>NC_086184.1:6622878-6922878 GCF_023053635.1 Elgaria multicarinata webbii
GCTCTCCCACACTAGAGGCCTTCAAGAGGCAGCTTGACAACCCACTGTCAGGGATGCTTTAGGGTGGATTCCTGCATTGAGCAGGGGGTTGGACTTGATGGCCTTGTAGGCCCCTTCCAACTCTGCTATTCTATGATTCTATGTGGTTCAGCTTCTCCCACCTGGATCGTATGACGCCCTAAAACATTCCTCTTGGTCAGAGATCTCAACCCTCTTTCATCCCAAGGATTGGATTCATTTTTGGAGAAGTTCGCAGGGGCCACATTCCACTGGTGGCTGTAGCCAAAGGCAAAAGGGAGAAGACCAAAAATACCAACATGTTGCCTGCAGTTTAAAGCTCTTACTGCCAATGATGGAGCCATAGGAGAGGCATTTGAAACTTTTAGATTGTGGGAAAAATATATATATATATATATATATATATATATATATATATATGCAAAAGCCAAGAAACCACTACATGATAAGTAGCCAGGGGAAATGGGTGGGGCTAGGAAAACGGGGCAGGGCCATTTGGGGAATCCTGGAAGGATGGGTTTTGCTGTTAGTGGTTTGTGGCAGTGTGAAGAACTCCACATGATGGTCGTCAGTCCTTTTTTTGTAATCCTCAATTTTTATGCTGTGCACAAATTCCATCGCAGGGGATGTTGGGCCTGTATTTCTTGGTTTTATCAGAAGTTGTAAGCATATGAGACATTGTCCCATATACCTGGTAGGCAGATAGTGCAATTTATACGTTGAATAGATAAACAAATCCATAAATTTTCGGTCATATTTATACACTTTATGTATTAATTTATGTATAATACTTTCGTACTTTTGTGTAGATAACATCTCCAACCGTTCACACTAAAATAGATAAATAATGCAACATATAAACAATAGAACATCTTAAAGGATTTAAAACATTGCAGCAAAACAACCATAAAGCAGAGCACCATCATAATGCATTAAAGGCCAGGGATAGCCTGAGTAAACAAGTACATTTTCCAGAAGCATTTGAAGCTTGCCAGAGAATATAGAGACTATTATCACAATACAACTGTCTTATTATATAGCATAAGGACCACTGGGGCTTGACCTGTAACCTGGAGAGATTTGCCTCTCAGCCAAATTAGCCAAACTAGAGACTAGTTCTGAGCAGTTAGTTTTAAAGAGAAGGAACAGCTGTTTCCGTGGCTGCAGCTCCTTACAAGCGATCTTAGAGGCAAACTCCGTGTTATACTAATCACTGAAGCTTGTTTTTATTTTTAATCCAGAGTGTGGTCCTCCAATTTGGATTTGGACCATTGTGCACTGGGAAGGGACAGCTAAAAATCCCCCACGCACACAATTTCCACCCTTAGGCCTTAGCTAGACCAGGCGAAATCCTGGGTTGAACCCCGGGATCATCCCTGTGCGTCCACATGATGCACAGGGGATCCCGGGATCAGGGAGGGATCAGGGAGGGATGATCCCTCCCTTGCCCCGGGATCTCGCCCTCCTCTTTGGGCCTGCTTTTTCCATGTGTGGCCCATTGCCGTGGTTTAACCTGGCTCCACACAATTCCTCGCGCAGAGCCGGGAACCGTGCATGCTCCTCAGGAGCGCTGCGCCCATCGGGGGTGGGGTGGGGAGCAGGAAAAGTACTTAAAATAAAAAAAACCCTCACCTTTAGCACGCTCCTGTGCCTTTTAAAAAATGGCAGGCGCGACACCTCTCCTCCTGAGGTCGTCGGGCCTCACGTGTAAACAGAGGAGGGATCTTGCGTTAATCACAACGTGAGATCTTCCCTCCTCCATTGTGGTCTATGAGGTAAGTCTAGCTAAGGCATTAATTATGTCCTGTGGAGGAGTTAAAAAAGAAAAGAAAAAAAGGAAAATGTCTCCATTGACACGAATATGTAGTTCGATTTTGAATGTCATGCATATTGAGTGTGAGGCAGCCCCGAAGAAAATGCCAGAGGGTTCGTGTGTGTGTGTGTGTGTGTGTGTGTGTGTGTGTGTGTGTGTGGCCATAGCTAGACCTAAGGTTTATCCCTGGATCGTCCAGGGGTCAAACCTGTTTATCTAGGTGACACACAGGGGATCCAGTGCTCAGGCAGGGGCAAACCCTGGAAGATCCCAGGATAAACTTTAGGTCTAGCTGTGGCCTGTGTGTTATTTCTTCTACCCTCTCCTGCCCCATCCCCAAAGATATGACGTTAGCTGAGGTCTTATCTTATTCTCCTACGTGCACACAATCTTCCTTTTTTGAATGAGATTTTGTTGTTTATTCGTTCAGTCGCTTCCGACTCTTCGTGACTTCATGGACCAGCCCACGCCAGAGCTTTCTGTCGGCTGTCGCCACCCCTAGCTCCCCCAAGGTCAAGTCTGTCACCTCCAGAATATCATTCCTCCATCTTGCCCTTGGTCGGCCCCTCTTCCTTTTGCCTTCCACTTTCCCTAGCATCAGCCTCTTCTCCAGGGGATCCTGTCTTCTCATTATGTGGCCTAGCTCATCATGTCTGGGGCTAGTTGAACTTATCCTCTGTTCCTCCCCAGTAGCATTTTGACCATCTTCTGACCTGGGGGTCCCATCTTCCGATGGTATACCGACATATCTCTGGTTGTACTGATCCATTTAGTTTTCACGGCAAGAATACTGGGGTGGGTTGCCATTACCTTCCCCAGGGATCGTATTTAGTCTGACCTCTCTACCATGACCGTCCCGTCTTGGGTGTCCCTTCACGGTTTAGCTCATGGCCTCCTTGAGGTGCTCAAGCTCCAGCACCACGACAAGGTAACGATCTCCTTTGCCTATTTTATGCACTTTCACCTAAACATATCTGTAATCTATATCTACATATGTTTTACTTACCAATAAATAATAAAAATTGGGAAACTCTATTGCAAAATTCAGAAAAGTTCTCTGAAGGAACAACTGAGTCCCAGGTTCACATACTGGTTTGTAAGCATGACGTTAGGTAAGTTCACAGGAAAAACTGAGGTAAATACATTTCTCCCCCATCCCTTAAGTGGGAGAAAGAGACTGGGAATTTCACAGGCACCACTGTGAGATCCATGGAAGAAAATGCGAGAGGAATACTGCTTCTGGACTTAGGAGTTCCAGTGAACTATTGGTAGACCAGGAATGTACCTAACTGATATTCTTTTTTAAAGCAACCCCAGCTGTAGCCACCATCACCTCTGTATCAATGAGCTTTATCACACCAGTGTTATACTGTGCAATCACTGTGAACTGCCTGCAAAGGACTCCGAAGTTTTCCAGCTTGCAATCTGCTTTTATTGTGAAGTACTCTGAAGTTTTCCATTTTATAATCTGCTTTTATTGTGAAGTACTCCCATGCATCCTGCTTTAATTGCGCTTCTTAACTAAAAGAAGTGCAATATTTTGCTACTAGTTTTCAAGCGTATCATTTGTTGTTTTCCGAGTGGCCAATGGGAACAGATCTACACCAAGCAGGATAAAAAACTTTGAAAACATTTTGGAAACTGTCTATGTTGTGTGTCCTGGGCCCCAACAGTTGTCAAAACTGTCATAAACCGTTTTATAGCAGTAGTGTAGATACTGCCTGGGGTGCAGGAGCAGGATTTGAAGAAAAATTAAACAAATCCTTACATCTGCGTAAGCTTTAAAGATAAAGACGTCAAAATTGGCACAGTGATAGCTATTAAGGAGAGCTTTAAGCATACCAAATTTGAATCAGATTGGGCCATCCGTTGATTTTTTATGATTTTTGTTTTTACATTTCCCCCCTTAAACCCATTTCGTGGTATGCAAGGGATCTAGCCACCAGGTAGGAACAACAACAACGGTAACAGTTTAGCACTGTAGGGGATAATTCAAAGGAAACAGGTACGTGGGATGAAGCTCAATGGATGCTCCAGGCCAGAGCAGACCATAGCTTGGATCCAACCCTCATGAAAACAGAAGTCCTCCCATGCAACAGGACTTCCACTTGTACAATGAGACTTCACCGTCCTCTCCTCCCCCTGCAGCTCTTTGTGTGTGCCCCAAATCTGTTCCAGAGGATCCCCCAATCCTCCAGATCCCCCAATCCTCTTTGATTTAGGGGATGAGAAGGGGGCTGATGGATAAGTGGGGACTCTTACCATGGAATAATGCATTGACATCTGAGCCAGACATTAGACTGACATTGCCGTCTCATAGTTTTTGACTACATTTTCTCCCCGGAAGAGGACATCCATGAAGTCCTCAAGGAAATAAAACATTTCTTTTCAACATCTCCAGCAAGAATGAGTGTTACATGGATGGTTTTGGAACAGGTGTTCTTCCCCCCCCCCCACCACCACACACACATCCTTTGTAGTAACAGAGGAACCAAGAACAATTAAGCTAATCATGAGTGCCTAATCTCCGGTACCCTGGGACCACCGTCCTATCTAAACATGGAGGATAATGAGTACTCACAATGGCAGTGGGATGCAATGTATATGAATTTGTCGATACTAATGATCTTAAGGAGTTTCCACTCCTCCTTGCAGATTTCTGGCATGCCGTTCTGGCATGCATCTTAGGCATGCTTGCTTGGGAGTGAACCCTGTTGAATTCAGAGGGATTTACTCCTGGGTAGGTGGATGGATCAGAGTATTTCTCATCCATGTCAGTCTAATAAATAATAATAATAATAAATAATAATAACAATATGCTTATTTATTTGTTACCTGCCTCTCCCTCTGGATCAAGGGGAGGGGGTACAACACAAATGCAAACCCCATAACATACATATAATTGATTAAAACATTTAAAACTAATACATTATTAAAAGCAGCACATTATTAAAAGGCATCTTAAAATAAAAGGCATCTTAAAATCTCACGTGCATTGATTCATAGATCTGTTTTGTCCTGCTTTCGCATTAAAGAGTTATTTATTTATTTATTTATTTATTTATTTTAAAAAGTGCACAAATATTACATTTTAATCCATTTAAAAAAAAACAAAAAAACACCGATTTCAGAATGCATCATTTGGCAAAATCCGCAAAGTGTGCATTCCTAAAGCAAACGAAAAAGTTAACTTGAAATACACATTTGGGTGGCGCAGAGTGGTAAAGCAGCCGTTTCTGCAGCTGAAACTCTCCCCACGGCCTGAGTTCGATCCCAGCGGAAGCTGGTTCTCAGGCAGCCGGCTCAGGTCAACTCAGCTTTCCATCCTCCCAAGGTCGGTAAAATGAGTACCCAGCTAGCTGGGGGAAAGGTAATAACGGCCGGGGAAGGCAACGGCAAACCACCCCGCTATAAGGCCTGCCAAGAAAACGTCAGCGAAAGCTGGCATCCCTCCAAGAGTCAGTAATGACTCAGTGCTTGCACGAGAGGTTCCTTTCCTTCCTTTTTTGTGTGCCTAGAACTGAATTGCAAAATTTGAAGGTTTGCAAATGGAGCTGGCAGCAGCCTCAACACAGTGCTGTTGATGGGCCCTCCATGTACACCGCTGCCCTGCCACTCTCGTCAGCAGTGCCACAATCAGTCAGCTTTCCCTAAACCAATCAGATTCTGACTTTCAGGCGTGGCAGCCAATGAGCACGCAAGAAGTATATATATATATATATATATATATATATATATATATATATATGCCACTTCTGTATCCTCATTGGCTGTCCTCCCCAAAGACAGTGCGTGATGGGTTCAGATCACTGCTACCGAAACTGCAAGGTTAAAAAAGCAAGTTTTATTTTGAAATGGAGTGGTAGAGCTGGTGGTAGTTGTGTTTCTTTCGCCCGTGGGTTTTTCTGAACAAGTAAGAGGACTGGAAAAGGAGGAGGATTAGCTACAGGTGCTGCAGTCACAACTGCAGTATGGCATCAGCTATGGCAAGGTCAGGCCTGGGCCCTTTTCTAGGGTGACCATATTTGGGAAACCAAAAAAGAGGACACCTAGTGTGTGTGTGGTGAAGCAGCTTTCTGAATCCTGCAGAAAGTACGTTATTCCCCCGCCACCTTAAAGAACCCGATTGGAGTGGAGGAGGGGAAAGGATTTCATTCTGCACCACCACCATCCACTCCAATTGGGGCCTTTTCTATAATGTCCAAGAATGACCCACTTTCCCCTTTAAGACCTCAATTGGAGCTCGGGGTGCTATACTGCTAATTCTAGGACATTATTGAAAATTATAGAAAATCCCCCCTGACACCATGGAAAGAACAAAAACCAGGACAAATCCGGGGAAATCCTGACAGTTGGTCACCCTACCTTTTCAGTAGGGGTGTGCACGGACCCCCCGCTCCGCTTCACTTGCAGATCCGCCATTTTTCGGAGCGGGTCGCTCCGCCCCGCCCCCGCTCCGCCCACTTCCGCTCCGCTCCGCTCGGAGCTCCGGATCCGGATCCGGAGCTCCGTTTTTGCCCCCCCATAGGGTTGCATTGAAAGCTAAAAAAGTAAACAACTTTTTTTCCGTTGAAGTTAGAAACCTCACGTTTGGCACCATGACACCTCATGGGCGTATACACACACACGCCAAGTTTCAAGGCAATCCCATCATCCCCTGATTTTTGGCGAATTTTTGAAAATCGGGCACCCCACACACAACATCCCTGCGAGGTGGGCAGGGGAGGAGGGAGGGAAGGCAGGCAGGCATGCAGCTGGCATTTCTGGGGGCATAAGGAAGGGAGCCAAGGATAAGCCAGTAATGCATATAAAATGGAATAAATCAATCAATAAACAAAGGAGGGGTGGAATTAAAAGCAGCAGTGTTGCTCAATAAACAGCAAGAAGAATTAAAAAAAAAAGGCTATATCTGTCTTTTACCAGCAATAGGGGGACGTGCCCGGGGGAGGGGGAAGTAGCTGCCAGTTCAAGACAGCCACCAACAGCTCTGAGAAGAAGTAAAACGCTCACTTCAACTCATAACAGGCATTGCTCCACCACTGAAAAGTGACCATTCACTTCAACTCATGATAGGCATTGCTCCACCGTTTTACTCTCTTTGGAAGGCTCTATGGCCTTCCAGTGCAGGAGAGAGTGGGGGCACGTCCACGATGAGATGCCCTAGGGGAGCTCATCCCCTTGCACCACATCGATTCAGTTGTTCACCAAGGTTAGGGTGGGGAGCAGTGCTGTGTTTTCTATCTCTTATTCTTGGCTTAGTATATGATTTCAGGTTGTGTTTGTGCATTTGGTGGGGCTACTGTGTTAAAAAACACGGGGAAAAGCCCGTTCAGATGAAGAAAGAGAAGTTTCCCAGAATCCCAAGTTACCTGTTTTGCCTATGCCCTCCTCCAACTTTGGGATCATCATGACCGGGAGCTGACTCTGCCCCTCAGCCCTTTGAAAAAGGTATTTTTCCCGCCGATTTTTAAAAAACTTCTAGCCCGCGACCCGTACGATGCAGAAAGTTGAGAGTGGTCTCAAAATGACCCCCATCCACGACTCTCTGTGCACAAGAATTTTCAGAACGATAGCTTAAACCCCCCCCCAGTTATCCCCGATTCTTTCCCTCAATGCAATCCTATGGGCGAAAAGCCGAAACGGAGCCCCGCGGTTGACCCTATTTTTAAAAAACTTCTAGCCCGCGACCCGTACGATGCAGAAAGTTGAGAGTGGTCTCAAAATGACCCCCATCCACGACTCTCTGTGCACAAGAATTTTCAGAACGATAGCTTAAACCCCCCCCCAGTTATCCCCGATTCTTTCCCTCAATGCAATCCTATGGGCGAAAAGCCGAAACGGAGCCCCGCGGTTGACCCTATTTTTAAAAAACTTCTAGCCCGCGACCCGTACGATGCAGAAAGTTGAGAGTGGTCTCAAAATGACCCCCATCCACGACTCTCTGTGCACAAGAATTTTCAGAACGATAGCTTAAACCCCCCCCCAGTTATCCCCGATTCTTTCCCTCAATGCAATCCTATGGGCGAAAAGCCGAAACGCAGTTTGAGCCCCGCGGTTGACCCGATTTTTAAAAAAATATTGCACGTGAACCACAGCACGCAGAGAGGTGAGAGTGGTCTCAAAATGACCCCCATCCACGACTCTCTGTGCACAAGAATTTCCAGAACGATAGCTTCAAAAACAACGTAGTTATGCGCGATTATTTGCC
This sequence comes from Elgaria multicarinata webbii, assembly GCF_023053635.1. Lineage (NCBI taxonomy): Eukaryota > Metazoa > Chordata > Lepidosauria > Squamata > Anguidae > Elgaria > Elgaria multicarinata. Next base: position 6,630,918 of record NC_086184.1, read on the forward strand.
GCAATGCAATCCTATGGCGAAATGTTTTCAAGATGGCGACCGGAGCGCTCCGACTGAACTCGGAGCTCCGAAAAATGGTCGCTTCTCTTCGCCTTGCTTCTAGGGGGTCCGCGGTCCGCTCCTACTCCGCCTCTGGGTAAGGCGGAGCAGGCCAATCCGCTACTGCTTCTACGCTCCTAATCGGAGCGGAGCACATCCCTACTTTTCAGCCTCTGAGCCCTTCGCAGTTGTCCACATATGTGAACTTCTAGCGCTGGGCATGAATACTGAATCTGCAGGATAACTGCCTTCCAGTCCAGGAAGTTAATCCAGGAGGTGTGCATCACTTCAGGTGGTTCAAACCACTTTGAAATGCAAACCAGGGAGTGGGGGGAAAGGATCCTCAAGCATCCCTTCCGAGTAAACCTACATGCAATTGTGCTGCATGATCACTTGCAGCCTACTTTGAACATGTTTCCAGGTTTTATGTGGGAGAGCAAATGCGATGAACTTTGGAAATCTGGGATGTATATCGTCTTTTTTTATTATTGAAAGTATTTATAGGCCGTCTTTTACGGCATAGCCCTCGCAAGGCAGCAAACGTAATGGAGTGAGGTACATTAAAATACATATGAAAGCATCAAATCATAAGAATATGCTGCAATAAGGCGGTTCAAAGTCTCAAAAAGCAGCAGAACAAAAGCACTGCTAAGGAAAAGCAGCTGGGTGGGACAGGTCGGTCTGAAGGCCAGCAGGATAGGAGCCGTGCATCAGAAATGGGTGGACTCAGCCCTGTCCACATTTCACACTGCTCGTAGGACCCCTGCCAGCTGCCTGACCCTGTTCGTCGTACGTGGTGAGCCCCCAGGCGGTCCAGGGGCACCTGGCTCTTGGGGTACGCTGCTCCACCATGCTGCCATTTTGCAAAGAATGGGGGTTCGGCATTTTCCATAAATCACCATGTTGCATAAATGGGGATGGAAAGAGGTCCATTTACACAAAATTACAGGCATAAATGGTCTAATTTGGAGTATTGTGCACTCTTTAGACAAGGAGTTTAGAACTCCCGCCCAAGGGGCTGAGTGGCAAGAAGCCACTGAGATCAAGACTCCAACCAAACCCTCACGCCATCCCTATGGTGCATTGTTAGGGATGGGTAAAACGAACGATTTTTGGGATTGCTAGGAGTTTCCAAACATCATCCTGCCACCTGTCTCATGCCCCATTCGTGTTTGCATGTGCAGCTCATTCTGCACAAACAAGAACCTTGCGCAAATCAGGCAGCGATTGAAAATGCCATTTGTTCAAAGTTGCACAAATGTCCCGAGAGATAAAGGCTTGCCCATAACGTCCTGAAGAGCTTCGTGACAACTAGCCTGGGATTTCAACCTAGATCTCCCCAATCCAAGTTGAACACTGTTATGAACAACATCACTGTTTGGTTCACTTGTGTATGTGATTTGGCTTCCTTCGCTGGAATTAATGGGGGTGCTTGCATGCTTGGGAGCCTTGTGTGTGCTTTCGAGCAGGAGTGCACAACCTCAGGTTCATGGGCCAAATTCAGTCCCCCTGAGATACCAATCAAACCTTCTAGGGTTGTCCAGGTGACCACACAACCTTCCTCTGCCACCTCCCCTTTTCACCAACTGCCAATCCTTTGGAGATTTCCCAGACTTTGCAGGTCACTTCCCCTGTTCTAAAAGGTTGGCATGCCTCTCCTAACGCTAGGGTTGCCATATTCTGAATCCACAAAACCAGGACATTTTTTTTGGGGGGGGGGGCTTTTCTTTTATTTCTCCCCTCTCTCCTTTCCTCTCCTTCACCCTTCACCTCCCACTAACCCCCACAAAACTCTCTTTCTTCCCAAACAAATAACTCAGCAGCTCTGCCCGGCGCTTACCCTAAAGCTGTGACCGCAACCAGTCAAGCTCACTAAACTCTTTTGCATTGCATGGGCCTCAGGCAGCCTGAGGAGCACATGTGCGCCTTTCCTTGCGGTTGTTCCTCTTCTACGCAGCTGCAGGTGCAGTAAGGTGAGTCGTGGTGAGTGACTGAGTTGAGCCTGTGGAGGAGCGGCAGCGCCCTTGAAAAGGCACCAGATTGATCCATCTTTTTCTCTACTGCTGTCGCTCCACTCAGCAGGTTCAAGGCACCATTTTGGAGGTTGGGATTTCTCCAGCCAGCTGGACCAGAAATCCGGGATTCTTGACTGACCATCCAGAAATGCTTGGAAACCGTGACATTCCCAGTTTTCCAGGATGTATGGCAACCCTACCTAACACTTAATTACTAGCAACAAGAGCTTGTATCTAAAATAGAGTGGTATTTTAGCTCCACGCATTATGCCTTTGACCCTATTGGCATGTGGCCCCCAAGAGCTTCTTCAAAATTGAATTCAGCCCATGGACTGAAAAAGGTTTAACACCTCTGCTTTAGAGCCTACCTGAGACTCTACCTTGTGATGGATGCATTTCAGGACCTCAGTACTTAAAGGCATTCAAACGCAGAGGTTTGCCCAAGCGTCAGACATATGACTCTCCCATTGAAATACATCTCTCCAGTTTAACATTGGTGTGATAGATGCCCTCCTGTCTTGCACCCTTTCTTCTATTTAAAAGAGAGAGAGAAATAACAGAGAGGTCTGCTACCGCAGGTTTTAGTAAGTCTTCATTTGAAAGCATGAAATATACATGCACATATTTGAATTAACCATGAGGCAAAAAGAAAGGGTGGGAAAGAAATGGAAAAGAGTTTAATAACTATTCTCGCTGATTTCCAATTTCCTATCACCAGAATGAACCACAGGTGTAAATGGGTACTTTCCTATTATTCTTTACTGCCACTTACCTGCTTTGGTTTTCAATGGTAAAATTTGCAACGGGGCTGTAAATCAGTCCAGAAAATAAAATAATAATAATAATAAAAACCTAATTTAAAGGCTGTTTTTCTCTCTCAACCACTAGGACTGATACATTCGATAGCATTTTTTAAAGGAAAGATTGGTTATGAACAGTAGCTACTTCTTTATCTTGCATTATGCCTGTCTACTGTCTGTAATTATGATTCCTTTACACTGAAAGAATGAATGAATGAAAGAAAAAAGAATCGTATGTAACTGTCACTTACAATTTATTACAATTTGTCCCGAAATTAAGTCAATCAATTTATTTTTAATGGACTCCTTACAAGAATTTCTAAGCACATTCCTTAGACTTATTGTAGTACACTAACACTTCCTTCCAGCCCGTGATGGATAGTTTCCATTTTGAAATATGGCATTTGTTGTAATATAGTTTAAATTACTTTTCTTCCTGGAGCATGTGTTATTCAGAGTTACCATTATGTGGTCGGAAATTGTACATTATGTTGCTCCTTTATCTCCCTTTATAGCGCAAGTTACAGTTCACATTCATTCAGGTACCACTAGGCAAAGAGGGACAAACCTCATGATTTTGTATTTATATTAAGGACAATCCTGTTTGCTAAATTTGTTTTAGCGGTTGGGTTAATCAGCAAAATGGAGTGCCAAAAACAGGCAGAAGAAATGAACTTTGTAATTAAGTGAGAGGAACATAATTTCCAAATATATAGGCACTTTCAAACACACACACATCACCCACCTGATTTATGACAAAGCATTTACAGGGAAACTGTTGTAATTTTAGTTTATTATATATAATCATGCAAGAGCTTTTTGCCTAAGGGAGAAAAATGTGTATGCTTGGGGTTTTATATATATCTCCTCCATAGAGTATACATATGTTCTAGAATTGGACCAGTTGGGTCCATTTACCACTAAGAATTGGGAAAAAAAAACCTATCAGTTTTATTTTCTCCCACTTTATTTTTTACAAGATCTCAAGGTCTTTCTGTCCCATTTCTTAAGAAACTTCCAAATGTTTTGAGAAGAACTTAACAAAAAATTGGGGGTGGGGGGAATGAAAATTTGGACTGAAGACAATTCTCTCCCATCTGCACTCATCCAACACAACAGGTTCCGCTGTTCCCAGCATGGGGAGGACAATGTGGTACCTGCCTGATGAATAGCTGTAAAAGGTGAGGAGTCCATCAGGAAAAAAGCGATAACCCTTATTCAGCACCACTATTATTATTATTATTATTATTATTATTATTATTATTATTATTATTTCTTACCCACCTCTCCATCCTAATTGAGGCAGGGAACAACAATAAATATAAAATAAATAAAATATTGATTAAAAACACAGTATACATTGTTAAAACTTCCTAAAAACATACTAAAGATATCCTAAAAGCATCCTAAAAGCATCCTAAAATTCCACTGGATAGGCCTTCCAGAAGAGATCAGTCTTTATAGCTTTCTTAAATGCTAAAAGACTGTTAAGTTGACGAATCTCCTCCAGCAGGCCATTCCACAGTGTGGGAGCAGCAGAAGAGAAGGTCCTCTGGGTAATACCTGTCAGCCTAGTTTTGGCTGACTGAAGGGAGTTCTTCCCAGAGGACCTGAGTGTGTGGGATGGATTGTATGGGAGAAGGTGATCCCACAGTTAGCCTGGACCCATGTAGGGCTTTAAAGGTGATAACCAAAGGTGATTACCAGTGAGGGAGGAAGCAGCAGCCAGGCACCTCTCCACCGTGCCTGGGTCCAGCTCCAGCTGAGAGCCCCCTCCCTCCTGCTACCAACTGTCTCTGCAGAGGCCACCAGTGAGGGAGGAAGCAGCAGCCAGGCACCTCTCCACCGTGCCTGGGTCCAGCTCCAGCTGAGAGCCCCCTCCCTCCTGCTGTCAACTGTAACTGCTGAACTTTCCAACTAAGATTGTAGTGCCTGAATTTGCTTTCCTTTCCCCCCTCCTCCTCCTCCCTCCCAATCCCCTTTCCTTTTGTGTCATGTCTTTTAGATTGTAAGCCTGTGGGCAGGGACTGTCAAGAAATACTTTTGTAAGCCACCGTGAGAGCCTTTTTTGGCTGAATGGCGGCATAAAAATCCTTAAATAAATAAATAAATAAACCAACACTTTATACTTCACCCAGAAACTAATTTGCACCAGTGAAGAGATTTTAAAACAAGACTGTATACACAGTGACTAAAACCTAGATTTTGAATTATTATACACTCAAAGCCTTCTGACAGAATCCATGGATCTATCAGTTTCAGATTCTTCCACACTTGATTTCTTTCTAATTTCAAGTTCTCCCAACACAAATAAGAAGAAATGTGAGAATTTTGATAAGTTCTCATGCAAAAATCAACCAAATAAAATTCTCATCCATCCCTACTTATCACCTACTCCTAAAGGAACTTAAACATGGAAATTGACAAATAAGCAGTCATATTTGCATTACCAATCAGAGAGCAAAAGAACATAACACTGTTTTCAATACATTTACAAAATAACAGAAAGTAACGTCTATTGGAGACAAAGAGATTAGAGATATTTACATCCTTTTATAGTAAGTTTTCTTTGCATTCTGTTTCTGAAAATAGACAAATACTTGGCAGGCGTGCTTTCATTAGTTGCAACATCCTTTGATATGAAAATGAAAATGTAATTAGATTTGTATTTCCGAAGAGGTAGACACATAGTTTCATTTGTGATCAATGGTGCGAGTTCAAGTACCAATCTTTTTAATACACAAATTAAAAATCTCGACAGCTGATGTTTTTCTGTACATCCAGGTAAAGAGAACCACCTTCATCCATCAAGTCAGCATTTCCAGTTGATGTTGGCTTGCTTATAATGTAAAGACGACTTCTTCTTCTTCTTCTTCTTCTTCTTCTTCTTCTTCTTCTTCTTCTTCTTCTTCTTCTTCTTCTTCTTCTTCCTCCTCCTCCTCCTCCTCCTCCTCCTCCTCCTCCTCCTCCTCCTCCTCCTCTTCTTCTTCTTCTTCTTCTTCTTCTTCTTCTTCTTCTTCTTCTTCTTCTTCTTCCTCCCAGGTTCAATAACGCACATACTGGCAAGTCCCTTGGGAGGACTGACATTTCTCAACACATATAAATTTGGTATGAAAGGCCTTTGTATCTCTAAACTCCTTGACTGGGTTTGACATCAACATAATTTTTCCCACCTAAGCAAGCATTTCCCAGGGTTCCAGGAATAGACCTGTTGGGGGATACATATAGAAAATAAACCTATATAAAGAACTTCCCCATGTAATATAGAATTACCTTTAACTATAACCCCTTCTAGGCATTAAAAATCTGAAAACGTGAAGGGGGCATGGGGAGGCACTTTTGGGGGGGAAATGCACAGAAATCGGAGAAAAATGTGCATATTTCAATGTGCAGAATTTATGCATACATTTGGAAAAAAATACATTTGAAAATACATAAAAACAAAAGCTCACAATCTGATTTGGATTTGAGTTGTAATGAGCTTCAAGATGGAATTTGGAGAATTTCAGTGAGCTGATTTGCACATTCCTAGATGCCCTCTGGTCTGGTGCAGTAGGATTCTTAGATCTCATGAAGTGTATCTTATCACTAGAGTCCCATGACCACATGAATATTGCAAATGTGGCTCTTGAATAGTGAATCCCCCCTCAGAAATGTGCATGTGGCATGCCCCTCCTTCATGCACCCTGATTGGACTCTTCCATCCCCTTCCCAACTGGCGGCTGTAGTTTAACCGTGTGGCTGCATCTGGTGGCTGCCTTCAGGCCTCACTGATTGGCTGAGAAGGGCTGTCTGTCATCTTGCTGGCATAGGGGCTGCTCTGCTTGTTTGGTAAAGAGGAAATTAATTGCTGTTAAAGATCAAGCTTTGAACTTCTTTGAATTTCCAAAATTTTCTTCATGTCTATACTGCTCAAGCTTCAGTTTGAAACAAAAATGAGAAAAGTTGGTATAGTAGATCTCGCCTAATAAGCCTTACACTACTGTATTCTTATATAAGATTCTTTACGGAATCTGAAGCATTTGTGACTTGTCCTTCCTATATAATCTCTACCAAAATACCTACAATCTTAGTTGAAAATTGTAAGTAGACATTTAAGTCTAAAGTAGACCTAAAACCACCTTAACTTCATTCCATGGTGCTTATATCATAAATCTCTTTGGTGCACTTATGAGCCAGGGCTGCTTGGAAAAGAGTAACATGTATTAGCTGAGAAAATCTTTCTAGGCACTGGTTAGTATAATAACTTCGAGACACATTAAAAGCATTTACTCTTTAAGATTATCTAACATTTTCTTTCCCCTCTGAGTTATTCGTTTTAAATACATCTTAACACACACACACACACACACACACATATATATATATATAATTAGAGTTTGAAAGGTAGCTTATTTAAGACCAAATATATTTGTTTTTAAAAAAAATCGAAAGAAAACCTAATAAGAATAAATGCTTTAAACTAGTAGCATGAGCAAAACTTTGTGGCAGAAGAATTCCTCTTTTCTATGCAAACAACAAAGAAGCTAAGTGGGGTTTTTTTTCACCTAAATTACACCAAATGGATTTTTCCTCCAAATAAACCTCTTACAAGTTGAGGTCATATAATGACTCCAGAGGGAGATAAGGGCAATTAAGAACTATTGGAAAAGAAGGTCAGTACTACACACTGTTGATGGAGACCTACATATAACTTCACAAAGTGAAGCTTACAGTATACTCCACCAAATATGTCTCTCTTTCTATCCCAGGGGTGAGCAAAACATGGCACATGGGCTTCATGCAGCCACCCCCACTGCCCCCACAACTCATGAGATTATTTTTAACAAACCAAATGGGTCTCTGTAGAGGCTATGGGGCAGTCTAGGGATGTATGAAACAGCTTGAGCTCACCAAATTTCTCCAAATTCCATCTTGAAGCTTGTTCCAACAACTCCAGTATCCGAGGCAGTAAGCCTGTATGCAGTAAGTTGCTGGGGAACATGAGTGGGAGGGTGCTGTTGCACCGTGTCCTGCTGTGATGGTCCCTGGCCGACAGCTGGTTGGCCACTGTGTGAACAGAGTGCTGGACTAGATTGACCCTTGGTCTGATGTTCTTAACTCAAGTTGGTTTCACAGTAGGAGCTCTTCTTCTTCTTCTTCTTCTTCTTCTTCTTCTTCTTCTTCTTCTTCTTCTTCTTCTTCTTCCTCCTCCTCCTCCTCCTCCTCCTCCTCCTCCTCCTCCATGAAAATCCATGTGTGTTTCCATGTGTATTTTTTTCCAAATATATGCACCAATTGTATATATTTTTGAAATATATGGGATTTGAAATGTATTATTATTATTATTATTATTATTATTATTATTATTATTATTATTATTTGTATCCCACCTTTTGCCCAATACTGGGACTAAAAATGTACTCATTTTGAAGTATATGCATTTGGGGAGGGGGGTATATGCATTCTTCTCTGATGATTAAAGTGTATTTGTATACATTTTTTAAATATACTCTTTTTGAAATGTGTGTATGCTGTTGAATGCATTTATTTTTTTTGATCCACATATCAAGAACAAAAATGTATGGACTTTGACCACAGATTGTCATCTGAGTTGAGTTCACTCCAGAAGGTAAGAACTGGGTAAAATCCCAATCAAAAATTCACTGAAACAAATTTCTCATACATCCTTACAAAAGGATCAACTGTAACTTGCAAAGAAACTGAATTTAACCCTTTTCACTGGTAGGTGAGTGCTATGGAGAAGTTTGGCACATCATCATCATCACCATCATCATCATCCCAGTGGTAGTGAATTCCACAATTTTAACCATGTGTGAAGAAGACTTTCGTTTTATCTGTCCCCTGACCATTACCATTCAGGATATGAACTTCTTTCTCGAAATCACCCAACATGATTTCCGGCACGCCTATCCAGTGAAATTTTAGAATGTTTTCAGGATGTTTTAATCATGTATGGTATGTTTTAATTTGTTTTAATGTGTATTTTATATCATGTTTTTATACTGTTTGTTTTACACTTCGAATTGTTTTAGTTTTTGTGAACCGCCTAGGGAGCTTCGGCTATTGGGTGGTATAAAAATGCAATAAATAGTAATAATAAATAATAATAATAACAACAACAACATATGGTCTAACTCACCAACAAATATCCCAGAGACCATGATCGAAGAGCCTTACAATTGTCTTCAGAAATAAACCTATGAAAGTTGTTTGTCCTTTTCTTTCTTTTTAATCTCATCTTTAAACGTCTTCGTTTTATCTTGAAGTGCTTTATTAGAAGAATCTTGATCTGTTCCCTGGTTTCATGCTTAAGGTTTCAAAATACTTAGGTGACAATCTAGCTTTAAAATTATCTAATTAGAGGCATTATCTTCTTTACTTGGATGGATTCTTACTTCCATGGCACAGAGGCAGGCTTCCTGACAGTCCTGTCAGAGCTACTTAAGACTCGGATGTTCAGAGTTTCCGTCTGTGCCTCACCTGTCAAGCTCACAAAGCAGTCTCCCCTCCACCCCACCCTGCCAAAAGTATTTTAATATTCTGAAGCCATTCAATACATATTTGTGACAGAGGATGCCGGCGACATCTAATTAGCTGAGACAGATCTTGCCTTTTTACAAGATTTGGGGGGATAATCAGCTGAAAGCGCAGCTGCAAAGATCACTTCTTCAGCCGGGTGCTAAAAGTCCCGCTCAGACAAACATGATTAGTGAGAAGGGGATTGTAACAAATTGATATTCCAAAGACGAACCGTTCTGAGCTACCAAAAGTAGCATAAGCATCCCCCTTCCCCTGAAAAAGAATAAAATAAAAATGCTGGGGTTGGGTTGGAATCATTCCAATGGCACTAACTTTACATAACGGTATGCGTTGTTTTCTAATTTGTTTTGCAGTGCATCGTTGACTACAGCTGAAGAGTCAAGCATCTCATGGGTGCTGGAACACTTGGGTTGCATATCAGCCTTCCCCATTTCTGCTCCCTTATAGGACAAGACCCTAGTCAGTGGAACCTCTGGCCCATGGGACTCCTTGGGATCCTCAGGGGAGGCAGTTTCCATCCCCTGGAGGAATCCCACATCCTGAGGAATCCCCACTGATACACTTCATCTGGAGAAGGGCCGTGTAAGCCACCCTGAGTTCCTTACAAGTTGAAAAAAAATGCAGTTATCATCATCATCATCATCATCATCATCATCATCATCATCATCATCTGAGATCAAAGATAATAGCAGATAAATGCTACCCCACTTCCCATGAACAATAGGGATGTATTAAAAGTTTGTTTTGGCTTGCAAAGCATGTGAGTATGCCCTATTCAAAGCCTCAAAGCCGATCGTGTGTGCGAGCACGTGTCCACCAAAAATATTTGTGAATTGCTGAACTTGCATTCACATTTGATTTTTCTAACTTTCCCAGTTCGATTTGCGCAACTTTCCCAGTTCGATTTGCGCAACTTTCCCAGTTCGATTTGCGCAACCCTCCTCATTTGTATACCTTTCCCCTGTGTACTGAATCACCCTGTCTTTAGTCTAAGGAAGAAAGCTGTGCAAATTAGGAAATTAGCACCAATTTGGGGAAATGTCATGTTCGATCGCAGCTCAGTTTGTTCAATATTCCCAGTCATGCAGAGCGAGCAGCAATCTAAAATGCAAACAGGATTGAGACACGTTGCAAGACGATGTTCAGAAAATCCCAGTGTTCTCCAACATCACTCATCCCTAATGGTCATGAATGTCAGGATGGGTCTGGAAGGGGGAAATTTTGCCCCTCTGCCTTAGCCAGTCTGCAAGTTTTCATTTGCACGTCTGCAACCATACCTATGGGTTTATGCATGCACACATGTAGGCACCTCTGTATGCAATCAGCAGGGTCAAGTGAAAGGAGGGACAACGTCAACTTGACTTTTGTGCTGGCTTGTTTTTGAAGTCAATGTTTTAAGTTGGTTGTGGTTCCCCCAGCAGTGGCTGGCTGGCAGCTGCCACCTCCCCACCCAAAGAATGCCTCTGTCAATGTGGTGTCTTTCCCAGGATGCACTTTGGGAGAAAAATGGCAGCTGCTACCTGGACGCCACTGGGATAACTGTCCTCTCCTCCTCCACAAGAAGACCCTTCTTCTGCTTCCAAAAAGCACTGCCTGCCTGCCAATGGCGCAATGAATAGAGGGGGGAGAATTTTTGCATTACCCCTAATTTGAAACTACTTCTCTTGGTTCCAAGGCCAGCATCTGTAGGCCAATACTTGAAGTCAATAAAACTAAGTAATGTCTTTCCCCTTCGGGTTCTTGATTGCATGGTCTGGTTAACGCTAACACAGACCTTAGCCAGTGTTTACAATCCAATGGAGTGTAGTGTGCAAGTACAGCTAGATGTTCCAAGAGGCAGAATCCTGCCTTTTTGGTCCAACAGCCATGACTAAGTGCTCTACGATGCCAAGTGTAGCAAAGAAACATTTTTTTCAAAAATGCAGTGGTTCCATTTCAATGACCTCACGAAAGCAATTTATGTGCGCTGGTGTGTTGGTGGGCATTTCCCCTTAACACCATTGTCGGACGAAAGGACCGCTGTGTCTTTCTGCATTTGCTAATCTCTCCTCAAATAAACATCTTGTGGTTCCTTTCTCCATCCACTTAATCCTCAAATCACAATATGTGTGAAGCAGAAAAAACAGAGTGCTAACTTAGCCCAGTGGGACGGCCTACAATGGCATTGACTTCAGTAATCTCCGAATAGGAAAACCACAAGGGAAGAAAGAGGGGGCCATTTTGTTTGCTTTGATGAGGAGTGGGTAGATTCAGTCAGTTTCCTTATAGCACTGTATATTCACTCAGCCCGGTGTTCCACTTCTTCCTGAATTCTGGTTCAACAGGAGAAGTTCTAAAATTAATTCTAAGATGGGTGGATTCAGTTTGTCTCAGGCCTTAGCTAGACATACCTGAAAGTCCAGGGGAGAGGAGGGGAGACCTCTCCTTGGGATTAATGTGAGATCTCACCCCCGTTTACACATAAGGCGTGACAATCTCAGGAAGAGAGGTGTCGTGCCCGCCATTTTTTTAAAAGGAGACGGAGTGCACGAACACTTGTGTGCAAAGGTAAGGTTTTTTTTAATTTTAACTACTTTCTCTTCTCACCCCAATCCTACCTCCGATGGATGCAGCACTCTTGAGGAGCGCTGCGCCCCGCGAATGGATCCCGGCTCCGCGTGAGTAATCGCAAGGAGCCGGGTAAGCCCGCGGAAACAGGCCACACGCTTCGCAGCCTCGGGCTGAGCCCGAGACCGTGGAAAAAGCAGGCCCAAAGTGTAGGGCTGTATCCCAGGGCAAGGGAGGGATGATCCCTCCCTGATCCCGGGATCCCCTGTGCATCATGTATAGCCTGGTCTAGCTAAGGCCTCAGTTTGAGTTCCTTCTGTTGATTCACATATTCTTTCTCCTCTATGTTCCCGATGAACAAAGCAATTGATTGATAAAACCAGAGCTGGGTTGAACTTTTCAAACCTTTATTTTTCAACCATACCTTGGGTGGGTGGGGAAGAAACATCCCCTTCCTGCCAATATTTGAGGTGAGAGGGAAAGACCCATGTTTGAGGTGGGAGGGATGGTGTTAGTTGCCACTTACCATATGTAACCAGGGCAGGCGCCAGACTATTTTGCGCCCGAGGCAGGCACGCCATACTAAAGCTGCTCTGACGCTGGGGTTGGGGGGTGGGCAGTGGCTTCGAAGTGGCGCACCCAGAAGTGGCTTCCGGGTGCACTGTTCTGAAGCTGCCGCCCCACCCCCCAAACCCAGCATCCTGGCTTCGAAGCCAGAATGCTGAGGTTGGGGGGCGGGGTGAATGCTTCGAAGCAGCATGCCTGGAAGTGGCTTCCTGGCATGCCGTTCTGAAGCCACCGCCCCCCAACCCCAGTGTCCTAGCTTCAAAGCCAGGATGCTGGGGTTCGGGGGCGGGGCGAAGGCTTCAAAGCGGCGCACCTGGAAGTGGCTTCTGGGCACGCCATTCTGAAGCCGCTGCCCCCCAACCTGGCGCTGGGCTTGGGGGGCGGCCAGGGTAGCGGTGGCTTTGGAACAGCGCACCCAGAAGCCGCTCTAGGAGAGCAGCTTCCGGACGTGCCGTTTGCCACCCTCCTTTGCTTGGTGCTCTAGGCCACCGCCTGAGCTGCCTCTGTGGCAGTGCCAGCCCTGTATGTAACCATGTTTATTTGTTTGTGACATTCCTTTACTTCAAGGAACCCAACAAAATGTGCATAATCCTCCTTCTCTCCATTTTATCCTCACAACAACCCTGTGATGTATTGCTAGGCTGAGAGTCAATGATCCGCCAAAGCCACACAGTGAGCTCCATGCCCGAGTGGAGATGTGAACCCAGGGTGGGATCTACATTACCGCTTTATAATGGTTTATAATGGTATTGGGAACTGTTGGAACCCAGGGCACATTCCATATACCATTTTCAATCCACTTTCAAAATGGTATATCCTGCTTGGTGTAGATCTGGTCCAGTTCTCTAAAATCCCAGTCCAATAGTCTCATTATGTACACCCAAGTATGTGCCCACGTACACACCCAAATACTTAGTGATATTCACATCGAAATAATAATAATAATAATAATAATAATAATAATAATAATAATAATAATAAGCTTGCAGTCTGATTCAAACAAAAGCTGGACCTAGTTCTGAGGTGATAATGTCACATTTTGTTGATTGCCACATCCCTAAATTTGGGGAACATACCTAGTTTCAATACTCTCTCTTTGTCTCTCTCTCCTCTCTTTGAACTATAAAAGTTATTGTTGTTGTTGTTGTAATTAGATTGTTATTCTTGGTAACACACATTGCTGTTATTCTGCATTTTTGCTCTCATTTTGCCAAGATCATTGGTTGCGATTTTATTTTTTGAAAGGAAAGAACGACCCACAACGGGGCTCACTCCCTTATATATTTCTTTGAAGAATATATATAATAATAATCTTGCTACTTGTGCTTGTAACCTTTTTCTGTTGGCCATAGATGATAACGGAAGAGCTTTTGAGAGTCCTAGGACATAGGGCAGATTATATCACAGGACAATGATCAAGTTTTTTCTTCTTCTTTCTTTCCTTTTCTCCTGGGTCGACATTCAGAAAAGTAAAAAAGGAGTTTTAAGATTGCTGCTCTTCTTTGGATCCTTGGAGAGGAAATGAATGAAGTTCGCTCACTGTTTTTGTTTGAAAAACATCCAGTCCATTCATTCATTGAAATTGCATACACACACACACACACACACACACACACACACACACTGAAATCCCCCCTCTGCAAGGAAGAGAGAGGGTAGTTTTTTTTTTCTGCCCATCACTCACTCAGAAAAATTTCCAGTGGGCATCTTGGCTCTTTGATTCTAGATTTCACGGGTATCTAAATGCATCCCCTGCAGGGAAAACATTAATTGCAGAGGTTGCCATGGCTACTATCACTGGTCAAGAAATACAGGGAAGCATGTCCATTCAGGTAGTAGGTTGTTACAAATGTGTTACACAAAATTTGATGAAACATTGGGATAATTCATTGGCGTTGTTACTAAAGGCGCAATAAAAGCCAGGAATTTGGCAAAATATGTTTCATGTGTGTGTGTGTTTGTGGGTATGTGTGTGTGTGTGCTTTTCACTTGTCAGTCGAAGGTGTAGTACTCTCTTTGATGGAAAACTTGGGTCAGGACTATACCACTTCTGACTAGAGGAGAATGGGTTTTTTGTTTATATTCAGTTTTGAAAAGAATTTACCCAATTTGTAAATTCTACATATTCAATGCAAGAAGGTTGTGATATATCTCGGTTAAATCCTGATTAAAACACCCTTAGTGGCAAGGACCACACTGAAAAAACATGCAAAAGTATGATCTGATCTGCATATTAGCCCAGGAAGAGCAACTTAGGTCATGTCACTTAAAAATGTGTACTAAAAGAATCCCCCCATCTCTAAATACCAATGATGGTGTACACATGGCACGAAATTACGGATAGATCTCAGGGTGATTTACAGAAACTTGGCAAGGGATTACTGACTTCCAATTGATTAACAATATCAACAATAAAATGAACCCCCAGCCATAAATGATACTGCGGAAATGAAGACAGGTAGTGCGAAAGGACTGTAAATTCAGGTCGCTCCTTATAATCAAAATTCTAGGCTCAGAATTCAATCCTAAGTGTTTAGATTGGATACAGACGTAGTCCTGTTAAAAAAGGCTCATTGGATTAAATAGCACTTAGTTCAGTTATGACTAACTTTTTCCCATTGAACTCAATGGATCTACTCATCACATTGATTTCAATGGATGTACTCTGAGCAGGACTAAGTCGGGATTCAACCCTATTTCTTTTGCATCTGGCTCCAGCTTGTGGGTCATGGGGGTTCAAGAAATATTGTCTGCTCACCCATGCAATAAAAGAGTGGATAATATATATTTAGGGACAAATAACAGTGGTGGTGATGGTGGGATTACATCAGTATCAGCATCAGACTCTCCAGTGTGGAAGACAAATCAAATTGTGTTAAGAAATTCATTGCAGCAAGAACTTTTTAAAAATAAAGGGGGAGAAAGAAAATAGCTACTGATAAATAACTCAATAAGAAAAGGAATGAAACCAGTAATCGTATCTACAATAGTGGAATCGGATAATATTTCCTTGAAGACAAGGTGGCTCTTTTCTCCAAAACAGAGTGTCATTATAATTGTACATTAAGTAAATGCCACAATTTCATCTCAGGTACAGAATGGCGGCTGTAATGGACCATTTTAATTTCAAGGACCCATGGCGGAGGTCTCCTGAGACTGACTTTTCTTGGAACTCTGCCTTAAAGTTGTTGTGGGGGATTTTTTTTATTGTACAAGGACCATTCTTGGCAAAACAACATCCCTCGTGTCACCTTGTTATTGTTATAACTCTGGGCTTCCTTAGAGGGAGTTGCATGCAGACTGGTCCAGGAAGAAGTGAATGTGCTAAACAAGTTTTAGAATAATATCTATCTATCTATCTATCTATCTATCTATCTATCTATCTATCTTTCTTCCTCACAGTCAGTTTAGAAAATTCTCAGGGCATTATTTTTTGTCATCAGCATCTGTGTGTGTGTGTGTGTGTGTGTTGATTGGTTGGTTAGCTGGTAGGTGGGCTGTCTGCAGATCTGTGAAGTCATCCCATAATATATTCCACAGCTGATAGCGGTGCTGGAAAAACTCACAATGGATTCAAATGAGATTGGATGTATATGAATTTGACCTACAGATTATATAACAGACTGGCTTTTTCCAAGTTTTTTATTTGTTTATTGGGTGGGGTGGGGATTTGCCCTAGAGATGTCAGAGAAATCCACCACTGAACCAAATGTGTTTGGATTTTTATGAATCTGACCCACAGATTTTGCAGTGGACTGGCTTTTCCCTTTCGGGTGGAGTCTGCAGACTTGTGGCCCATTTCCCTAACATTTGTGAATCTCATGAACATTTCATTGTAGAACTATATGCAAATTTTTTTAAAAAAAGTCCAAAGATGCATGAAAAAGGATGCATCAATTTCATAAATAGGTACATTCCAAAAATGTGCACAAATATGCTCTAATCATCGGAGAAGAACGGATACATTTGAAAAATGTGAACCACCAACGCATAGTTTTGAAAGAAAAATATGCATGGAAATACTCATGGATTTTCATGAGAAAGGAGAAAAAAACAAAGCTAGCAATGTGATACGGACTTGAGTCAGAACGAGTTTGAAAAGAAATTCAGGAACATTGGTGAGCTTGAACATCCATGCAAACCCTTGCTGACTGGTGGGGGGAGGGGGCCAGGGATAGGAGGTATGGTCATCTGGGGAACCCTGGAGGAGCAGATCTCTCCCACATGTGTGATGCTCAACACCTCTGGTTTACTTGCTGCTTTAAACAGCATTGAGACCTAAGGGTTACTTGCCGATTCCAAATATATCCCTGATGTTAGTATCAAGTGAAATAAAAGTACATCACAGGGGGGAGCTTCATGGTGAAAGTCAATGTCCTCCCCAAACAGGAGTTGAGTGGGACACATTGATTAGAATGTGTGTAGATCGCCAATCAGATATTATAGTGTGGGACCAGCTGGTGTCATGCCTGGTCCTGGCCTGGCCCAGGATGAATCCTCCTCAGATGACCATCCAGACCTCCCAGAGCCAGGGGACACTGGGAAGCAGACTCAGCACTTTCAGAGACCCAGGATTGATGATGCCAATCATTGTACACAACACTGATATTGAGCTAGATGGGACAATGGTCTTGCTCAATATCAGGCAGCTTCCTCTTGTTTCTGAATTTATTTATTTATTTATGACATTTCTATACCACCCATTATCCGAAGCTCTCTGGGCGGTTCACAAAACATGCCAAGGTCTGAGCCCTCCCAGCATGCATTCAGTTGATATCCAAGTTATTATGCTAAGCAATTAGTTTATCAGCTGTTCAGATTACAGACTTTATTGTCTTCTGACAACCCAATGCAGAGATCTCCATTTATGTTCACACAACTCTAATAGCTTATCTAAGGACTCTAAGAGAGATGCACTACAGTAGGAGACAGTTGATGCAAATATGACATTAATCTACAGCACAGAATCTGAAAAGCTATCTCAGTCCCACCCTCAGGGAGGGTCTTCTAGAGATGTTTTGTGATGGGATAACCTGGTAGAACGCCTCACTTCTTTGCAGTGCTCCTTTCTCTTTACTGTATGTCTAATGCGTGCATCTGCAACGCTCATACCTTCCCCCTCTGAGAGTTGCTGAGTTCCCACAGAAGGAATAATTACGGTTGGGCTTTGATTTAACTGATCACATTGCTTTGAAGAAGATATTGCCCCTGTATCTGTTTCCTTAAGGTCCTTGAAGCTCAGGTTTCTCCTGCTCCCCCGCTCCGACTGATGGTGAATCCACTTCTAGGGTTTCTGCAGGGAGTCTGGGCCCAATTTCGACACACTGTGACTGTCCCCCCTGATCTGGAGACACTCAGCTCCCCATATTCAAACAACAATAAATTCAAGTCACCACCGCCACCCTCAGCCCTCTGTTATTCCATGCCAATGAAATAATTCTGTTCCATTATCTTTTCAGGTAAAGTGTTTTGAGATATGTCAGTTACAAAAGATACCATTGAAAGGAAAGAATCATTGTTTTGGTTTCTTTCACGGAGATAAAGAGCATTGATTGAAACAGCAAGAGAAGATGGGCTATGAATGTTGAATTGCATTCTGATAACTAATAATAAATTGTTCCCCCTTGGACTTCCATCTGAAAGGAAGCATTCTGTTTTTTATTTGATTCCTCAGGACTCTCTGTTTTAAATGGTTAGGAATTGGCCCAGCGTGGAAAATTGAACACACCTCTGGTTACCTCCATTAACCTTGGCCTAGCTGTAGAAAGGCACAGTAGGACATACCAGGGTGGAGCATTGTTATTTTTCAAGTCTCATGAGAGCTAGACTTTAAAAAAACAAGACACATTTGAACTAAGATTGAACAATAATAATTTGGACTATTGTAACATATTCTATGGGGAACTACCCCTGATGAGTGTTCATAAAGTCCCAGTGCTTCATAATGTTGAAACCAGTATTTTGAGTAAAGCCAGTTATAGGGAACATAGGAGAACTTAGGAAGTTGTGTGATACTGAGTCACACCATTAGTCCGTACTAAACCCAGTACTGTCAACATTAGTGTGGTGGCTCTCCAGGGTTTCAGACAGGGTGTGCATGTGTGTGTGTGTGTCCCACCCTACCTGTAGATGCCAGGGATGAAACCTGGGACTTTCTCCATGCAAAGCATGTGCTCTACCACTGAGGTATGCACCCTACATAGCTATTATCTGTCCCATGGCAACCATGGTACTGTGGTGGTGTGTAACAAGGGAGCATGTGACCCCCTTGTTACAACAGCCTTGCTGGTTTCTGGCCCATTTCTGATCATAATTCAAAGTGTTGGTTAAGACCTCTCAACCCCTAAAAGGCTTGGGACCAGGTTGCCTTGATGGTAAGCTTTCCTTCTCCCCTTTAAACCTGCCTGGGTGTCGAATGCTTTACAATTCACCTTTATTTCTGCCTCATAAACATCTTAGGGTATCCACCTTCTCCCCTTTGAACCTGCCTGGGGTTTGACATCTTTTAGAGGAGCCCATTTCTCTGTCCCATCAACAGCAGAAGGGTGTTTGACAGGCCATTGAGAGAAGGCTGTATCCTAGAAGACAATCTTCTAGTGGCCTTTGATACCATTGACCTGGACTATCCTACTGGATCATCTCCTTAAGTTGGAATAGAGCTACCAACATTTGTGATTGAAAACTAGGAATGAGGGAGAAAATAATCAATTCCAAATTTTAATGTGAAGTACCGAAACTTAGATATCCCTTGAAACTTGCATTACTCTGAATTTTGAGCTCTTGGTGTGTTTTTAATACAACTTATGTATATTCAGAAACATAATGTTAAAATGCATTCTCTTAAGATAATTGCTTGCAAAAAGGTTACTAGTCAGCAAAAATGCACATATTCAGAGACATATGGACAGAAATTCTCAAAGTTCAATTCTCAAAGTTCAAAATGAACCAAATTTAAGAATGGAAAATGAGAAATGGAGAGAAACCCCAACTTACAGATGTATCCATCCCTATTGCAAACTGGGTTTCTAGTGGGCCAGTGCAATGCAGCAAAACTCTGAAAATAAAACAAAAATAAAAATACAGTAGTTCAATTAATTTAGATACATGGATTCACATTCCAGTATAGATGCTTAGACACTCCAAGGGGGGGGGGAGGAGGAGGAGGAGGAGGAGGAGGAGGAGGAGGAGGAGGAGGAGGAGAAGAAGAAGAAGAAGAAGAAGAAGAAGAAGAAGAAGAAGAAGAAGAAGAAGAAGAAGAAGAAGAAGAAGTGCTCAATAGGTAATACAATATTGGAGCCTGCTCTGTGAACCTCACTGATCCACAGAAAGTTTATAGGAGCAACTCTCATTAGTGCTAATTGAATTTACATGCTAGCTCCCATTAGCATTAATAAGAGTCAGGCCTCTTGTCGACAAGATATCAACCCCCATGAAATGAAGAGTCAGGTCAACATTTGAAAAAAGGATGAGCAGCGGGGAGGGAGAGAATGCCAGAAGTCGAAAATGATTTAGCAGAGCTGGTCAATACCAATATGAGAGATGTTTGGAAAATGAAAGCAAGAGGAGATACCTGATACTAGTTGTCGATGATACTCCCACAGATTTGTCCTGGAAAAGGCTGCTGACAGAGCTAGGGATGTGGGTGTCTGAGAGCATGTGAATCAATGAAGCTCATAATTAGGCAATGAGCTCAAAGAACATGCCAGCCAAAAAAAGGCATTATTTCAGAAAAGAAATCATATATATATATATATATATATATATATATATATATATATATTCCAACTCAGGGAAACAATCCATCAAATGAGCTTTATTCTAAACACAAATGCAACAGCCTTAATGCCTGATTAGGTTGACTAAGAGGATTATATTTATGGATTGCACGTAACTTCTCGCCCGGCACCGACTACAAGTCAATGTATATCATTGTTGTTTGGTGAGGGTCATACCAAAAAAAAAATTGCATCATTTCCCCCCCTATTGTGTACTAGCTAGATGCAGCCGCCACTCTGGAATATAATCCAATTTTATCCCTTTCCTCAGGGATACGCTATCTTTATTATAGTTACTTTTAAAACAAACTTCAGCCTAAGTTCTCAACCAAGAGTTAAGCTTCTCTGTCAGATTTCTCTTAACAGGCAACTCTTAACTCTCTGCTTTTAATTCCCTCTTTCTAAAAATGACATTTAAACCCTTTCAGTAAAAGAGAGCCAAGTCAGCATTACAGCACATATCTCTCTGCAGGGTTCCTGCATCCTGCCCCCCCCACACACACACACACTGCCAAGGTACCCCCAAGATGCTGCTGCAGTGACAGAAAATGTGTGCCATTGAATGTAGGTTCATCAAACCTAATACAACTTCCTTCTGAATTGATGTGTGTGTGTGTGTGTGTGTGTGTGTGTGTGTGTGTGTGTGTGTGGATACACACACACATTTACTCATTCCAAGTTCTGCCAAATTCATCTCAATTGTGGGTCAGTGCATATAACCATGTGCAGGGATGGGAGAAGCAGGGAATGTCAAATTCCTCCAACTTTATAGGGCTGCTTCAGGAGAGTGCATAAAGAACATAAGAAGAGCCCTGATGCTGGATCAGACCAAGGGTCCATCTTGTCAAGCACTCTGTTCACACAACGGCCAACCAGCCATCGGCCAGGGATGAACAAGCAGGACATGGTGCAACAGCACCCTCCCACCCATGTTCCCCAGCAACTGTAGGTTTACTGACTCTACTACTGGAGGTAGCACATAGCTATTAGGACTAGTAGTCATAGCTATTAGGACTAGAAGTGCCCTGATGCTGGATCAGACCAAGGGTCCATCTAGTCCAGCACTCTGTTCACACGGTGGCCAACCAGCCATTGGCCAGGGACCAACAAGTAGGACATGGTGCAAAAACACCCTCCCACCCATGTTCCCCAGCAACTGGTACACACAGTCTTACTGCCTTGAATACTGGGGAGATAGCACACAGCCATCAGTGCTAATAGCCATTGATGGCTTTTGCCTCTAGGAATTTATCCAACCCACTTTTAAAGCCATCCTAAATTGGTGGCCATCACTACATTTTGTGGTATTATTTATTAATTAATTTATTTATTTGTTACATTTATATACCGCCCCATAGCTGAAGCTCTCTGGGCGGTTTACAAAAGTTTTAAACAGTAAACATTTAAAAAGTATACAAAATTTTAAAACATAAAAACAACAGTATAAAAAAGACAGTATCCATTTAAAAACAACAGTTCCGTTAAAAAACAAACTTAGCGTTGTTAAATGGTGTTAAATGCCTGGGAGAAGAGAAAAGTGAGTTCCATAATTTAACTATGTGCTGTGTGAGGAAGTACTTCCTTTTATTTGTCCTGAATCTCCCAGCAATCAGCTTCATGGGATGACCCCATTGGGTTCTAGTATTTTGAGAGAAGGAGAAAAATGTCTCCCAATCTACATTCTCCATACCATGCATAATTTTGTACACCTCTATTATGTCTCCCGTCAGCCTTCTCTTCTCCAAGCTGGACAATCCCAGCTGTTGTAACCTTCCCTCATTGGGGAGATGCTCCAGCCCATTAATCATTTTAGTTGCCCTTTTCTGCACTTTTCCCAGCTCTATAATATCCTTTTTTAGGTGTGGTGACCAGGACTGTACACAGTATTCTAAGTGTGGGCATTATTCTGCAAAGAAGCCCTGTGCGACTTGAACACTTGCTTCCAGCTCTGAAAAACAATCCAAAACAAATCAAAACAGCAGTCTAAATAAAGGCACTGCCTCCCTGGTCCCCAGTCTCACTTCATGGAATCCTTGCCTATTAGTAGCTCATGGCATTTGAGCTAGAAGCATAGAAGAGTGCATTTTTTTTAAAAAAAAATAGCAATGCATTCTTGCGTTGGCAGTAAGCAACTCCAAGCCAAGGCGACGGATGTGTTGCAATAAATCATACCGTATGCAGGCTCGTGTATCTATTAATCATCTGATCGAACATGCCCCAAATGTCTTGCTTGGCCTGATGTAATGTCAGGGATAACCTTTTTTGGGGGGACGGCTATGGAGTTATGTTTACAGAGGATCCGATAGGCTGTTTAAGTGCCAAACAAGTGACTCTGCATGTGCTAATCACAGGATGAATACCTGGTGGATTGTACACATCATTATACTGTGTGCTTAGTCAATCAGTCGGTAACCACATCTTGTCAGAAACAAACAGAATTTGAACAGAGGAACCTGGTGGCAAAATGCTACTTGTACCACTAAAACCTCTGATAAAAAAAAAAAAAGAGTACCTTTTATTAACCCTTAAAAAATCAAATAAAAATCATTATCAAACGTTGAAGCAAATATTAAAAAAAAATGATGTGTCTTAATCCCCTTCCTGAATGCAGAAAGAGTGGGTGGCAGTTGTAACTCCAAAGTGAGCATGTTCCAAAGATTGGGAGAATCACAGGAGGAAGTTCTGTCCTGCATGCCTGACAAGCAGGTTGAACTGAGCAGGTTTATAGCAAGGCAGGGCAGACAGATAAGCAGTCCCAGAGCCATTTAGAAATTTACAGGTTAAAAACAACACCTTTATGTGAGCTTGGAAAACCATTGGTAACCAGTGCAGGTCTTTTAAGCCAGGGGTGTAATGTGATCCTGAGTTGTGCAGTGATTAACAGCCTAGCTTTTTTGCAACCGCTGAAGCTTTCAGATGGTCTTCAAGGGTAGCTCCATGTCGACCACATTGTAAAAGCCTAATGGAGACGTAATTGAGGCATGGATAAATGTTGGAAGAGCAGATTGACTCTGGTATGGTCACAGCTGGCACCCTAGACACAGTTGTGCAAGCACACTTCTTGTCAGCACTGCCAGCTGAAGATCCAAGGATAGTGTACGTTCAACTTGTCAATCTCATAGGTCAACCTTCCCCAACTTGGTGCCCTACAGAGGACTACAGCCCCCATTATCCCAAGCCAGCTTAGTAGTAGTTGTAGCCTACCACATCTGTAGAATGCCAGGTTGGCATTCCCTTCTCAGGGAAGGTAGGCTGGCTCCCTCTGTGCTACACCTACAGAGGCAGGCAAAAACTTTTTTTGTTTCAGCAGGCTTTTGGAGCTACTCCGGACCTGTGTTAATGTATTGGATTCCCCCACCCCTTTTAAACTGTTACTGTTTTTTTTAAAAAAAAAATAACATGTTTTTAATTTTACTGTAGGTTTAATTCTATTTTAACTTTTGTAAATTTATATTTATATGTTTTAATGGTGCATGTTTAAATCTTGCAAACTGCCTTGAGCCCCAGAACTGGGGGAAAAGGTAGGATATTAATAATAATAATGGGGGGAGTCTATTTTAGATAGTTTAATAGCATGCTTCCTGACGTGTGTGTGTTTGTGTGTGTGTGTGTGTGTGTGTGTGCGTATGCGTGTGTGTGTGTGCATCTGTACACTCAGACAGATGAGATGATGTCTGGATACATGAGAGATAAAGCCTGGATGCATTAAAGTGGAATACCCAATGGATTGCAAACTGAAGCTGTAAATCTGGCCCTCATTCGTGGACATTTGGACTGTCTTGCATGTCTGCATTATTTCTCTCAGCAGAGACAATTGCGGTACTCACTGACAATGGCAGTGAGGTCTTTGTGGGAAGCAGCAGCCCTTCTGCTGGGGGACGGATCTAGGTTAGTGGTAGAGCACACGTTTTGTGTGCAGAAATGTCCAAGTCCAATGGCAAGCATCTTCAGGTAGAGATGGGAAAGAAACCTGTCAGTTAGTATAGACAATACTGAGCTATATGGAGAAATGATACAATCTGGTCGAAAACCAACTTCCAATGACACTAGATAAGATACATTCATCTTGTTAGGGCAGGAGTGTTGCCTCCTAGAATGGTGAGGCAACTATAACTGGTTGTTCAACGGTAAGCTGGGTGTCAGCCCACCTCAGGGGAATACACCGACCCTGTAGACATCTTCTCAAACCAGGAAGAGGATTGCACTCTGTGCAGACATTTTGAGGTCCCTGTCTCCTTAGACCCCTTTTTCCCACGGGACTCTGAAGACATTGCAACACTGTCGCCACCTTTGCGTCATCACAGCCAATGGCTTGTAGAGCAAAGAAGGCTCCTTGAAGGGAGAAGGCCTTATTCAGCATGTGGAGCAAAGCTAGCAACCTGAAGGAATCCCAAACCCTTAGTCTTATTCAGAGTCTGTTAGTAATTGGAGCAACATACAAGTTCAGCTTATCGGTCTTCCAGCTCCACTTGGAGCTCTCTGTGCTGCTATCCACATTGTCCTTCTGCTTATCCTAGACCCGATGTAGGACCTCTCTGACTACTTCCATCTGACCAAGACCTGACCGTGACCTTGTCTGATCTCATTTCTGTAACTTCCCCTCAGTAACTCCCCTAGTGGTGTTTCAGCTAGACCTGTTTAGCTGCCTGAAAAAGAAGACTGAGCACATGTATGCAAGTAAATACATGTTTGCATTTTACAAGAAGGCTGAGTTAAAAGCAAAGACAAAGTATTATGCAGGCAGAAGGAGAAAAGGGTTGAAGGAGTTCACTGAGGCCAAGCTATGCCCCTATCTGGACAGGGATAACCTAGCTTCAGTTGTCCATACTCTGGCAACCTCCAAATTAGGTTACTGCAATGCCCTCTACATGGGGCAGCCTTTGAAGATGGTTTGGAAGCTGCAGCTTGTGCAAAATGCAGTGGCCAGATGGATAGCTGGAACAGGGAGGTTTGAGCATATGACACTTATTCTGGCCTGCTTGCATTGGCTGCCTATACGTTTCTGAGCCCAATTCAAAGTGCTGGTTTTAACCTATAAAGCCCTACATGGCTTGGGACCGCAATACCTGATGGAATGCCTCTTCCGACATGAACCTACCCGTACACTGCGCTCAACATCTAAGGTCCTCCTCCGAGTGCCTACTCCAAGGGAAGCTCGGAAGATGGCAACAAGGGAGAGGGCCTTTTCTGTGGTGGCCCCCCGACTGTGGAATGATCTCCCCGATAAGGCTCGCCTGGCGGCCAACATTGTTATCTTTTCGGCGCCAGGTCAAGGCTTTTCTCTTCTCCCAGGCATTTTAGCAGCATTTAACAACGCTAAGTTTGTTCTTAATGGACCCCAGAACTGTTGTTTTTATGTTTCTGATGGTTTTTTAAATTTTGTATACTTTTTAATGTTTACTGTTTTCAACTTTTGTAAACCAGAGAGCTTCACCTATGGGGCAGTATATAAATGTAATAAATAAATAAATAAGTAGGAATATCACTGCCCCTTGAGTTTCAAACATCTGGTTCAGCTGCCATCTCAAGTGCAGAAACAGCGAAGTCACACTCCTTGTTATACAGATAAGGAATAGAGAGCATTACACCTTCCTGATCTTCCCGCAAGCCATCGTTTGAGCAAGAAAGGCAATTACACCAGCAGACTTACAATGACTTTAATGCCTTGCCTAGTGGAACACACAAAATATATCTAGGTCTGCAACAAAAGGCAGCAGTCTGCTGGAAGTGTGTCGGGGACAACCAAAGGGAGACAAATAAAAAAAAGCAATACTTCTTGAATTACTAGAATACTTGTGCCGATGAATCTGTTTCTTTCAGGCTCTCTAAACACTGGCGTTTTATTTATTTTTACTTTCAGTTTTAAGTACAGGGAGAGAAAAAGATACGGACTATACCAAGAGGAGGTTCCAGAACAGAGGAGCAAAAGTATCTTGTATCAAAATGTTTTGGCAATAGCCTTAATTAGGAATTAATATGAATGGCCTTAGTGAATAGCCTTATAATATGAAAATATCATGGCTGTAAAGGGGGATTCATGCATTCAAGAGTGATAAGGTTTTAAATGTATATGTTTTAAATTTTGTAATGCCGCCTTGAGGCCCAGCATTGGGCCCAGCATTGGGCAAAAAGGCAGGATATAAATATAATATTTATTTATCTATTGCATTTTTTATACCGCCCCATAGCCAAAGCTCCCTGAGCGGTTCACAAAAAATAATATTATTATTGTTTTTATTTATTTGTTTTTATTTATTGCATTTTTATACCACCCAATAGCCAAAGCTCTCTGGACAGTTTACAAAAATTAAAAACTACAACAATATTTAACCATGTACAAATCAACAATATCATAATAATATTCAAAATATACTAAATACACGTGTACAGCAAAACAAACCAGGTAAGGGAAAAAAACCCTTCAGCTCCAGCCTTGCTTTAATGTAATAATAATAATAATAATAATAATAATAATAATAATAATAATAATAATATCAGTGGCTACTGTTTTGGATGACAATGGGGCAGTTCAGACAACATGCCAAGCCGTGGTGAGTCTGCTAATGCTTTTGCAGTGAGTTTGTTTAAAATGTGTTTATGTAGACACCATGGTTAGGAATGGTTCACATGACATGCAAGCCAAAATGTTAGCTCAAAATGCTTAGCCACTATAGCCTAGCATGTTATCTGGACAGGGTCAATATTCCACATAATACCAATTGCTGGAGAGTGAGTGAAAAGTGCTACTGCCCTCCTATTTTGCTTGTGGGTTTCTCTCTGGTTGGCCACTTGGAAAACAGGATGCTATACTGGATAGCCTTTTTGTCTGATCCAACAGTGTTCTCCTTATGCTCTTAGCCCATGCCCCAGTGAAGTCCATCGCCGCTTCACTGAGGACTAGGTTAAATGGAAGTGCATTTAAAAGAAGAAAGGGAAGATGTTTGCTCCATTAATCCTTTGCCACTAAGAGCCAACATTTCATGGACAAAGATCAGTAGCATGTCACTCCGGCATAAGCCACAAAGTGTATGTATGATAGGATACTAATCTTGCCCCATCAAAAGAACATTTATTGTGTCGACTTCAGTTTTCATCACCTCACAAGAGAAGTTGCTGTCAAGGTATTTTGTCAGCAAAATTAACATACCCTGACAGCAGTCACTCATCTGGAAAATCTTATCTTCCAGAATTCAAGGATTCCCCCCTCCCGCCTCTCTTCAGTTGTGCCCATCTTCATCCTTCCATGTAAAGGCCAGCATTTGTGTAGATGGCCTCTCATTTGTTTGTTGATAAGTTCACCAAGTCAAGTGTCTTCCATTTCACATCAGTTAATTTACAGACAGAAGTTCCTGGGAGGGAGCACAGTGTTGGAAAGAAGCACATTCATCCTTAGCACCTCACTGGACAAGTATGTCTAGGCAGGCCTACTGACAATGCTGTGCAGGTTTTATGGCTTCACGGCCTGACAGCATTGTTTTAAATGGGTTGCAAAACAAAACAATTATCTCTGAACCATGCTGGAGGCACTCAGAGCACAGCAAAGCATACATCTTCTGGGTGGGGGGAGAGAGAAAGAAAGCCTCAAAATGAGGCTGACATGTATATTCTCTCTTTCGGTGCCTTTGAGATCTGAGCAAAGTGTCTGACTGAAATGGCTCAAAATTCATTTCCAGACCTATGGTTATTTTTTTTTAAGGATAGGATAGGGTTTTGTTTTGTGTTTCGGTTCACATTTTGATTTTAATGCGTCCTTACCTAATTTTGCATTTTTGAACCACGGTGTGAACTGAAACCCGATTATATCCCTCAAAATTCTCACTTCTCCGAATTTTGTAATGGAGAAGTGAGAAATATTCATCTATCTTCATGGAAATGATATTCAGAGATGCATTATATTAGGAAAATGTGTGTATTAGGCATGTACTATGAGAAATGGAAGTGTAGACAAAACTGAAAGCATCCACCGCAGATCTACACAGAGCGATTGCATTTCAGGATTCTGGAAAAACGTAGCTTTATTTTCAAAAAAGCCCATAAAATAAAATTCTATTTTACTGCATCTTGAGTTGTGTTTCTGCCTGTGTACAGTTATTAGAAATATACACAAAAATGTTTATGAATTCCCATGCAAACTTATCTAAAAAAAATTCAGGAAAACAAACAAACTGAAGATTAGATTAGTTTGAGATGAACCAAATCTAAGATTGGGTGGAAAAAGAAAAGAAATCAAAAGTGATTTATCCATCCCTGTTCTTAGCAGCTACTCCAAAGTTCGCTGATATTAATTACGTAATTTGGGATCTTTCACTATAGTACAAGCAAAATATTTATGAATGTGAATGGCCATGGGGAATATGACTTTAGGTGTAAGTTCTCTGGAATTAATTTCAGACCAGACTGGACCCTAGGTTGTCCAGGGCTCTGTCCAAATCAAAATATATCTGAGTCAGGATATGGAGACATCCAGCCCTGCTGAAGCATCAAGATTGAATAGGAACTGGCTCACTCTCCTTGTGACCTTCTGCGGAATTCATCAGGGAGGTCCTGTTCTTTGAAAATACTTCACAACAAGGATGAAGGCCCTGGATGCTCCTGAACCTACTCGCTCAAGTCTTCAACATTGCTGGTGACAAGAGATACCACATTTCACATGGTTCAGAACATCCTGAGATGGTGCTTCAAGCAGAAGGGGAACATTCCCTATGGAAAGGCAACCACAAGACTCCTAGGCTTGGCACACAGTGAAGATGTCATTGCCATGTGACAGGGCTAATATTGCCTAGCCTCCAGATCAGGTTTATGGATCTCTTTAGGATTAATACTGGAACAAATCTTGGAGGTTCTTCTTGACCTCCCCTTCACTAAACTTCACCAACCTTAGCTGAGGATAAAGTCCCTAAAATAGTACCGAGCCTAAGCATACACACACACACAAACCACACACCTATTCTGAACTTTAGAAAAGTAATTATTGCTAGATTATACAGTATGCATTCACATACATAACCATAGCTCTCTCTCTCTCTCTTCCGAACATGTACTTGAAAGTTTACCAGCAGCTGCTCTAATTGGCAGATTCCTCTAAAAACTCCACCAGCTCCCATTAGAGGCAACTAATGGAATATTATCTGTCATCACCGAAGTCCCGTGCTTTTCTCCACACCATCTCATAGCCACTCTTCCCACTCTATCCATCAGCAACTTAGCACTCTGAATAAATCCAGAGCTGCCGGAAAAACAGCTGAAGTGCACTTTGGAGCAAAGGGTGCTACCATAAACAACCTGCCAATCCTCAAAATGCAAATGATGGCTGCCACCCAGATCAGCTTGTGTGTGTGTGTTTTGGGGAACGGGGATGCCAAATGTATCAGCCGCTTTTGATTTGCACTGCCTGACCTTGTCTTCACCTTTGCTAGGAGTGGGCTTACCTGAAATATGGCTTGTGCTCTTTGAGCTTTCCCCAAACTTGAATTTCTATCCATAAGGGGGTTCTCCAATCATTTGAGTTAATGTTAAGGATGCAGTGCTAGCCCGGCTACTCATTCCGTGTTCCTTAAAGCAGGGTTGTTGTCATGTCTAGCCCTTCTCCTCCTGTTTTGGAAGAAGGTGTTTCAGGTAATAAATCAGAATCAGACTCTGAAGTAGAGGAGTCGGTGCCAGACACAGGCCAGCCTGTACCAGTGGGGGAGAAACCTCTCATGGTTTCTTCTCCAGCTGGTGGTGAACTATCTCCAGAACTTATCTCGTCAAGGGCAAATCATACATACTCAATGAGAAACCAACCTTCTTCTGAAGGAGAGAGCACCGACAGGCTAGCTGACCCAAGGGTGCGCTGCAGGCTAAAATGGGAGGAGTGAAAGGAAGGCGAGGGAAAGTCAGCCCGGCTCACATCATGACAGAAGCCACCTCAGAACTATCCTCTCTGAAGTAAACATGTTTTGGGAAAAGGCTTTCCATTCTCCTTGAAAGAACAATTGTCTAAATTAGTTTGCATAGTTTTGCCTAGGGAGAAGGATCCTAGAGACTAGGGTGACCCTATGAAAAGGAGGACAGGGCTCCTGTATCTTTAACAGTTGCATAGAAAAGGGAATTTCAGCAGGTGTCATTTGTATATATGGAGAACCTGGTGAAATTCCCTCTTCATCACCACAGTTAAAGCTGCAGGAGCTATACTAGAGTGATAAGATTTTAAAGAGGGCAGGCCTCCTGCAGCTTTAGCTGTGGTGATGAAGAGGAGATTTCAGCAGGTTCTCCATATGAGCCTCGTGTGGCGCAGAGCGGTAAAGCAGCAGTTTCTGCAGCTGAAACTCTCCCCACGGCCTGAGTTTGATCCCAGCGGAAGCTGGTTTCAGGCAGCTGGCTCGGGTCGACTCAGCCTTCCATCCTCCCGAGGTCGGCAAAATGAGTACCCAGCTAGCTGAGGGAAAGGTAATAACAGCCGGGGAAGGCAACGGCAAACTACCCCGCTATAAGGCCTGCCAAGAAAACGTCAGCGAAAGCTGGCATCCCTCCAAGAGTCAGTAATGACTCAGTGCTTGCACGAGAGGTTCCTTTCCTTTTCTTCTCCATATATACAAATGACACCTGCTGAAATTCCCTTTTCTATGCAACTGTTAAAGATACAGGAGCCCTGTCCTCCTTTTCATATGGTCACCCTACTAGAGATTAGACTCTATTCAGGTGTGGAGAGATGTTTATTGTTTAAATAAAGCTTTGTGGATTGCTTAGCAGGCCTCGTCATTTGTTTCCCATTGAAAGCAGGAGCTTACTGAGAAACACGACAGTTGTTGAACCTCCTTCAGCCTGAGGACCAAATTCCACATTGGAGAAGCTGCTGAGAGACACATGCCAATGGTGGGTGGAGTCAAAGATGAAGGGGGTTGGGCCAAGATACCACCACACTTTAGTTTAAAAATCTAACTGCCAGTGATTTAACTTCAGGAGAGATATTTCAACATTTTAGAAGGGTTGTGGGTAGGGATACGCAAATCAGCTTCTTCTTCTTACATTATGTTTTTAACCCTGCACGCATATTCTTGAATACATATTTGGATAGGCACTGTTTCATCAGCTGTGAAGAAGAGACTCGGTGCATGCCCAGATGCCCCTCTTTAATTAGCATTTCATGTTCCCTGGGCCTGCATCATGGCCTCCAAAAGAACTTCTGGGGATGACCATGAGTGAGGCCTCACTCAAATTAAGTCCTTCAGAAACTTCCATCTCTTTCAAGATCAAAGTGCTGCATTCAGAGTGCCTGACGGAGCCTGGAGGATAGAAGGAGTGGGAGGGAAACAATTAATTAATTCCTTCTTACTGCCCCTCTAATTAAATCAAGAGCAGAGAATGTCAGGTCCCCAGCTTAGAATTACAGTGCACTCTAGCTCTTTCTTACTTCTATAAAACACAGTCACAGAATTAATGAGCACACAAGCAAAGACATCTGTGTGTTGAGGAGAGAAGGGAGTGTATGCACCACAAAAGCAATATATCCTCTGAAGCCAAAAAGGCAAGGAAAGCACCCAATGTGTGTCTCTGGGCACATGCACACACATCGCGGAGTGTTGTCCTGTCTTGACCAAAGAACCAGGAATAGTGCATGTCACACCTCCAGTTCTGTAACTTGTTGCATTGAAGTGCTTTCATCGAATCATAGAATAGCAGAGTTGGAAGGGGCCTACAAGGCCATCGAGTCCAACCCCCTGCTCAATGCAGGAATCCACCCCAAAGCATCCCCGACAGATGCTTGTCCAGCTGCCTCTTGAAGGCCTCTCGTGTGAGAGAGCCCACAACCTCCCAAAGTAACTGATTCCATTGTTGCACTGCTCTAACAGTCAGGAAGTTTTTCCTGATGTCCAGCTGGAATCTGGCTTCCTTTACCTTCAGCCCGTTATTCCGTGTCCTGCACTCTGGGAGGATCGAGAAAAGATCCTGGCCCTCCTCTGTGTGAAAACCTTTTAAGTATTTGAAGAATGCTATCATGTCTCCCCTCAATCTTCTCTTCTCCAGGCTAAACATGCCCAGTTCTTTCAGTCTCTCTTCATAGGGCTTTGTTTCCAGACCCCTGATCATCCTGGTTGCCCTCCTCTGAACACGCTCCAGCTTGTCTGCGTCCTTTTTGAATTGTGGAGCCCAGAACTGGATGCAATACTCTAGATGAAGCCTAACCAGGGCCGAATAGAGAGGAACCAGTACCTCACGTGATTTGGAAGCTATACTTCTATTAATGCAGCCCAAAATAGTATTTGCCTTTCTTGCAGCCATATCGCACTGTTGGCTCATATTCAGCCTGTGATCTACAACAATTCCAAGATCCTTCTCGTTTGTAGTATTGCTGAGCCAAGTATCCCCCATCTTGTAACTGTGCCTTTGGTTTCTATTTCCTAAATGTAAAACTTGGCATTTATCCCTATTAAATTTCATCCTGTTGTTTTCAGCCCAGCACTCCAGCCTATCAAGATCACTTTGAAGTTTGTTTTTGTCTTCCAAGGTATTAGCTATCCCACCCAATTTTGTGTCATCTGCAAATTTGATTAGCGTTCCCTGCACTTCCTCATCCAAATGATTAATAAAAATGTTGAAGAGCACTGGGCCCAGCTCATAATTTTCTATGTTAGTTATGTTACCTATGATCTCTAAGTGCATGCCAATAAAGAGCCAGGCTCCATAATGAGAGCTTCCCCCATGAGAAGATCAATAATGGTGAACAAGCTTTGCTGAAGGACAGCTGGCCACCTTTATCATGGAGCTACAGGAGAATATTGCAATCTCAATCCATGGGGAGGGTCATGTCCAAGAGTGCCCTCCACAAACTGACTGTGCAGCCAGAATTCCCTGCACTAATAGTGCAGATCTCAATGGCTCTTGAGAAGTAAGCAGGACAAGCTTCTGCATGACTACCCAGAAGTAAGCAGGATAAGCCTCAGAAGGAAGCAGGACTGAATCACTCAGCAGTTTCCTCCCCAGACCTCTCCCCCACTCTCAAGCAGAGAAAAGCTCTTATCTCCAATTAGAAGCTGATCTGAGATAAGAGAGTTTGCCCACTGAACCTGAGAAAGGGAGCCTTTTCCACTACTCAGCAGGGAAAAGCTCTTCTTTCTGATCATCTGCTTACTGGAGATAAGACATAAGAAAAAAGAGGGGGCAAACCTGGGGAAGAAGCTGGCAGTCCAGATGAGGAACCCTAGTTGGCTATATCCAACTCACATGCTATTCACCCCCATCCAAAATTATCTAGATCACACTAGAGATCCCTTGGAGTCCTTCTCAAAGACAAAAGACCACAATGGGGTGAATCTTAGATCACATTTTCTCAGTTCTAGGTGTGGGAGCAGCCAGTGTTGCCAGACTTCTCCCCATGTACAAGAATGCTCCAGGAATGCTGCAACATTGTAATGTGGTGCCATTCCCATGAGGCCATTCTTTAGCAAATGGGAACACCAGCGGATCGCTTCTTGCTTAACAAAGGGCAGAAAGAAGAAACCCCTTTTAAATAGCGGTACCCACCCCCATTAACCATTAATGGATTTCTCATTCACATGAGAAATGATTCCTTGATTCCTTGAAATCAATATGATTCATTGAAATCAATATGAACGGTTGGCCACAATTAATCCAAACCCTATTAATTTCAATGAGGTCAAAGTACGGCTAATAGAGCCAAGATCTAACCAAGATCTTTACAAAGGGAACTTCTATGCTGGATTAAAGTATTTTCACTCCTCTTTAACATTGTGAAATAATAAGTGACAGAAGTCTCTCTTTTTTTTTATCACAGCCATTCTATAGGTTGCCAATTGCCCCTTGTTTCACACACAACACTTGGAGGCTTGTATACTTCTCCAAAGGCCTATTTGGTGAGGGATTCTCCTTTTGGGGCTGCTCCTTTGCTCAATTCATATTTAGCCTTTAAATTATTCACTGCATAATCCTTTAGCAAGTTTCACGTATATCCGAACACTTGTTCAGCTCGACTGAAACACATCCTGACCAGTTCCTTTCAGTGTGTCATGTAGGAAATTAATCTGCCAATAATAAAACATTTAAAAGGTGTCATCTAATGCAGGCTGGGATGGAACAACCTTCTCATGCATAAATATGTGCATTAAAAAAAACAGGGCACACACACCTCCGTAAATTGATTTAATAAGCATGGCATCTTTGAAGACTGTACCAATTTAGAGCTCCCAATTGCTTTTGCATTGACCATTTGAGTCACAGAAGAAACAACTGATCCTGAATGTAAATGGGTAGATCTGGCCTTATTTTTGAGTCAAGTGTACAAACTCCAGTGCACCTCTTTTGCTTATGCATGGACTAGGGATGCACAAGAAATTCATTTCAGTTTGCAAACCATGCATCTGAGTCCATTTGTAGGGTGCATGTGGTATCCTTGCAATTTCCTGAGCTCCTGTTAGCATTTGAAAAATGTGTACTTTAATTGCTGCTGCAGTCTTTCTTTTTTAAACAAATGTTCACGCTTTATTCAATGAGGTGGGAGGACGTGTTCACTTTCCCCATCCAAAGTGGGAATGTCCTCACCCTGCTTGAACAAAACAAAAGAACAGGTTGCAGACAAGAATTGGAGTGAGATAAACCAAGCTTCTAGAGGAGTTTGGAGAATCTCAGCAAATGGAAGCATCTCTCATCCCTAGCTTGGAACCCATTCATTGCAATGGATTGAGGCAGATCCAATGTAGGGTTGTGGGTATGAGTGATCGATGGACCACTCTATCGCCATTCCATTTCTCATGCATTTCTCCCTCGGTCTGTCCCAACCCATTTCCACAGAAATGAGTGATTTATATTTTATTTATTTATTTATTTATTTAAAGCACCAAAAATCCCCCCCCCACACACACATTCATTTCAACAAGGTGGTCTGAGAGCTTCCCTATTACATTTCTCCACATTAAAAATAAAAACAAAACAGAATAAGAGCCATTTTGGGTGCAATCCTATGTCTGGTTGCCTGGGTAATGTCTGGGAGTTTTAGATTTTTTCCTGCCTAAACATGTATAAAATGGTGCCCTTAAAGTGTTTGGAAGTGTGGTTATTACCCCACCAGATGAAAGTAGGGCCACAAATTATTCTGGGAGCCATGGGTTATGATGATTTCCCATACCCTCACATTCCTTTGATCTGGAATGTTCAGCTATCAGCAGCTGCCAAGAGTCCTCAGTTCCATCTTTCCAACAGACCAATCAAATGCAACATTTATGAGACTTGATGGTTCACAAACCTGCAGATTTGCACATCTGTTAGCTAGAGTTCCCTGAGTGAAACACTGGCCTAGGGTGTGAATTGTGGTATAGAAGCATCTTAAATGTTAACCCATTGCTGATGGGTTAACATTTTTAATTGGATTTTTAATATAGCCAATAAGGCTTCCAGGTCTGAGTCTGTGGTCTAACAGCATGAACACATTTTTAAAAAAATGAGCATGAAAAATGCTTACTTTTGAAAAGAGCACACAAATACACTTTAATCAATGGGAGAAGAATGTGGTTATTTCAAAGATACATGCAATTGATGTGTATATTTGGTAGGGATAGATGGAATTGCCCAGTTCACCTCACATGCCACTCACTGGACCCCTGCCGGCTGCTTGTCCCTGCTTGCTGTGTGTGGTGAGCCACCGGGCAGTCCGCAGGTGCCCAGTGACTGGCACATGGCTACCCAATCCCTTAGAGACCTGCCTTTTTGCATATAAATAGTAATTTAGTCTTTTACATAAAAGGCCATTAACAGAAATGGCAGCCATAAAGCAGCCATTTAGGCAAGATTACATGCATAAATGGCCTCCATGCCAGAAGATCAATGGCCCTTTAATAGAAAAACAGCTACTTGAGGGATGGGGTTAACAGGAGGTCCAGCTCAGCCAGCCTTCATAAAGCCTCAAAGGTCTCCCGATGGTGTTGCGCTGAGACAACAACTCTCCTTGGGTAAGTTCCTTCTAGCATAGAGCTGTCCAAGGTGTTGGCTTGGCTTATTATGAGCCAGGCCTATTGCGATCCCACATGTGATGCCCCTACAAATGTAACACGCCACTGCTCCAAATTGACCTCCCTTGGGAACCTTGAGTGGCACCTTTCCATAAAGTCAATGCAACCTGCTCCCCGCATGACATCAAGCCAACCACTGCTAGAGTCTTTACAACCATCACGACCACCACCACCACCATAACCACAATAGGGATTAATGCATTCCAATATAGGCCTGGTTCAGACAAGATGCTAAACCATGCTGCTTAACCACAAAATGGTTAAGGGAATGCATTATTCCCTTAACCATTTTGTGGTTAAGCAGCATGGTTTAGCGTGTTGTCTGAAGCAGGCCATTGAATCAGAGAGGGCTGTTCTTACCCCTGTAGCCTACTAGCCTTAGCAATCAGCTTCTGTTGCTCATGAAGATATTCTCTCTCTTTTTTAGCCTCATCTATTTCCCAAGAAGGGAAGCAAGCTGAAAGCCATGATTTAGCTGCACCTGCTGTAATTCTCCTTCACCTTTTATTTTCCATCTGTGGCAAGTAAAATTAGGTCTGCTGAGTGACCACAAATTTACTGCCTTGCACGGGCAGCTACATTCATACCCGGTAGCAAGCAAGCATCCAGTCAGCCCTGATAGATGGCCAATTTTTTTTTATTTTTTTGCGGTAGCAAGATCAAAAAGCCAAACTTGCAAGGGTATCGCTTGCTTTGGCACTTTAACAAGTACTTAGCAAATGGATGCCAGGAGGCGACTGAGATGAAACTGTAAAATCAGCAGTTCGTCAAAGCTAGGGGGGAAGATCATTTTCTTCCTTGGAGGGAAGTCTGTGTATGGATCCAGAAAAAAAGCAAGTGGTGATGGAAAGAGCCAATAAGAAAGACTGGAAGGATGGTGTACAAGTGAGTTATAGAACTAGGGTGCAGGAGTTTGATCCTCCATAGATCTTTCAGTTCTGTTTCTTCCCTTCATTCCCTGAACCATTTTATGATGCTCATGGTGTCTGCATGTGCACCAGAATTTGAGATGTTTTTCTTGTTATTTAACACCTCCTCCCATATTTATTTATTTATTTATTTATTTAATTACATTTATATACCGCCCCACAGCCGAAGCTCTCTGGGCGGTTTACAACATTTAAAAATAGTAAACATTAAAAGTATACAATTTAAACACACACACACACACGCACACACACACACATAAAAACAGTATAAAAACAACAGTATCCATTTAAAAACAACAATTGTGGGGTCCATTAAAAACAAACTTAACGTTGTTAAATGCTGTTAAAATGCTGTTAAAAATGCCTGGGAGAATAGAAAAGTCTTGACCTGGCGCCGAAAAGATAACAATGTTGGCGCCAGGCGAGCCTCATCGGGGAGATCATTCCACAGTCGGGGGGCCACCACTGAAAAGGCCCTCTCCCTTGTTGCCATCCTCCGAGCTTCCCTTGGAGTAGGCACTCGGAGGAGGACCTTAGATGTTGAGCGTAGTGTACGGGTAGGTTCATGTCGGGAGAGGCGTTCCATCAGGTATTGTGGTCCCAAGCCATGTAGGGCTTTATAGGTTAAGACCAGCACCTTGAATTGGGCTCGGAAACATATAGGCAGCCAATGCAAGCGGGCCAGAATCGGTGTTACATGCTCAAACCTCCCTGTTCCAGCTATCAATCTGGCCGCTGCATTTTGCACAAGCTGCAGCTTCCGGACCGTCTTCAAAGGCAGCCCCATGTAGAGGGCATTGCAGTAATCTAATTTGGAAGTTACCAGACTATGGACAACTGAAGCTAGGTTATCCCTGTCCAGATAGGGGCGTAGCTGGGCCACCAACCGAAGTTGGTAGAAAGCACTCCGTGCCACCGAGGCCACCTGAGCCTCAAGTGACAAAGATGGTTCTAGGAGAACCCCCAAGCTACGAACCTGCTCCTTCAGGGGGAGTGCAACCCCATCCAGAACCGGTTGAACACCCCCCATCCGATCAGAGGAACCACCCACCAGCAGCATCTCAGTCTTGTCTGGATTGAGCTTCAGTTTATTAGCCCTCATCCAGTCCATTGTCGCAGCCAAGCACCGGTTCAGCACATCCACAGCCACACCTGATGAGGATGAAAAGGAGCAGTAGAGTACTCTACTGAAAAGGAGCAGTAGAGTACTCCATATGTACCTGCCTGGACATTGAGATCATCCACAGGGGTCCTTTTCTGTGAGCCCCTGCCAAAGGAAGTAAGGCAGGTGGCTACTAGGAGGACGGCTTTCTCTGTTGTGGCACACTGGCTGTGGAACGAGCTCCCCAGAGAGGTCCGCCTGGCGTCTACACTGTATTCTTTTTGTCGCCAGCTGAAGACCTTTTTAAAGCAGCAGTTTCTGCAGCTGAAACTCTCCCCACGGCCTGAGTTCGATCCCAGTGGAAGCTGGTTTCAGGCAGCTGGCTCGGGTCAACTCAGCCTTCCATCCTCCCGAGGTCGGTAAAATGAATACCCAGTTAGCTGGGGGAAAGGTAAAAACAGTCGGGGAAGGCAAGGGCAAACCACCCCCCT
Source organism: Elgaria multicarinata webbii (assembly GCF_023053635.1). Classification (NCBI taxonomy): domain Eukaryota; kingdom Metazoa; phylum Chordata; class Lepidosauria; order Squamata; family Anguidae; genus Elgaria; species Elgaria multicarinata. The sequence goes on from NC_086184.1 coordinate 6,669,727, forward strand.
ATAAGGCCTGCCAAGAAAACGCCAGCAAAAGCTGGCGTCCCTCCAAGAGTCAGTAATGACTCAGTGCTTGCACGAGAGGTTCCTTTCCTTTCCAATTTAACTTAAATTTAAATTTTGCCGTTTTAATTTTTGTATTTTAATCCTATATCAATTTCTGCTGTGTGGTTCTATCCTGCTTGTGCTTTTTATATTGTATTTTGTATTTGGGTTTTTAGATTGTTGGTTGTTTTATTATGTTCCTCATGGTTTTAATTTTTGTGAACCGCCCAGAGAGCTTCGGCTATTGAGCAGTATAAAAATGTAAGAAAGAAAGAAAGAAAGATGAAAAATTGGAAGGAAGCAAAACTAACAATTCACTATTTGTCAAAGTTCAAGGCAGTGACAATCCAGATTTGAATCCTGGTGCCCAAATTAAAGTTGTCAGCCTGAATGGGCCCAGCGTCCTGGCTTCACTTCGGCTGGGCGGGCGAGATGGCGCCCCACGCCCAGGTATGCTGGGGTGGGAGTGGGTGGGTGAAAGCAGCTCACCTGCCTAGGGCGCAAAATACTCTGAGTATACATTGTTAAAACATCCTAAAAAAAAACATCCTAAAAGCATCCTAAAATTCCACTGGATAGGCCTTCCGGGAGAGATCAGTCTTTATAGCTTTCTTAAATGCTAAAAGACTGTTAAGTTGACAAATCTCCAGCAATGTTCTAGGCTCATTTCCGATCATTCACCCTCTTGCCATTTTTTCTACTCCTTTCCCTCCTACTTACGCTCTTTTTGGGATTCATCTGCCGACTTTTCACTTCTGTTCACGGTAAGAAAATATTTCCCCCCTACTTGTAATTGCTGAGCTTTACACTTTAATCTCAGTCAGCTGCCCTAAAGCAGGATTCTCTGCATTAACTACCAGCTATATACATTCTGATCCCGTGTCAGTTCCAGCTTTGGAGGCCCAGAAAGAGAGGGCGAGGGGGTGCCTGCTTCTTCTTCTTCTTGCTCTTGTCTCTCTTTGCACCCTTGGAGAGGGCCGGCAATAATAGCCCGGTGGAGACGGAGCAAGGATAGGAGGGTCTGCATACAAGCAGTGGGCCACTTGAGGGTGGATGTGACTTTGCAAGTGCCCATCCGTGCCAACCCTTGTTTCCCTTATGCCTGGACTTTTCAGAGAGAGCCAAACAAGGTGTGACATTTGTCACAGAGCTTGTCCTTGCATGATGCATCACAGAGGATTTATTTATTTTTATTTATTTATTTATTTATTTATTACATTTCTATACCGCCCAATAGCCGAAGCTCTCTGGGCGGTTCACAAAAATTAAAATCATAGTAAGACAATCAACAGGTTAAAAGCACAAATACACAATACAACATAAAAAGCACAACCAGAATAAAAACCATGCAGCAAAATGGATATAAGATTAAAATACAGAGTTAAAACAGTAAGATTTACATTTCAGTTAAAATTAAGTGTTAAACTACTGAGAGAATAAAAAGGTCTTCAGCTGGCGACTAAAGCAGTACAGTGTAGGCGCCAGGTGGACCTCTCTGGGGAGCTCATTCCACAACCGGGGTGCCACAGTGGAGAAAGCCCTCCTCCTAGTAGCCACCTGCCTCACTTCCTTTGACAGGGGCTCACGGAGAAGGGCCCCTGAAGATGATCTTAAGGTCCGGGCAGGTACATATGGGAGGAGGCGTTTCTTCAAATAACCTGCCCCCAAACCGTTTAGGGCTTTAAATGTCAATACCAGCACTTTGAATCGGGCCCGGACCTGGACTGGCAGCCAATGAAGTTGTAAAAGGACTGGCGTAATGTGGTCTCGTCGGCCAGTCCCTGTTAGTAAATGGGCTACCCTGTTTTGTACCAGCTGAAGCTTCCGGACCGTTTTCAAAGGCAGCCCTACGTATAACGCATTGCAGTAATCCAAACAAGAGGTTATCAGAGCATGGATCACTGTAGCTAGGCTATCTCTGTCCAGATAAGGAGCCAAGGTGGTGCAGAGGGATGGGGGCAAATGGATAAGAACATAAGAAGAGCCATGCTGGATCAACTTTCGGTTCATACAATGGCTAACCAGCTTCCCATGGGAAACCCTAAGCAGGATATGAGTGCAATAGCATGGTTCGGCCCAGGTTCTCCAGCAACTGGTGTTCATGGGCAAACTTCCTCTGATACTGGAGCTAGTGTATAGCCATCAAGACTAGTAGCCATTGCTAGTCTTGTCTTCCATGAATTTGTCCAATCCCTTTTTAAAGGCTTCCAAAGTGGTGGCCATCACTACCTCTGGTCATAGCAAATGCCATAGTTTATGTGTTGTGTGAATAAGACCTTCTTTTAGCCATACTATACTTCTTTATTGCGATCCATAGATCCATGAAAAAACAAGAATCAAACATGAAATCATATAGTTAGAGCTATTATCAACTTTAGTCTAATACACAGAGAGCTCTAATCCTGGCCGCCACTGTAAGAAATTTAGCAACAGCCAAAGTTACTCTTGAGGACTTATCTTCCAACAGAAACTTAACATAATTTTTTTCTGAACTTCTGGACAGTTTGCTCAACAATGGGGTGATCATAAGATGGCGGGCCTGATTATAAAAGCTACAGGACAGAAGGATATGCTCCATCGTCTCCATTTCCATATTCCTACGGGGCACCGTCGTTCCTGATAAGGGACACCTTCTTTTATCTGTGCTGAATCCCCCATTAATCAGCTTCATGGGATGACCCCACTGGGTTCCAACATTATGAGAGAGCGAGAGAGAGAAAACATCTCCCTAACTATTTTCTCCACATCATGCATAATTCTGTTTGTGGAATCTCCCACACTAGAGGCCTTCAAGAGGCAGCTGGACAAGCATCTGTCAGGGATGCTTTAGGGTGGTTTCCTGCATTGAACAGGGGGTTGGACTCGATGGTCTTGTAGGCCCCTTCCAACTCTACTATGATTCTATGATTCTATGACTGTGGTAGGGGCAGCGAGTTAAATTCCAACTTCCCCCTCCCCTCAGCAATTGGGCAGTATAAAAATGTCATAAATTAAAAACACACACAAATAAATAAATAAATAAAATATTTACACTTTGAAGTTATAGAGCACAAAGCTTTTAAATCAATGTAAAGGTAGAGAGAGTGCTGGTTCCCCCCCACACACACATATATTTCATTTCACAGTAATTCAAACTGAGAGAGGGAGAGAGAGAAGTGTTTTTCTCATTAAACGTGCCCAAGATAAATCAGAAACTGCATCTGTGAAGTCATGGATCTCCTCCCTTCCCTGTGACAAATATATTTAGACACACGGTGTGCTTGGATTAGAATGCCAGGAGGGAAACTTTTAATCATTGTTGGAAATAAACATCAAAAGGAAGGGAGTTCTTGCATCCTACACCCACAAATTGGCTTCTTTGGACACAAGCATTCCAAGTGGAAGCCTCCTCGCCCTATTCAAAAGCTGGAACAAGACACTGCCGCAGTTCACAGCCTGCCTTCAGTGGTGTCGCTTACGGTAATACAAAGCGAGACGAATCTTTTTTCTATTCATGTGTCAAGAAGCATAAACCTTAATCTGCCTTTCAAGTCAGACATTGCTCGGCGCTTGCGAAAAGACCGCCGCTCAGCACGGACTTGATGCAAAAAGGCAGCCAGTTGAGTGAAATGACATGTTGGAATAGAAGGGAATGCCACCATCGCCATCATGATGGCTGCTATTTTAACTGGGATGGGGCCGTTTTAAAGCATTGACCGGTTTAGTCTTCAGCCCCAAATCTTGTTCACGGTGCCAGCTCCACGTTCTTCACACAGCGTATCGTTAAACTATGGAATTCACGACTGCAAGACGTAGCGATGGCCATCAATCTGGATGGTATTTAAAGGGACTTAGACAAATTCCTAGAGGGGAAGGCTATTGATGGCTACTAGTCCTGATGGCTCTATTCTACCTCCAGTATCAGAGGCAATAAGATTATGTACACCAGTTGCTGCGGTAGATGGGTGTGAGGGTGCCATTGTACGCATGTACTGCATTTCTGACCATGCTGGCAGGCGCTTCTGGGAGACTGAAATCCAAAACATCAGGAGAACTGCCTTCTGCCCTTCCTTGATCTTGAAGCCTGTTCCGACTCTGGCTAACCAAATGGCTTCTGGAAGCTCATGAACAGGACTCTCCCCTAAGGTTTGCTCTTTTCCCCATAGCTGATGTTCTAAGGTAGACTGCCTTTGAACTTAGAGGTTCCATTCAACCACCATAGCTAATGAGAGATCTCTTCTTCACACAGCACATCCTTAAACTATGGAATTAGCGAGCACAAGATGTGGTGGTGGCCACCAATTTGGATGGCTTTAAAAGGGACTCGGTTAAATTCCCGGAGAAGGCTCTCAATGGCTACTAGTTCTGATGGCTCTATTCTACCTCCAGTATCAGAGGCAGTAAGATTATTTATTTATTTCTGCATTTATATCCCACGTTTTTTTTCCCCCTCCAAGGAACCCAAGGCAGCATACATAATCCTCCTCCTCTCCAAAACATAGGCAGCCAATGCAGCAGCCAGATTGATAACTGGAACCAGAAGGTTCAAACATATAACACCGATTCTGGCCCATTTGCATTGGCTGCCTATACGCTTCCAAGGCCAATTCAAAGTGCTGGTTTTAACCTATAAAGCCTTACACGGCTTGGGACCACAATACCTGACAGAACGCCTCTCCCGACATGAACCTACCCATACACTGCGCTCAACATCTAAGGTCCTCCTCCGAGTTCCTCCTCCAAGGGAAGCTCAGAGGATGGCAACAAGGGAGAGGGCCTTTTCAGTGGTGGCCCCCCAATTATGGAATGATCTCCCCAATGAGGCTCGCCTGGCGCCAACATTGTTATCTTTCCGGCGCCAGGTCAACTTAAATTTAAATTTTGCTGTTTTAATTCCATATTTTAACCTATATCAATTTCTGCAGTGTGGTTTTATCCTAGTTGTGCTTTTCATATTGTATTTTGTATTTGTGTTTTTAGACTTGTTTGTTTTATTATGATTTTTATGGTTTTAATTTTTGTGAACCGCCCACAGAGCTTCGGCTATTGAGCGGTATAAAAATGTAATAAATAAATAAATAAATAAATAAGGCTGTACAGGACAAGTCAATAGTGGGACATCTTTGCTGGTCCCAGGCACACCATCCTCTTCATCTGGATTTGGACCTAAAATGCCAATGAAAAGTGTGCACAGAGGGTAGGTTGTAAGCAAGCACAATTTCTGGCATTGTACAACCACCTCACTGATCCCAGGGCATGTCAGTTAGGGCATCAGCCTTAGCTTCCAATTTTCTGGCTTTGTAGATCTTGAGTCCACGTGAGATAACCTGAACTCTGGTCTTAAACCAGCAGGTATATATGCAGTAATAGATAGATGCCCGAAACTGTTCTCATAAAGAGTCATGCTGGTTGACCTATTTCAATAATAACATCATACTTCCAGGAAAATTCACACCACCAATGGATACAATCATGTTTGGTTTGTATTCCAAGTACTAAACAGCTGGTGCTTGATACTGCAAACAGATGTTTGAGAACGATATGCAACATTATGCTCAATTTTAACAACCCCCCCCTCAAAAACAATGCTAATAGAAGGATGGCACCACTTCTAAAGCAATGATTTATGAAAGTGAGCCATATTAAGTGCCTTGTATGCATCACAACCTAGTCGATTCCATAATGTGCTATTATGCACACCAGCAGATAGAGGCAAAAGTCTGTAAATTCCAAGACTTTGTTGCTATCTGATACATTAACGTTACAGCCATATGCTTACCCCACCTTTTGAAAACAGACGAACTGTTCATTACACAGTTAAACAACCTGCAAATGTTTTTTAAAAGGTGTATTCTAATCAGCTCCGGTTAGGCTGGCTCTCCATCCCCCTACAAATCAACATGTACACACATGGCTACGAAGACACCTCATCTTTCATTCTCATGGAATAAGTGCCTTGAATTTAAATGTGAAGGATGATAAAGCATATAAAGATACATGGCTGTGTTTTTCATCCAGGCTCACTTAGGCCTGTGGCTTTTCCCAAACCATTTCAAACTGCTGAAGCATGTGCTATTTAAAATGAAGTTGTATACCCCAATGGCAAACTATAAACCACAGATTTTTAAGCCGTTTGCGCTTCCCAATTAAAACTGCCAAGCAACCAAGAGCAGCCATTGCAGAGTGCGGCTTTGCCCATACGGAGCTACAATAAACGGAACCAGCATCAAATGGGAATGGCTTCCAGTATTTAAGGTGCAGGGTTGTGTGGGTTTTTTTCTTTCTCATTTGCATTTCATTGTTCTGACTGTATGAAAATCAGTCACAGCAAAGCAGCAGAAGTCAATCCACGGTTCGTTCAAAGAGCGGCCAGTGACTCAGTTTGCTAGTTGGAAATGTGGAGGCAAGCGGAGAATTTCTCCCCTTCCTTGGGAAGCATAAGCAGGTGGTAATACATGAAGAGGACATCTCACTGACTGAGCACCTGCTGACTCAGTTCACACCTTCTGGACTGAACATGGACTCAGATCCAATATGTCCCCGAAATTCATACATTTCAGAGTTTGCACTGTGATTTCTGGACCACCAAAAAATCTGACAGCTTGCATACTTTTGAAAAATGTGCATGAAAAGTTATCCCCAAAAAATCCCCAATAAGAATAATACTATGCCATGATGCTACATCAGTTTGGGCACCCATCTTACTTACATACACACACAAACACACACTAGAGACCCAGTGTGGTATAGTGGCTAGAGTGTTGGACTAGTAGTCGGGAGATCCGGGTTCTAGTCCCCACTCAGCCATGGAAACCCATTGGGTGACTTTGGGCCAGTCATAACTCTCAGCCCAACCTACTTCACAGGGTTGTTGTTGAAAGGAGGAAGATTATGTATGCTACCTTGGTTTCCTTGGAGGAAAAAAGGTGGGATATACAGTAAATGCAATAATAAAATAATAGAAGTGATAGCAAAGTTGTTGTTGCTGCTGCTACTTTGATTTGATAATGGGGATTGGGCCGCAAAGAAGAGAAGGGTGCACAGAAGGGCACTGAGGCTATTTTGTCCAAGAATTAAACCCAGTACCCCTCACACTCAATAACTGAAGATGGAAATGCCTTGTAAGGATGGACAAATCTGTCAGTTTTGCTTTCTCCCACATTTGAATGTTAAATCTCAAGGTCCCCACCCCCACCCCTGCTGGTCATGATTATGAAGACATGTGTAAATTTTGGCAACGTCTGAGCTGAATCGAACTCCTCACACATCTGAATGGGTCCAATTCAAGATGTGCAGCTCTTTTCACTATGGAGAGAAATCATGTTGTACTTGCCGGTCATATAGCTTTTAAAGATGAGGAGCCAGCCAGAAAGACAGAGAGAGAGAAAGAGGTAGAAAACCTAGTTCAACACTAGAAAAGTGGTTGAATACACACGGGCACAAACCCAGACTTTTAAGAGCTAAGCACTCAAAGCCCGTGTGCCTGGAGGGCCTAATCTGTCATAGACCCTGTTCAGATGACATACTAGAAGCTCCATCCGGCAAGAATTTTACTGCACACTCGTTACTGAGCAATCACGGATTGCTCACATGATATTGTCTGCCTCTTATACGTCTTCCACCCCTTCAGCCTTCCTTGCACCAAAAAAAATCACAGAAAAAGTCTGGTTGCTGCTGTCTCCTGCTGGACTGAATGGGCCTTGTTACTTCCTGTTTTCAGGAAGCGATGGCGGAACGATGGCGGAGAAGTGACGGGAGCCGCTCATTTCTACCTATGTATATATTATGGGGCTCTAAGCCACTATGGCCTTAGATAGACCAAAGGTTTATCTACGGTGACCAACTGTCAGGATTTCCCCGGATTTGTCCTGTTTTTTGTTCTTTCCATGGTGTCAGGGGGGATTTTCTATAATTTTCAATAATGTCCTGGAATGACACACCTTCTTTCTTGAGGCACATCATTCCCCCACCCCGAGCTCCAATTGAGGTCTTAAAGGGGAAAGTGGGTCATTCGTGGACATTATAGAAAAGGCCCCAATTGGAGTGGATGTTGGTGGTGCAGAATGAAATCCTTTCCCCTCCTCCACTCCAATCGGGTTCTTTAAGGTGGCGGGGGAATAACGTACTTTCTGCAGGACTCAGAAAGCTGCTTCCCCACACACACACTAGGTGTCCTCTTTTTTAGTTTCCCAAATATGGTCACCCTAGTTTATCCAGGGATCGTCCCGGGGACATTCCTGCCTGCTCCCAGGATATCCTGTGTGTCATTTACATGAACAGGGATGATCCCGGGATAAACCTTAAGTCTAGCTAAGGCCTTCGGCGAATCATTTTGAGCTAAACATTATGGCTTATTGTGTCGTGACTTGGTGTGTCGTGTGAACCATTCCTAACCGGGGAGGCTACATAACCACAGTTTAAACATGCTCACTAACCATTTGCTGCAAAGGGATTAGCGACCTAACCATGGCTTAGCGTGTTGTCTGAACAGGCCCATTTTCAGATTCTCCCACATTTCAATTATTTTAATCTTACCCCCCCCCTTTTCAAATATGGAAAACTTTGCAAATGTTGGTAATTTTTTAATTAAAATAAACAAATGAACTGAAACAAAATTCTCATCAGCCACTAGTGCATTGGCTGCCACACCATTGCACAATGCAAGTTTTCAAGATAAAGAGTGAAGCAGAGTTATAAATAGCAAGAATACTCCCCATACCACCATACTCGGCTGATTTAAATTACTGTAATGCCTGCAAGGGTTTCCAGTCATACATCGATTTAGGACAACCGAGGATCTGGCAGCATTGAAACGCATCATGTGCACCCTTGCGTGGCAGTGCTCATCTGACTATTCATGCTGGAGGTAACGGCATCTTAAAGTGTGTAGTTTTAAATTGAGCAATATTACCATTAATAACAGCGCTTAATTAAGACATCTATAATGTTTTTAATGAGAAAAAATGGAAAGTCCTTCTGGAATTTTTCCAGTCAAATTAATATCAAGGACTTTAGACATTATTACAAGTAGAGTTACAGGAATTAAAATTAGGTCTAAATTAGGATGTGTCACTTTGTCTTAAAAAGAAACGAAAAGAAATACCCACAGCCTTTTAGAGCTGTGTTTTGAACTTGCAACCTTAACCATGAAACAAGGACCTAATATGAATTGCAATGTATTCTCCTGGGGGGGAAATATATACGGCTGGGGAAGAGCTCATGGTAGCACTGCTTCCCACAGGGATGATTCTCGAAAGATTCCTAAGCAGTCTCCCGCAGCAGGGATTGGCAAATTTCAGACTTCCAAGACCTACTCTGAGTTCTTTCAACAGAATGTCAAGGCCCCTTTTGTGAGCCAAGCTGTGCAGTTTCCCTGAATTCTGAGAACTTTTAAAAACCTTTTTCGGAGGTCTCCGCCATAATTTGTACAGATAGAGCATTGTGCAAATGATGGTCACCATTTGTGCAAATTTGCACAATCCATTCAGTTTGCAGCCATAATTTATGTGAACTCAAAAAGACCAGATATCCACTCGCTGGCCTGAGTCTGTGGAGGCTGAGTTGGGCCAGCTAGTAGGAGATGGAATAGAGTCCAAGGGCACAGCCAATGAAAGTTTATCAAGCTTCACACACACCCCAACCAGATCCTCCCCTTCCCCGTCAATCCTAGCTACAAACTAGTGGCTAGGGACAAGCAGGCATTGAGTAGAATTAGGGTTCAATCCTATGCATGTGTAGACAGAAAACAAAGTCCTCCAATTCTCAGCATCCTCCAGCCAGCATGGGGAATTGGATGGTTCTCAGCACATTGCTCAGACCAAGATTCTCCCCCACCCAGTCTTGAGGTCTTTTTCAATGGTACAGCTGGTTAAGATTGGAGCTTGAACTTAATGGTTTTATGGCAGGCCTCTTTAGGTGACCACGTATACCACTAAAGGAGTAGTGTAGATCTAGCCCTGAAGGCCCTACTCTCTGTTCTCTTACCAGTCCAACAGGTAGACCTACAAGATAGGCCCTTTCCTGCCACACAGGAACATCTACCTGGCACTATCTATCTTTACATCCAGTGGATGGTGGCAACTCTTTAATTTCAACCAACATTTGTTTCTCTTTATTGATGTGTTTTCAGACTGCCTTGTACTGTTTATATTCATTGCATCTTGCTGTTTTAATCACTTGGATCATTTTTGACTTGACATTTAAATTTTCGTTAGCTGCTTCGCTGACCTTTTAGATAGATAAGCAGGCGATAAGCAAGGTAAGAAGTTGAAAAAGAACTAAACATGCAAACAAACAAAGCCAAAGCCAAATAAAGCCAAAGCAAAAATGAATTGGCAGGATCTACCTCTGGTGAACCATCTTAGGAATTTCAAGGGAAGCCCGAAGTGTACTAATAAGGCTTATGAAATATCTTTCCCCTATCTCCCTGGCTGCCAACCTGGGGGTATGCATACTTATTTATTTATTACATTTACATCCCAACTTTTTCCTACAAGGAACCCAAGGCAGTATACATAATCCTCCTCCTCCTCTCCATGTTATCCCCACAACAAAAACCCTGTGAAGTAGGTTGGGCTGAGAGTCAGTGACTGATCCAAAGTCACCCAGTGTGCGTCCACGGCCAAGTGGGGACTAGAACCCAGATCTCCCGACTCCCAGTCCAACACTTTAGCCACTACGCCACGCTGGCTCTCATATAACCTTTTCTGCGTTAAAAACACCCTGACAACTGATGGGGCCCAGGACACATTCCATGTATCATTTCCAAACTGTGTTCAAAGAGTTATACCCTGCTTGGTGTAGATCTGGCCCCTATTTAAGCAGCTCTCAAATTAGCCATCCTAAATCCATTCCAGGGACAATTTGTGTGGATATACATATGATAGCTTTACCTGTGTAAATAGGGTAAGCAACAGGAGCATGCAAATCAAACCACAGCTCTGTTCCTTCTGCCTATCTTCCCAGCCGGGTTCAGCATAACTTCTACAGCAGAGAGCCTCCTGAATTTGTGGAGCCTCTGAACCCAGTTTAGAACCCTAATTTAAATCATGCTCCGTATCTATAGGATGATCAACATTTCAGAAATTATGGGAGGGGAAGTGGTAGGATTCAGAGGACATGGCTAAACATCTGGACTCCATTTTCCCAATCACCATGCTTCTACTATTCGCAAGTAACACATAAATATAAGTTGTTGTTGTCATTATATTTTAAAACTTCTCTTCATCCAGAAATATTGGGGCAATGTACTAAACGCCACACCACCAAAAGGCCATTGAATCCTACAACACCAACAAGAAATGAGTTCTGCATTAACTGAACTTTAGAGGCCTCGCTGAGAATGGTATTTTGCTTTGTTTTCAAAGGAAAAGTGCATAAATAAAATGCTTCAATGCCTTTTGCAACCATTTAGCAGTGTGGGTGTTTTGTATTTTTTATGAGCCGTACTGCCACTGTTTTGCTTCAAAAGCACGCTGCCAAAACAGGGACAAAACTTAAACCCAACCAGTATGAAGCGCGGCTTCATGGTGTTTCACGCTGGCTAATGACAAAGGCAGATGTAACATTCGAAGTGTGGAGGTTCAAGTGTGAATGTTCAAATGCTTGAGCAAGCATTTGTTGCACCCGTCTAGGCAGTTATTTTTAGGACAGGCAGAGATGGTGTGACAAAACCACAAGCTAAAATGTACCCACCCAACCCGCTCTAATTTCCCCACCCCATTTGTGGCCTGTGAAAAATGGCTGTGTGTGAATTTTGGGGGCTTTTAGCCTTTGGGGTTCTGTTTGCTGGCCACTTTTCTGTGCCCTTCTCAGTGACACCATACAGCCCTGTAAGAATGGCTCCAAGAAGCACTAGGGAGAAATTCTCCCCTCAGTCTCCAGTTGAGGGGCACCATTTCATTTCCCCCCATAATGTCCATCTGGACAACACCATGTCAGCATGTGGGGATTACAAAGACAAGAGATCGTTCCCCAGCCAGTGACAGGAGAGCAGCAATTCTTTTGCCCATAATGCCACGTGGGACAATGAAATCGTTCGCATAACTCTGAAGAATGTTATAGGGGAAGAGGAAGCAGTTGCCAGCCATGGAGAAGGATGTTGCCACCATAATTGTGAAATGGGACATTATATATATTAGGGATATGGGCATACACATCCACCTCAACACCATCTGGAGCCCTCCGGAGCATGTTCCGAAGAGGGCAACGAGGATGATCGGGGTCTGGAAACAAAGCCCTATGAAGGAAGCCTGAAAGAACTGGGCATGTTTAGCCTGGATAAGAGAAGATTGAGAGGAGACATGATAGCACTCTTCAAGTATTTAAAAGGTTGTCACATAGAGAAAGGCCAGGATCTCTTCTCGATCGTCCCAGAGTGCAGGACATGGAATAATGGGCTCAGGTGACAGGAAGCCAGATTCCAGCTGGACATGAGGAAAAACTTCATTATTATTATTATTATTATTATTATTATTATTATTATTATTATTATTATTTTATATAGCACCATCAATGTACATGGTGCTGTACAGATAACAGATTCCTGACTGTTACAGCAGTATGACAATCGATCCAGTTACCTAGGGAGGTTGTGGGCTCTCCCACACTAGAGGCATTCAAAAGGCAGCTGGACAACCATCTGTCAGGGATGCTTTAAGGTGGATTCCTGCATTGAGCAGGGGGTTGGACCCGATGGCCTTAGAAGCCCCTTCCAACTCTACTATTCTAGGATTCTATATCCCTACACATCCACCTACAGCATTGGCACATGCTCATAACCCTTTCTTTGTATTAAACAGGGGAAGATCTCGAATGCAACTCAGTGCATGGGGAAGGGCAGGTTGTGTGTGTGTTCACATGTCTCCATCACACTTTAGCTCTAGTCACATTGCAGGCAAACACCTGCATCAGCAACATATGACCTGCAGGCCCCATGCAGGGCCCATTGTGTGCCCCCTGAGTCCGCCATGACCAATGGCAAAAATTGTGGCCATATTCCAGGGACACAACATGCGGGGAACACACAACTTGTTTCATGCTTGGAAAAAACATGCCTCATCGTTTTTCTGCAAAATCAGCACAATTTTAGGTGCCACTGAAAATGTGATGATGGCAGAGGCCTCCTCCCAGTGAATTCTAGGGCAGGGCAAGGTGTCCCAATCCCTTGAAGTTGCATAGGGAAAGGGGGAAACCCAACATCCCCCCCAAAAGCGTAATTACTATATTGTCTGCCCATCTAAGATTGATAGGCAGGAATCTAACTTACATAGTGATTTTCTGAGAATTTAGGCGATGTTGGAAATTACTGGCTCTCCCACCTCTATGTGAGGAATTCGCTCCATTTTTTGTTTATTTAGTACATTTCTCTCCTTCCCAATAGCCAACATTCTCTGTGTGGTTATTATTGTTTAATGGATTTACCCATTTCACCCCTCCTGGACCTGAATACAATTTTAAGGCAGGAATCTATACATTGCCAAGCTTGTGCAGAATTGGGACATAATGAACTTCAATAGCCAATCATCACAGTGAGACCAAGACTGACAGGTCTGCCCATCCTTGTTCAGGAGATGTTCTTTACACACATTTCCACACCGGACGGTATCAGAAGAATTCATTACAAGATCAATTAGTGTCTCCTTTTGGTGTGTTCTTGTGCTTGGACATGGTTTCCAGTCCATTCTCGGAATAATGAACACAGGACTTTAATGGCCGTAATCTAAAGTAAATCAAGCACAAGGAGGAAGTTTAAAGGGACACTTGAATACCATCTACTCCCATTTTATTTTACATTTATTAATGTGCTAATGCCAGCAATATACTCCCAGTTTATTGAGCAAGAACGAAATGTTAATCTGAGCACTTCCCCTACAGGTGATGACATTCCGCTAACTGCTATTGCCCAAATGCGCTAAAGATATATCTTTCCTGACGCCAGACAGCCATGCTGCACCTTCAACGGGAGGTCAGGAGAGGGTGGAATAAACTTTGCCATTAAGACAAATGAATGCTGGAAAAATAAAGCACAAGGGAAATGACTTTTCTTAGAATTCAAAATGAGCTTTATAATTGGATCTTTATAGGGTACCAGTGAATGTTTCTGATGTGAGCTTCTACCATATGTTATTAATCAAGGAAGCTGTTCCACGTTGAATCATCCATCTTGCCCAACTATGATCAGCTCTGCTTGACAGGAACTCTCCGTGAGCTTTCCCAGGGCCTTAGCCTTTAACTTGGGATAACAGGGATTCATAGAATCATAGACCCATAGAGTTGGAAGGGGGCTATAAGGCCATTGAATCCAACCCCCTGCTCATTGCAAGAATCCACCTTAAAGCATCCCTGACAGATGGTTGTCCAGCTGCCTCTTGATGGCCTCTAGTGTGGGAGAGCCCACCACCTCCCTAGGTCATTGGTTCCATTGCCATACATAAAACTAGGGTCTTCTTTATGTAAAGTGTGTGCTCTATCACTGAGCTATGGTCATTCCTAAAAGCTGCCTTGGAGTCAAACTAACAGTATGTTAAATCTGTAGCATGCAGCTGACTCACGCTTTCTTTTTTTACTCACAAGCAAGTGTGTGGGGCCCAATCTGGATCAGGGTCACCACACACAGGTTGGGGAGGTTTAACCCATCCCCCTTCAGTGCTTGCTTTTACAAATGCCCCTCTCCCCCGGCTGCCCTTAAGGGAGTATTTCAGTATACAAATGGTTCAAGAAGGGAGGTTTCAACTTCCCTGATCCATATCAAGACCTCATATACTTGATAATAATAATAATAATAATAATAATAATAATAATAATAATAATAATTCTTACCCGCCTCTCCATTTTGATCGAGGCGAGGAAAAACAATAAATGGTAAAATACATAAAACTGAATTAAAACATAATATACATTGTTAAAACATCCTATGAAAAAAAGCGAGGGTCAGCTACATTTAACACACGATGCACCTTTTCCATGTTTACTTATGTGAATGACTGCCCCTTCCCATATGAGCCTGCCCATCAATATGCGGATGATACCCAGCTCTACCTTTTCTTTTCATCAAACCCAGGTGAGGCAGTGGCTGTTCTGAACCAGTGCCTGGGCACGGTAATGGACTGGATGAGGGCTAATAAACTGAAACTCAATCCAGACAAGACGGAGGTACTGTTAGCGGGTGGTTCATCTGTCCGGCGAGGTGATGTTTGCCCTGTCCTGGACGGGGTTGCACTCCCCCTGAAGGATCGGGTCCGTAGTTTGGGGGTGCTCTTGGATCCAAAACTGTCACTTGAGGCACAGGTGAACTCAGTGGCAAAGAGCACCTTTTATCAGATTAGGCTGATATACCAGCTGCACCCTTATCTGGACAGAGATAGCCTAGCTACAGTTATCCATGCTCTGATAACCTCTCGCTTGGATTACTGCAATGCGTTATACGTGGGGCTGCCTTTGAAAATGGTCCAGAAACTTCAACTGGTACAAAATAGGGCAGCACGTTTACTAACAGGGACTGGCCGACGAGACCACATCACGCCAGTCCTTTTCCAGCTTCATTGGCTGCCAGTCCAGGTCCGGGCCCGATTCAAAGTACTGGTATTAACATTTAAAGCCCTAAACGGCTTTGGGCCAGGCTATCTGAAGGAACACCTCTTCCCATATGTACCTGCCCGGACCTTAAGATCACCTACAGGGGCCCTTCTCCGTGAGCCCCTGCAAAGGAAGTGAGGCAGGTGGCTACCAGGAGGAGGGCCTTCTCTGCTGTGGCACCCCGGCTGTGGAATGAGCTCCCTAAGGAGGTTTGCTTGGCACCTACATTATATGCTTTTAGATGCCTGGTGAATTTTAACTTGGTGTTTTAAATTTGTAATTTTGCATTGCTGCTGTTTTTATCTGGTTGAGCTTTTATATTGTATTTTATAGTATGGTTTTATACTGTGGTTTTATACTTTGAATGGTTTTAATTTTTGTGAACCGCCCAGAGAGCTCCGGCTATTGGGAGGTATAGAAATGTAATAAATAAAATAAATAAATAAATTAGGGTTCAGTTCATTTTCATCAGAACTTTACCCAGCTGACACCTTCTGGACACAACATGGACTGGTGCACTCTGCAGTCAAAAACTGTACATTTCCAAGCTTATAGTGAGTTTCCTGGACAAAAAAAAAAAAAGATGGAGTGGTCAACACCATGCACACACTTGGGGGAAAAAAGCACTTTTGAATGTGCTCCATCTATTTTACCTATCATGGCTGCAACACTGCAAGGTAGGTCAGTACTATTGCCCCCGTCTTGCAGATGGGAAAATGAGGCTGAGGCCTTAGCTAGACCTACAGTGAAGTCCGGGGGAGAAGAGGGGAGACCTCGCGTTGTGAATAACGTAAGATCTCGCCCTCATTTACACGCAAGGCGTGACGACCTCAAGAAGAGAGGCGTCATGCCCGCCATTTTTAAAATTTTCTTAAAGGGCCAGCAGTGCACGAGCGCTTGAGCAGAAAGGTAAGTTTTTTTTTTAATTGATTTCCCCACTCCCCCACCCTAGCTCCGATGGGTGCAGCACTCCTCAGGGGCACTGCGCCCCGTGCGCGGCTCCCGGCTTCACGCGAGTAATCGCCCGGAGCTGACTCAAGCTGCGGCAATGGGCCACACCTTCCGCAGTCCCGGGCTCAGCCAGGGTCCGCAGAAAAAGCGGGCCGAAAGTGTAGGGCTGAATCCCAGGATCCCCTGTGCATCATCTGGACACACAGGGATGATCCCGGGTTTCACCCCGGGATAAAGGCTGGTCTAGCTAAGGCCAGATATAAAGTAGCTCACTTAAAGTACATTTTAAACTTCTTAGCGGAGAGGAGATCTCAACTGGATCTTTCTAGTTCATAGTTCAATTTCTTAACTAATACTGTATTATGCCTGACCTGGATAGAACTTTGTGTAACTCTCGCATAACATCCACCCTCACCTCCTTTCATACATATCAGTGCTTACTCTCATCACATTGCATGAAGGATTTATGTGAGCAGCTGTTTGGCCTTGGAGAAGATTGTTCTTTTAAAAAGCAGACACAAAACTAAACATAAATGCTCGTATTTTAGGACCTGCTGCAAACTATTCTTAGCTTGCATCTCTGAACATTGCAAGCCGCCTCCCTTGGAATTGGCGTTCAAAGCATCGCTGAGTTGCCAAGGTTTGGGAGTTCTGTTATGAGAAGCAGACTGGTCCCAGGACATTCCTTAAACATTACGCAGAGCCGGACTCAAAATGTCCATGCCCATGCTGCACTCGCAGAGGGAGAGGATGATCCCATTGGAATAATAATAATAATAATAATAATAATAATAATAATAATAATAAATAATAATAATAATAATAATAGTTTGCTTGTTTGTTTGAACTCTTGGGGTGGGATGGAGTTTGGGAAAGAAGACTAGCCAACAAATCACCCTCAGCTGCAAAGCAGCCCATAGCCTTGTTGAAACTAATCATCTTGCTCAGAAAGAAGTGTGTTTAGAGTGTTTTGATGAAATGGCTGGGATTACAATGTTCAAGGATAAGATTGCTGTACTGAGAAAAAACAATACAGCACGAATCTCCACTTTTCATAACCATTAGGCTGTCCAGTGTGTGTGTGTGTATGTGTGTGTGTGTGTGTGTGTGTGTGTGTGTGTAAGTGTTATAGTGGGGTCAAGTTTGACACAAACCCTTTTACTGGTAATGCATGTCCTAACTTAAAAGGCTGGGGGATGGTCACTGGAATAGTACAGACATCCTGAAAAAGCATTAGTAAGGATGGGTAAGTGTTTAGTTTCAGTTCAGTTTTGATAAGAATTCAGTGTCTGTGCACTGTTCTGTGAATGGCAGCTGTTAAAATGGTAATTACCCCTTTCTGTACTCTCTGCATTTCCTTTCCTTCTTATCTGGCTGTTTATAAACCCATCAGGTGAGTGTGTCATATACATTTGCAACTCTATAACATTTCATGCATCTGATGAAGTGGACTGCAGTCTCAAAAATTTACACCCTAATAAACCTGTTAGGCTTTAGGTTTCTTTAGATTAAGAGGAAATCATATAGCCTTACTGGGAATTTACTTCCTGCTTCTCTTGTGACTTGTAGTGGGCTGCATTACACGGGCAGACAGGGGAGACCACATGATTTAGCATGGAAAACTTCCCCTTCTCTTGGAGCTCATAGCCTGGAATGGGAGAGCACTCTCTAGTGGGTGCTTCCTAGCACAACCTCCCCTACATATGGTAGGAAATCCAGAGATATTTCAGCAGAATCAGAATATCTATCTATCTATCTATCTATCTATCTATCTATCTATATTAAAAAGAATGTAATTACCAGGAGAAGGAGTGGGAGACATGCAGGAGGTTGACAATGTTGTCTAAAGGACCCATGAACTTCCATGAGCATGCCTTATTTCACTTGTGCGAGGAAGCTCTTTGGGGGGTTGCAAGACCTTTCCTCTTTCCCCCCTTCTTTTTCTGCAACAGACCAAGGACTCTAAAAAGGAAGAAGTACTTGCAATAGCCTAAGGTATCCAACTGTATTTTAGGAAAGGACAAAAATCATGGCGAGCTAAGAGTGAGCAGAGAAATGTAGCAGCTGCGGAAAGAGCCAAATGCCACACCCCACTGAGTCTCGATTTGGCTCTGGCACTTGGTCAGATTACTCATGATTTCTGTTGGTTGGTTGGTGGGAAACGCCCTAGAGAAGGCTGCGGGGAGGGGGAGAGAGGCTGTTCTTTGCATGACTATGCCTCTATACTGGCACCAAACACTGTACATTGAGTTGCTAGGAAAGAACTTTCTGTACTTTTGTCATTTTTAAAAGGTTGTAGGAAGAATGTAAATACTTTGACAATGACACCAGCTGAAACTTTGGAGAGGAGGAGAGAAAGATGGAGAAAATATTGCTGTAAGAGATTTTTTAGGGGGGGGGGAAGGAAGGGTGAGCAGACTGTACATTAAGGCAAACCCTGAAAAGACACCACTGGGCATTTCTACCTTACCATATTGGGCACTTCTACCTGCAACAGACCCTAGAAAAGTAGTCTGGGGAAGCAATGGGCCCCTAAAAGAATCCTTAGTACTACAAATGTTCATTGATAGAAGTTGTAAGTTAAAACGGCAGGCATTTGCAGGTTTATATAAATAGACCTATACAGTAAGTCATCTTGTAAGAGCTTAGGAAGAACCCGACTGGATCAGGCCAAGGGCCTATCTAGTCCAGCCCAGTTCACACAGTGGCCAACCAGCTGTCAATCAGGGATCCACAACCAGCATATGAGTGTACCAGCACCCTGCAACCCATGTTCCCCAGCAACTGGTGTATATAGGCATTGCTGCCTCTGCTACTGAAGGTAGCCATTGATAGCCTTCTCCTCCAGGAAATTATCCAACCCCCTTTTAAAGCCATCCCAATTGGTGGCCATTCATTACATTTTGTGATACTGAATTCCATAGTGAGTCACCATTTTTTTTTAAAAAAATCAGTCAATAAATCAATACAAATTGGGATGTGGGAGAAGCTCAACAGTTGTTTCTGACAATGACAATTACAACCACCACCACCACAGAAATTCTTTCTCCACTAGACTTTAGCCAGCCCTTCTCCTTAAACCCCGTGACTTGAATTAGTTCCCCCATCTTACTCTCATCAACTGCAGCCTCTTCAAAGGAATCCAAGTAAAACCTTGGAAGAAGGAAGTCAACATTTAAGAGAATCACCAGCACTATGCCAGCGGTGAAAACAGTGTGGACTGTCAAGCTGTGGCCTGCTTGGGGTTTCCCTTGCATTAATAAGAGTACCCATTACTTATTTCTGATCTCTGAGGAAAATCAGAGATAAGAACAAAAGAAGAGCCATGCTGGATCAGACCGAGGGTCCATCTAGTCCAGCCCTCTGTGCACACAGTGGCCACCCAGCTGTTGAGCAGGACATGGTGCAACAGCAACCTCCTACCCATGTTCCCCAGGCAGTTCCCTTGCTGCCTGATACTGGAGGTAGTACATCACCATCAGGACTAGTAGCCACTGATAGCCTTCTCCTCCAGGAATTTATCCAACCCCCTTTTGAAACCATCCAAATTGGTGGCCATCACTACATCTTGTGGTAGCAAATTTCATAATTTAACTACACGCTGTGTGAAGAAGTCCTTCCTTTTATTTGTCCTGACTCTCCTGCCAATGAGCTTGATGGGATGAAAAGGGATAACAAGGGATTCGTTTGTTAGAGCTGGTGGCAGCACTAGCAAGACAATCCTCAGGGATTCCCTTACTAGTAGTAGCAAGGTAGTCTCCAATGTATGTGTTTGTGTCTGTGGATGTCCCTGATGCAGCCCAAAGGGCAAAAAGAGTCATGTGCAATTAGAACTGAGTGAAGGGGCATCCACCCCTCCATCACATCACTGTTTCCCTCCCCCATGTCAGGGATACGTTCTGGAATGGGGAGCCTTCTTCTCCACCTGATTTAGAATCCTGACTTTTTCAAGGTTCTATATCCTCACTGCAGCCATCCAGAGCACAAAACCAACAACAATTTCTTACCCGCCTCTCCCTTTGGATCGAGGCGGGGAACAACATTAGTGCAGGAATCAACACATCTTTAAAAAACTCTTATTTTACATTGTCTGGGTAGGCCTGCCAGAAAGGGCTAGTCTTCAAAGCTGCCTTAAAAGCACATAGAGAGTTAATTTTACAAATCTCGTCCAGCAGGCCGTTCCACAATCCAGGGGAAACAGAAGAAAAGATCCTCTGGGAAATTGATGTCAGCCTAATTTTGCCTTACTGAAGTAAGTTCTCCCCAGAGGACCTGAGTGTGTGGGGCGGACTGTACGGGAGAAGCCGATCCCGTAGGTAACCTGGACCCAAAACATTTAGGGCTTTAAAGGTAATGACCAACACTTTGTACTTTGCCCGGAAACTAACTGGCAGCCAGTGGAGTGATTTTAGTGTTGAGGTAATATGCTCACGCCTAGATGTACTGGTGACCATCACCACCCATTGCCATGGGTCTCCACTCCCTATGAGTGACACCTTAGCAAAAAAATGGCTGTGTGCTTGTAGACCGATCTATGTGACAAAGAGCCATGATTAGTGTAGCTAAACAATATTTCAATATTTCTTGGAAATATGATAAGGTTGAATATGTTTGAACTCTTCTGTGTTCTCGCTCCTTTATTGGCACTTAAACTCCAACAGCGCTGGATGAGTCATGCAAGTCACAAGTAAATACTGCAAATACCCGCGGTGATGCCGCAACAGCAAATTAATTGTTCATAAGTCACAGGATTTGATGGCAAATGTTTGTTTAACACAGCCCAGCGCTGGACAAAACTCACAGCCCTCAGGAAGAATAGTAATATCACAAAGTTTCAACTAGGAGGAGGGGAGTTTATTTTTCTCCCCATCACCCAGTTTGTCTGTTCAACTGGGCAAGACACAGTTGCACGTGCAACACATGGGGAACACATACACCAAGAGTTTCCACTTGCTTCAAGTAATTCCTAGGGATGGGCAAATTTGTCAGTAGGGATGGTGTGGGAGTCCAGGAAAGAGATGGGGTCCACCACCATTTGGCCTCCTAGACCCATGCTTGCCAAACTGCTGGAATTAACCAAATCATTTGACACACCACTTACTGGACTTTGCTGCCCATCCACTTAGCGATCCAGTACTTTGCATAAAAATGGTGGCCTGGGCTTTTTCCAGATATGTAATGTTACATAAATGGGGGGGGGGCATGAAAGGGCCATTTACACAACATAACAGGGTGCTCATCAGGTGCTCCAGCAGCTCTCACAGCTTAGCAAGTGGGGTCAGAAGACGGTGTGGTGAGCATCCAGCAGGAGCGGACAGAAGTGAGTCCATCCATCCCTCTGTCAGCTTCAATTTCTACAGAATCTACATTTTTAAAAAATCATAGAATCATAGAATCATAGAATAGCAGAGTTGGAGGGGGCCTACAAGGCCATCGAGTCCAACCCCCTGCTCAATGCAGGAATCCACCCTAAAGCATCCCCGACAGATGGTTGTCTAGCTGCCTCTTGAAGGCCTCCAGTGTTGGAGAACCCACAACCTCCCTAGGTAACTGATTCCATTGTTGTACTGCTCTTACAGTCAGGAAGTTTTTCTGATGTCCAGCTGGAATCTGGCTTCCTTTAACTTGAGCCCATTATTCCGTGTCCTGCATTCTGGGAGGATCAAGAAGAGATCCTGGCCCTCCTCTGTGTGACAACCTTTTAAGTATTTGAAGAGTGCTCTCATGTCTCCCCTCAATCTTCTCTTCTCCAGGCTAAAGATGCCCAGTTCTTTCAGTCTCTCTTCATAGGGCTTTGTTTCCAGACCCCTGATCATCCTGGTTGCCCTCCTCTGAACACGCTCCAGCTTGTCTGCGTCCTTCTTGGAATCTCCAGCATTCATTCATTCTCTCTCTCTCTCTCTCTCTCTCTCTTGTGAAGAACTTTGCAATTTTTGATGAATTCTTATCAAAACCAAACTGAAATCAAATTCTAACCATCTGGACCAACCCCATCCAATAGACATGTCTTTTCCCAGCATGGAAAGGACCGTAATGTACCTGCCTGCTAAATAGTTAACAATGAGGAGCCTGTCAAAATAAAGAGATAGCAACTCTAATTCGTCAGTTGAATACACAAACGCTGACATTTAAGAGCAAAGCATTCAAACCTCTAGGCCTGGATGAAGAATTATGTCAGTTTTAGTTTCTCTCACATTCAAGACTGTACTCAAGAAAAGAATCTCAGAACATTGACAATTTGGGTAAATCCTTGTATCAAAAATGAACTGAAGTGATATTCTTTCTCACCCATCACTTGTGTTCCTTCTGATTCTAATTGAAGCTCTTCAGACACTTATCATTCTGTGATTATACTCTTCAAGTGCAGAACTTTGTATTAGCCTCACAACAACAACCCTGTGAGGTAGATTGGGTTGAGAGTTTTGTGACTGGCCCAAAGTCACCCAGTGGGTTTCCATGGCCGAGTGGGGACTAGAACCCGGATCTCCGGACTCCCAGTCCAATACTCTAGCCACTACACCACACTTAGCACATGCAAAGCTGACTCCTCTTGCATTCTCTTATTTATTTATTTGTTTGTTTGTTTGTTGCATTTCTATACCGCCCAATAGCCGAAGCTCTCTTGTTTGGTGATGCATTTCTTCTCTATGGGTGATGCATAAGACCCCTTCCCACCTCATTCCCCCTCACACACACACACATGGTCCAAAGACCATGAAGACACTCTTTTAGCTTCATCACACCAGCGTTATACTGCGCAATCACTGCGAATTGCATGCAAAGGACTGAAGTTTTCCAGCTTATAATCTGCTTTGACTGTTAAGTGCTCTCATGCATCCTGCTTTAATTGTGCTTCTTAGCCAAAAGAACCGACCTGTTTTACTACCTCTTTAGGAGCGAATCTTTTGTTGTTCTCCGAGCGGCCACTGGGGGCGCAGGAGGAGGATTTGACATGTTTAAAGTACAAATTAAACAAAGGCTTACATCTGCGTAAGTTTTAAAGACAAAGACATCAACATTGGCACAGTAATAGATAATAAGGAGAGGTTTAAGCATAACAAACTTGAATCAGATTGGGTCATCCGTTGATTTTTTATGATTTTTAATGGGTGTTTTTTTTTTACATTTCTCCCCCTTAAACCCTTTCCTGGTATGCCAAGGATCTTAGGAGCGCTGCCACCCCAGGTGTGATTTAGCTAACAACAACAACAACAACTTTGTTGGGGATAATTCGAGGGAAACGGGTACGTGGGATGAAGCCCTTTATTCCATGGACTTGCAGCCACCCAAAAATGTGCTCCTATTGATGCCGAGAGATTGCCACTTGCCAGTTACGTCGGCGTGTGTAGAAAAGGCGAGCCAATTGCTCTGCGGATATGTGACAGTCCTCCAATGTGCCTTGACTCTGCAGCTGGTTAGGTGAGAGGGCATCACAGAAAATAGCCAACAGATGGACAAGCAGATTCGAAGGTCTGGCAAATAACAACAGACACAGTGTAGAATAATTGCTGTTATTCTCAGTTGATCTTCCCAGGGCTTCCATCTACTCTACATCTTTGGGCCTATAGGGAACCAGTAGAGTGGTTTTCTTCCTTTTAATCTATCTATCTATCTGGTAGGAAGGGTGGTTTTTGTTTCATTTGCTTGTTTATTTGTTTGTTTTTAAGCCTGGCTGTTGACCAAGCAGCTGCGACAGGGTTCTTTCCTCTTCTAAGTGCCAAGGTCTCAGCGTATTGGGATGAATGCCCGTGTGAAGACAAATGGCATCTCTGTCGACTGGACACAGGGGAAAAAAATAATTACCTGCAATTGCAAGCCTGGAGGCAGGGCTTGTTTGCTTTGAACTTTTTCACAATGTTTTGTATCGAAGGACCATAGAATGGATGTGCCAAATTTAGGTTGTAAGCGCTCTGGGGCAGGGAGCTGCTCTCACAATAAGAAGTGGTTCCCCGCCCCCTGCTCACCTTCTACCCCCTATCAAATCAGACAGGGCTGGTGCCAGACTATTTTGCGCCCAAGGCAAGTGAGCTGCTTTCACCCACCCACCCCCACCCCAGCGTACCCGGGCGCGGGGCGCCATCTCGCCTGACCAGCTGAAGCGAAGCCAGGTCGCTGGGGTGGGGGTGGGCAGCTTTGGAACAGTGTGCCCAGCTGGAAGCCGCTCTGGAAGAGCAACTTCCGGGCACGCCATTCCGAAGCCGCCTGCCCGCCCCCTTACCCAGTGTTCTGGCTTCGCTTCAGCGCCCACCCATCTGAAGTGAAGCCAGGACGCTGGGGTGGGTGGGCGGCTTCAGAACGGCGCGCCCGGAAGCTGCCCTCTCAGAGCCGCTGTGGGAGAGCGGCTTCCAGGTGTGGCGTTCGGCACCCCCTTTACCTTGGCGCTCTAGGCGGCCGCCTGAGTGGCCTCTATGGTATCACCGGCCCTGAAATCAGCACTCTCTTCTCTCCAAACTTTGGCCCAGCTCACTCATTGGTCCCACTGCCCCTGTTCAGAAGACACCTTAAACCACGGTGAATAAGGCGAAGAGCCTTATTCACCGTAGTTAAAGCCATGGTTTAAGGTGTCTTCTGAACGTATATTTACTTTCAGGCTCAACTGGATCTTCAGCTCAGTTTACATTAGGAGTTTTCTGTTTGTTCAGCTGACATAGGCAAGATCTACACCACTGCTTTATAATGGTTTATAACTCTATTGACAAGTGTTTGGGCCCATATACCCTTTTCAACCCACTTTCAATGTGTTATATCCTGCTTGGTGTAGATCTAGCCATCCTCTCATTGACCTTGCAGGTCCCGTTTCCTCTTGGATCCTGTTTGCTTTGCAGTGTGGGTGGCTGCCATGCATCTGATGATTCCGCCCACCTTATATACCTGTACTTGTTGTTCCACAAAGTTGTTTTCTTTTTTTTTTTCAGGTCAAGACCAGATTCATCAATCTGGCAGGGACCCAGAGGTTGACATCTTTGACCCTCTGCCAACAGCAAGATCTCCAACTTATTCAAAGACCAGATTATGTCGTCCCTCAAATCTTAACGAGCCACAAACCAAGAGCAGGTCATATTAAGCCATTCGGCTTATTCTCAAATGTCAGCAATCCTCCTTAGAAAGTTAAATATATTTCTGATTGTCCCCCATATATCACCAACAGTAAGAAGGGATTTTTCTGCCTCTAAGCAGCAAGTCAACAAAAAAAAAAGTAGACTGAACAGAATTTTTACTTTCATTCTTCAATTTGTTTTGCACTTTTCAATATATTCAATTTTTATCTACTCGCTCAGACTCCTCTGTCAGCACATGAGAAGGGATACTAAGTTCAGCAGCTACATCAGCAAGAAACTGGCACTATATATCACTGCATTGATACGGTTGGCGTTGCAGCATTTAAAAAAAAGAAGAAAGAAAGAAAGAAGAAGTGGGGAAAAGCCACCTCTCTGTGGTGGAAATATTACAGAAAAATGGGAAAGGTCTAGCCATGGATGTAGCTGAAGAGTTTATGATTTTGACATCACAAGGACATCTTAGCTATAGTACAACAGCTGTGGTCAAGAAAAAGGGATGAAGACAATGAAAGCCAGCATTTCTGCAGCTGTGTCGAATGGGGGATAAGAACATAAGAAGAGCCCTACTGGATCAGACCAAGGTCCATCTACTCCATCACTCTGTTCACACAGTGGCCAACCAGCTGTTGGCCAGGGACCAACAAAGCAGGACATGGTACAACAGCACCCTCCCACCCATATTTCCCAGCAACTGGTGCAAACGGGCTTACTGCTTCTGATACTGGAGG
The DNA here is from genome assembly GCF_023053635.1 of Elgaria multicarinata webbii. Lineage (NCBI taxonomy): Eukaryota > Metazoa > Chordata > Lepidosauria > Squamata > Anguidae > Elgaria > Elgaria multicarinata. Next base: position 6,696,059 of record NC_086184.1, read on the forward strand.
TAGCACATAGCCATCAGGGCTAGTAGCCATTCATAGCCTTCTCCTCCAGGAATTTATCCAACCCCCTTTTGAAGCCATCCAGATCGGTGGCCATCACCACATCTTGTGGTAGTGCGTTCCATAACTTTTGACTTATAAAAGTGAAACAAAAATAAAACAAAGAATAGCGATAAAAAAATGAGGATGTCAACATTAGCAATTATTTATTTATTTATTGCATTTCTATACTGCCCAATAGCCGAAGCTATTAAAAGCAGATAGTACCATATTCAGAATTGCCCCGGCGGAGTCTTAGCTCAATGTTAGGCCAAAGTAAACAGGTAGCTATTTACGATTGGGCCTGGAGGACGTGCATTGATGCCCTCCAGGCAAATGATGAGAAGGCACTATACTTTGTGGCTGACAGAGTGCACAGAAGTAGAGCTGGGATGCTGAACTCTGGATGTGGGCAGGGTGGGAAAAGGTGGACATTCAACCAAAGCCAGCCATCAGAAGCCTATGAATAAGCTTCTGTTCTGGTTCACAGGTTGTCAGCTGTGGTCTAAATGCACCAAGCTCACCTCCACATTCGAATGAACGGCGTGTCAGACTTGAAAGTCCTTCACCACCCAGTGACATCCTGTTCCCTTTCATGGAAGGAAACCACGGCCAGGAGAGCTGCCCGAACATATCTGTTTGGTACTGAATAAACCAAGGGGTGTTGAGCATCTTTAAGCCCCAGACCAAGTTCCATTCCAGAGAACCACTCAGGGGGCACTTTCTGTCAATGGACAAGGCCAAAGATAAAATAGGCAGACCAAAAATAGCATCATATGTTACCTTAAAGCTCTTATCATCAGTAACTAATGAAACTGATGATACCAACCTATTAGAATAGGTACAAAACTCCATAAAAATGAGGGAAACTACAAAACATAGCTTCCAAATCACATGAGGTACTGGTTCCTCGGTATTCGGCCCTGGTTAGGCCTCATCTAGAGTATTGCATCCAGTTCTGGGCTCCACAATTCAAGAAGGATGCAGACAAGCTGGAGCCTCTTCAGAGGAGGGCAACCAGGATGATCAGGGGTCTGGAAACAAAGCCCTATGAAGAGAGACTGAAAGAACTGGGCATGTTTAGCCTGGAGAAGAGAAGATTGAGGGGAGACATGATGGCACTCTTCAAATATTTAAAAGGTTGTTACACAGAGGAGGGCCAGGATCTCTTCTCGATCCTCCCAGAGTGCAGGACACGGAATAACGGGCTCAAATTAAAGGAAGCCAGATTCCAGCTGGACATCAGGAAAAAACGTCCTGACTGTTAGAGCAGTATGACAATGGAATCAGTTGCCTGGTGAGGTTGTGGCCTCCCACACGCTAGAGGCCTTCAAGAGGCAGCTGGACAGCCCTCTGTCAGGGATGCTTTAGGGTGGATTCCTGCATTGAGCCGGGGGTTGGACTCGATGGCCTTGTAGGCACCTTCCAACTCTGCTATTCTATGATTCTATGATACTAAGGGAGAAGGAGCCATCTGGGGAACTCAGGGCCAGATTGGGACCCTAGGAGGGCTGGATCTGACTACTAGAACCAAGGATCTTCACCCCTGAATTAAACCCTAGCCCCTATCTCCGAAACAATTATTTCAAAAAGCAGGGGCTGTCATACTTAGATACTGCTCTAAATAGCCTTGCTTGCGCAATAGGTAAGGTACTTTTCCTGCTGAAGCAAAGCGCTGCTCATCAGGCACAGGAGCTCAGCCCAGGGCAAGCTGGTATTCAGGATGCAGGGCCTGTCCATTGTAGGTTAATGAGGTGCTTCGTATGCACGAGGCACAATTTATGGAGTTCAAAGTGCCACTAACCAGTTCAAATCAGTTCATCAATTATGGTCCATGCTTTACAGAGACGGAAATGCCACCTGGACTAAACACCATCTCCAGCTGTCAAGTACCGCCGGGATATAAATGCCAGCCTAGACAACCGTTTCCCATCGACATTGAGATTTTGCTCTACTCACGTCCTGACATTTTATGCACAGCTTTGCTTTCCTTCTTACTTTCGCAAAGACCTATTTTCCCACGAGCACCATAATTTCAGGAGGGAAGATTACACAATGTCTACAATAGGGATGATGCCAAATTGTTCAGGTTTTGTCTCCAGCGGTGAAGTAAGTGGCCTTACAGGCATTGCATTGAGATGAAGCCCTGGCTTCTGCGCTGTCGCTTTGGCAGGCTCCAATAAGGGAAGGGTCTTTGTTTGGTGGTAGAGCACATGATTTGCATGCTAAAGGCTTCATGTTCAATGCCCAGCATGTCTAGGTCAGACTAGGAAAGTCTTCTGTCTGAATCCCTGGAGAAATCCTGCCAGTCAGTGTTTATGAGTCGTCTCACAACTTGGTGCTCTCCAGTTGGTTGCTGGACTACAACTCCCATCAGACCCGACAAGCATGGTGATGGTCAGGGATGAGGGAAGTTACAATCCAACATTGGGAGAGCCCCAAGTTCTCCAATCCTGGGCAAAATGGATCCAGCAGGGCTCTTATTTATGCACTTATGGCTGGGTGTGCACTAAATCATAGGTCAGGCTTGCATTATCCTCTACTTTGGTTTCTCCCCCGTCCCCTCAACCCCAAGATCCACCAACTGGTGCAGAAGATATATATTTAGTATTAAAGAATTCTGAGCCCAGGAATTTTGTTGGCTTAGCATAATTGAGTAGTGCTCACAATCCTTCTACAATAATAAAAAAATCCACTCCTATTTACCCCATCTCTCTTCATTTCAGGAACCCTGTCCTAAATAGCACCTTATGGGGTGATGATGTTCACTTGGAAGTCATAGAATCATAGAATCATAGAATAGCAGAGTTGGAAGGGGCCCACAAGCCCAACCCCCTGCTCAATGCAGGAATCCACCCTAAAGCATCCCTGACAGATGGTTGTCCAGCTGCCTCTTGAAGCCCTCTAGGGTGGGAGAGCCCACAACCTCCCTAGGTAACTGGTTCCATTGTCATACTGCTCTAACAGTCAGGAAGTTTTTCCTGATGTCCAGCTGGAATCTGGCTTCCTTTAACTTGAGCCCGTTATTCCGTGTCCTGCACTCTGGGAGGATCGAGAAAAGATCCTGGCCCTCCTCTGTGTGACAACCTTTTAAGTATTTGAAGAGTGCTATCATGTCTCCCCTCCATCTTCTCTTCTCCAGGCTAAACATGCACAATTCTTTCAGTCTCTCTTCATAGGGCTCTGTTTCCAAACAGTTCAACTCTATTGAAAGAACTTGCTATGGGTAATTGTACATAGGATCTTGCTTAAGCATGTTCTAGAACGCATTGGAAGGGAGCTAAACTCTAAAGAATGGCAAATATGACAACATTAATGAATCAGCAAAATTAAAGGCATTACCCTAAAGGCAAAACTAGAATGGAAGTACAGACAAACTTCTCATGTTGAAAGAAGAAGTAGGGAGGGGGGAAGCATTGGGGGTGGTTATTCATGGGCCAACTATGCCACACCATCCACAAATTTAGATGGCATCAGAAGGGGCTATGCATGCATACTAGTTTATACACTTGCAGCTGTTCCACATGGGAAGGGGTGCTGATTGGGAAAATCATAGTTGCAGAGGGTTCTGTGGTACAGTGGGTGGCTGGTGGCTAGCCCATGCAAACCCATGACTTCCCCCTGACAGGTTCTTTCAATGCATGGGGTTATCTGCAAGCCCCTCTGGGTGTTGATGTTCAAGGAGCAAAGACCAAAAAGTAGATAGGCTCTCTAGAAAGAAAAAAATAGCATTAAAACATACATTATGTCACCCCTGTCAAAGAGGTAATTCTGTTTCTACATGCTATCGTATTTCAACACCAAGTTTAAGACAAGGGATGCACGCTCTTTCACAGTCTACAAAGCAGGGCGTCTTCAACTTCCATGGGTCTAAATAATACACTTGCATTGAGTTCTAAAAGATGCTAATTCTCTGATTATGTGATTGCCCTGCTCAGTAAAATCTGCTCCCCAAGGGGGAAACACAAGACCTGTCTCAGGGGAAATTAGGAAAAAAATAAGTCTTACAAGGCAGGAGTGAGGAAGTTCTTAGAAGCAGGGGAGCTGCCTGCCTAGATGCCTTGAGGCCAAAGCATCTATAGCTTCAAACAGGCGTGGCAAAGCTGTTTTCCAAAGCTTTGCTCTCCCCTGGGAAGCCATTACCGGCACTGGGAGGAAAAAGTGAGACGATTGTGTTTCAGAAGTTTGCCATTCCACTTGGAGAATGTGATCTGAAGCTCTCTTAGGGACAGAGCAAAATGACTGCTGTTCAAGAGTTCAGAAAGTGTGTGTATTCCATGATGGTGATCCCTTTAAGGAGCAAATGGAGAAGATCTGTGAGTGAAAACCTGAGCTCAACTCTGGCCAACATTACCATTTCCTGTGCTCGGACTCTTCCTAGTGGCTCCATTTTGGAGAAGCTCTTGAGGACTGCATTTCAGTTGTGGGTGGGGCTGAAGGCATACAAAGCAGGGCTGAAGCAAAGGAGCAAAGTTACCACACGTACTAGCATCTCATAGCCTAAAGCTCTTACTGCCCAGTAAATAAGCCTTAGGAGAGGCATTTCAACCTTTTAGAGTGGGAGGAAATGCAGAAGTGCCTGGAAACCACCCAATGATAGGAGATCAGGGAAAGTGGGTATGGTCATCACCAGGGGGCCATACTGGGAGCCCAGATCTGCGGTTCTGTGAGTTAATCTAGATGTTCAACCTGGTGTCCTACAGGTGTGTTGGACTGCACTTCCTATCATTCCCACCACAAAGATGGGAGATGAATTTCAAAACATTGGAAGGGTTTTGCGAACTAGGCTGAGAAAGGCTGATATAGTGTAGAATGAAAGTGCAAGAGACAGGGTGGAGTTGCCCCATGGTCCCCAAAGCATTGAATTATTTCTTTGTAGCGTTATTTCTCTACCATGCAATTTCTCTCTCTCACTCACTCACTCTCTCTCTCTCTCTCTCACACACACACACACTAGCTGTCACTATGCTAGAGTTGCTGATCTCAAGAGAAAAAGAAGAACTGTTGGGTTGTGGTACACACAATGGCCTTGGCAGCCTATCTGCAATCGCTGGGAGATGTGCTGGGCATTTTGCAAGACAACATTCCATTTTTACGCTTCGCCCATAGCAGAAATGGCAGCAGAGAAGGTCAAGTGATGGTGCCAACCCATAATGAAGGTGTTTGGTCCAAATCCAAAGCTGTGAGGCATCCAACTCAGACCAAAAACTGTCAGGAGAGCCCGAAGCCAAATGGTCTTGTTCCATCAGCCGATGATAAGCAACATATGAGTGGAGAAAGAACCCTGATGGCTATGAAGAGGGACTGGGGGAAATTAGCTCTTCCACATGTTGTACTCCTTGCATTGAGAATTTGTAGGATGAAGCCTGAGTTTTATGTTAAATTAATGAAGGGTTCATAGGACAACCAGGGAAAGCAGCTGGTCTCGCTCGCTCTGCTGCAACTATCTAACTATCCATCTATCTACACACAAAAATGGTTCTGCTTCTGCTAATTATATGATGGGGCAAAGATTCCCTTTTCAAGGCGGTGGTAGTTTGGACTACCATTTATTTTATTTTTTATGTTTAAGCATAATGCATGCAATTTCACAATTGCAGTTAAACTACCAAAGGTGGTGCTTGGTTGTTGCACCTTGTAGTTTATTTCTACGTAGTCCCATTCTAGGACCTCCAATGGGGCACTTCAAATGGCGCATGCTCACAGAAATGAAATGCTCACGCAACCCTAGAATGCAAGAGGGCTTCATGTTTGCTCAAAAAACATGCAAGAATGCCCCATTCAAAGCTCCAAATGTGAGCATGAGCACATGTCTGCTGAAAGTATTTCCAAATTGTCATCCACGTGCTTGTTCCTGATTCCCAGTTGTTTAGTTCAAAAGTCCTAATTTGCCCAAAACATTTCCACTTTACTTTCTGTGGAGGAATTTGTGCAAACCTCCCATTCGATCCCTGCTCAGTTTGTGCAAGTTCCCCATTCACGCAAAGTGAGAAGCGATCACGAGCAGGGAGCTGACACTGAGGAGTGGCAAGACAATGTTGGGGGTATCTCAGGGATTTTGAATACTGCTTGTTCACCCACTTACATGTGTTCACCCATTCCCATTCAATAGCAATGGTTCCCTCTACTCCCTGCGTACCTTCCCATGTGTTCTGATCTGCAAGGCAGAACCTGCTTCGGTTTCCTTCACCAACTGAAGCTAAATTAGGTTTAGAAAAGGAGCAGAGCCTTTTTCACTCTGTGGACTGTTCTGTGGAACATTCTCCTGAAGAAGGCATGTAAGCTTCAAACAGCTAACACTTGGGGATCCTACTTAGCACATCCTCTGTGTTTGGAGATTCCATGGGCATTGCACACATACCTTTCCAGGCCTATCCTCCCAGGCTTAAGGGCCGATAACTTGATTCTTAAAAGATAAGATTTCCAGGACGATCCATTAGGGTGGCCGCATGGCCTGCTTTACAAAGGACAGCCTTTTTTCTTTGAAGACATCCTCTGCTTGAAGAATGTTTGAAGACAGCCTTCAGCTGTCCAGTCTAAATCTGCTTTGACAATAGAGAACCCTAAGAAGGGAGAGTCTAGGGGCTTTGAAGTCACCCATCAGCTGGTACCACTTATCCTGAATTCCCACCTGATGCCAATTTTTGTGCCAGTGTGATGTGATTGTACACTATTAAAAGAGATGGTCAGGATTCAAGTCTGATCAGATGTCACCCATGGAAGTCTTCCCCCACCATCCAAAGTTATACAAGCAGGTGGTTGTGTGGCACTCTGCACATCCTCAAAAACACTCTGTTGCTTTGTTGTGGCATTCCAGCAGGGGAATCAGACAGGTGCTGGGCAGCTTCCAAAACTATGACCCAATGAAGCCCTCGGTATGTTTCATGCATTTCCATGGCAGCAGTGACGTAATTATCCTGACACAGTCAACTCTCACAGTGTTCGAAGGAACCACTAACTTCAGTCAAAAGCTTCTAGTTCTATCCTATCTCAGCATAACCGCCAGGGCCCAGGCCAGGGCAGTACTGGTGTTATGAGTAGCAATCACATTCATTACCTGACTCCCACTTTGCAAACACTAGCACATCATAGGGTCTAGCTACATGAAAAGTGGCAACTCGGCACCACCCAGACACACACTGGTAACATGGAGTAGTAACCTCTGGTCACACACAGATGTGGTCATGGTTTCCCTTTCAACATGTCAGCCAAGATGATCAACAGCTAGGATTGTACAGCATACACCCCTCAATTTCCATGGACTTCCATCAACATTTCTGCCTTTGCATATAGCAGTAACACAAGTCTGGGGCACTTATTGACAAAGCGAAATCGACATGTTCAAGGTGCAGATGGCTGTTACATGACACATGTGTACTAGGATGTGCACTAGGCCTAATTGTGCAACAGCATCCCCGTTCAAAACACAGATGTCCCTCTAAGCTTTGCAATGCAGATGCGAATCATTGTTGCCCATCACATGCACAATTGTCTGCATTGTGGATCATCTTCTGCATCGTGCATATGAGTCTTATTTTCCACTATCGTATTTCTTCGATTCTAAGACGCCATCGATTGTAAGACGCACACTAATTTCAGTACCAACAACAGGGAAAAAAAAAAGCTTTGATTCTAAGAAATAATAAACGCACCCCGTTTTTAGAGATGTTTATATGGGGAACAAAGTGTGTCTTAGAATCAAAGAAATACGGTAGATCCCACAGTAATGTCCATTAACCCGCTGCTTATGTAGGATTCTTATCGACATCAATATTTATTAATTTAATTTTTGTTTCTTCATTTCCCCATTGGGAATGGAAAATCTCAGATAAGCACAGAGTCTCTGGACATAAGTACCGTTCTGATGCCATTATCAAGAACCATCTTTTTTTTCATTTTATTTTATTAATTTATATATTTTTGAAATGTTTAAATTAATTATAACATTTTGGGGGTGGGGTTTTTTTTGCTCACAGCACACACCCCCATCTCTATGCCAGCAATGACCTATCAAGTGCTGCATCAGATCAGCCTCCACAAGAGGCCAATTTGGAGGGAGGAAATCTGAATTCAACCCTTGAAGTTATTTAGACAGGGGTTTTTTGGGCAGGAATGTGAATTTTCTCGTCTTTCCCCATGCGCCTACGACCTTTCCTTCCATAGCTGTTGTAAATGCTAGTTTTCACGCTGTGCAGGGAGCCCTCTTCTGGAGAAATATGGGAAAAAAAGTTGGTGATTTTCCATGTTTTGTATAATTCACTACATAATAAAAAGATGAAACTTTTGGAGTACATCATCCTTACATGCCTTTCTTTGCAATTAAAACTCACATTGTTGTTTCAGATTGAATGCTGGATTCTCAAAGGTCTTCAGTAGGTACGCATTTAGCTAAATAATTATGCCCATTGTTCCTTGCCAATCTTAGTGAATTGGACCCCTGGCGATGACTTCATATTTGCAGAACAAAAGAAATGCTGTAAAGCTGTGATACAATTGCTGGATGCGACTAACTGTTCTATAAAGCAAGACCCCAAATTATACTGCCAGTTCTCAACAATCCAGGGTTGGAGCAAGGTTGAGACTAGAACAACTGAACTGACAGAAGTGGAGTATCCCACCCACCCCTCCTTCCCGTGGCCGTCCCTCCAGCCACCTGACAAATGAAACTCAGAGAGTCAGGCGACCCTGCTGAATGGGATGGGCTGAAGGGAGGGAAGGGGGACCCCCCAAAAATGGATGGGGGGGCTTCTATGAGCAGAGCCCTTTCTTCTGCGGAAGGTCCTTTCCTCTTGTAGGAGGCAGATCTTAGATGCAACCAAGTATATGTAGTCCTTGCTCCCTCCCTTCAAAAACAGAGAGGTGGACATATGTCCAGCCAACATTTTCCAGTGCATTCCTCCTCCTCCATCACCACCACCTCCCCCCCTCCTCCTCCTCCTCCTTTTAAAAAAGAAATGGAAAATCCTCCGTTAGGACACTTCTTAGCTCTCTCGTCGTTTTGGAAATGGAAAGAATTTCGAAATGGCAATCACATTGTAAGCCACACTGAGCCAAGTTCCGCATGTTCCGCATGTGTGCAAATAACATCTTTCTGGACCTTTCAGCAACGCAAGGAAGATTTTGGGGTAGCTCCAACTTACAAAAAGAAGTCACTGGCTGCATTACGAAGTCCTCAACCATGTGCATCAGAGACAAAGAAGTACATTTATTTCAGTGAGACTTAGAGAGCTATCCAATGGGGTCTGAATGGCCAGGGGATGCTAGTGATTATCCACCACCTGAGGTCATAGACAGAGTGGGAATCATAGCAAGGCTTTCCATCCCCACCCACAGTCACGCATCCCATCCACCGGGGTGGCTTCATTCCCAAGGTGGTGTCATCATGACCTTGATAGGGAGGAAAGGGGGCATTTCTGTGGGTAGGCAGGGAAGAGGAAGGAGATGATGTGGGTCTACTGGATCCACAAGTCTCTTAGTTTCCATCCCCACCCACAGCAAGGTCAGTCAAAATGCACAAATGAAGGACAGAAAGGCTAAACAAGCTTCTATCACTCGTCCTGGCCATCAGAGCTTGGCTGGCAGGCTTTTTGATGGACAGAGGGGCTCTGAGATTGGAGCCCTCTCTCTCTCTCTCTATCAGGCATCTATCCTGTAGGATTGCACTATTCAGAGCTTCATTTCGTCCTTAACTTGCAGTGGATTTAATGGGAGTTTGGCACAGCTAAAAGCCCATAAGGACAGCAACAGCCATGGGAAAATGCATTTAGAAGCTAGTTATTATAAATATTGGCTCTCAACCAGTGATGAATTTGTCCCATGTGGCTGCACTTTGGGAGCCAGCCCCACCCGCTTCCTCTTTCTCTGCATTCAGAGAAATGTGCAATGAGAGAACTGGGCAACTTCTATCCAGGAAGTTGGAAAAAAAATTACCAAAACCAATCTGTGCACCCCGGATGACACTTCCCCCTCCTGACACGACTCCAAAAGCACAGAGAGCGGAAACACAACTCAGTCGCACACTTTCTGCTTCTATATACCATTTGAAGACATCCTCCCAAGAAACCTTGAACACATCTCAGCCTCAGTTTCCCCTGCTGGAAAAAGAGGATCAATAGCAGATTGTTTTGCATAGGTTTGTCGGGAGTGAATCTGTGTGTGTGTGTGTGTGTGTGTGTGTGTTATGCAATTAATTTCTGCATATATAGACTTTGCACGGGTCTGTAACATACAATATATAACAGAGGTGGGGAATCTCAGGCCTTGTGGCCTAATCCAGCCCTCCTGGGTGACTAATCTGGTCCTCTGGGGTTCCTCGGAGTGCAATACTCCCTCCTTCTTCCACCTCCAACCATTGGTATTTTCTTGGCTTTTGTTCAGTTTTCTTTCCCCTATTCTAAAAGGTTAAAGTGCTTCTTCATAAAACTTAATGGCTGTCAACAAGAGCTTCATACTACAACAAGCTGGCATTTTAAAAAAGTTTTGTATTTTGGCCCCTCCCCTCAGCTCCGCCCACCCCTGGAATGCAAGGCCCCAGATGCTTGTCTCAAATTGAATCCAGCCTGTGGGCTGAAAGAGGTTCCTCACATACCCAATCTATAGCATCTCATTGAGGAATGTTTGCCTATTTAGGCTTTGCAGGGTCCTGTCAGCCACTTTGCAGAAGGCCCTTTCCTCCCCGCCTCCTGCAACGCCCACCGCCCGGCATCACCGTGAACCAAAACTTAGGCCGTTAATTCAAAGCCGGAATTATATTCTTCCCTGGAAGGCATTGTGGTGGCAGCAGATTTGTACGGCGTATAAATCAGTTGATCGAGATCCGTGCGCGCTGCTTCCGTTCGCCAGGTATCAAGGAATGAGTTGTGGCTGCTGCCGAGAAAGGGGAAAAATATTGCTGCCACAACATGTTACAACCACGGGCCTTTGCCAGATGGCTGTGTGCAGCAGGGAGAAGCTCCCATTCTCTCCCTTTCGCTTTCCCCGCTGCATGAAACTTTTCGAAAGCAGAGAGAAACAATCCATCTGAACAGGCTCTTTAGCAACAGCCCTTTGCTCATCATCTCAACAGCTGTTGCACAGATTCCCACCGAGGCCTCTTCATCCCAATAGTTCCACCACAAAATAGGACTTATTTAATGTGCGATATTACAGTCAACCAGTTGCTGCTTTCCAAAAGGGAGAAGGTCAGCGTCCTGCTCCAGCTTGTAAGGTGTGCCCCTTCCCTTTCAGATACGTTGGCAGAGAAGGGCACTTTGCACATGCTCAGGGTCAGTCTCTTCTTTACTTGCTTCGTGAGTATCAGCAGGGAGTCCTGGCCCTCACACAGGTCCTGGGAATGAAGCCCTCAATCATATCTGGTCCTCCTATCAGCCAATTTTGTTTGATCTCCTAATAAGTGACATTTCAGACATGGCAGGATGAGGCCCATGATTCGTACCGGCCATGAAACATAGGCGAAAAAGAAAGTGGGACTGCCTTTCACATATACCTGTCATAGTGATCAATAATACAGAGGAACCTTCAGATTAAAAAGTGAAATTTGAACTGACCAACTGTAAGATAGGAAATGGCTCAGATTCTGCAGTTGGGGGGGTGTATATGTTTGGGAAGGGGGAGTTTGGTGGGTGCCCTGACTTCTCCTCTTTTAAAGACCTCCAACCAGTAGTTGAGACTCACAACAACCCTGTGAGGATGGCCAAGCCTAATTTGTCCAGGATCACCCAGGAAGCTTGAGAGATTAACTGGTTTTCGAGTCAAGATTCTGAACCTTATTCCTAGCAAGGAGGACTCATCAAGCAACATTTGAAACACCAAACTGTATTGTGATCTCTCTCTCTCTCTCTCACTTTGACAACCATTGCTGTTCTCCCTCCCTCTGTCTCTTCCCTTCTTTCCTCCTCTCTGTTCCAAGCATCCTAAGAAGTCTAGCCCTGATAGCCAAAGTATGGAAACTTTAAAGGGACCATCTTCCAAATCACATTGTGCTAAAAAAAAACCCAAGAGCAGATAAGACAACAACAGCAAGAGAGATGACCAAGATTCCCAGAAAGCAGATAACCCAAGCAAGTCAGCCAAGTCACAAAATGCATTTGACACCCTTCCCTTTAAAAAGAAACAAAAAGGGAGAAGTCTCTAATATCAAAGTCAAAGTCCCACATTGCTCTCATGCTCTGAAACGCTTCGGGTAGTTGCAAGACGTTTAACCATTGAATAGTTGGTTTTCTCCCGCATGGCATCCATCCACCTCCATTACATTCATGCCCCCCCCCCAGTTTTCATATGCCACTGCCACATTTTGAATGGCATCATCACCTCACATCTGCATGCCCTGTAGTTCAACCCACAGCGTGGCTCCTTAGCTTGCCTTGCTTTAAGAGCCTTTCAAGACATCTCATCAACTAGCAAACACACCCCATGGGTCATACAGGAGCAGCCAACCATACCCAAGCCTCATTTTACATGGAATATCTCCAAGCCACTCTCCTTATGATGCTACAGTCCTAAACCATGTCGTTTCAGCATGGAGACTCTGTAGTCCATATGAGCTGGCAATTTTTGTAGAGCAACCGGTCTTCCAGTCAGTCCAACAACTACCAAGTTCAGCACATTCTGGAAATCTTTCAGAATATGGGTTAAGCCAAGACAGGGTGAATCTCGACATCCGTCACAGCAAAAGCCTTCATCCAGGCCAAAACAAGGCTCTTTGGGGTGGTGCCTTCACTACATACCCAATCCAGGTCATGAAAACTCGCATGAGTCTACCGTACCGCAGCTGCCTCCTGGATGGAAGAGGGTTCTGTCTTACTACTGGTGTCTGTGCAAGTCCTGGTCCTCACTGTATTATGTCTAGACTGCACATGGGAATCCCCCTTTTTGGCAGGAACATTAGACGGATTTGAAATAGTAGGACCGAGAAATCTTTGCCACCTCTTTTAGATGCTGTAAATAGAGAGGGCTGTCAAAAGTGGCCATCAGCGATGCCTCCTCTAGGGAGGGACCAAAGAAAAGTAGTAGAGTACATGCTTTGCATGCAGAAGATCAAAAGTTAGGGTCCCTTGACATCTCCAGCTTAAAGGAGGGGCACTGACACTCAGAATAGGCAATACCAGGGTAGACGGACACATGGTCTGCACTGGTATAAGGCAGGTTCCTCTGTCGAGCTTCTGGGGGACCTCAGGCAGACACAGACCCACTTCAGATTGTCTGGTGTGGAGCGCTGAACTCTGGCACAACCTCAAGGATGAAAGCCAAAGCAAGTCAGGTCCCCTTGCCAAAAAGGAATGAACTTTTATCTCCATAAAGTACCCTCCCCGGGCTCCATACAAGACTGCAACTGAATGGGATCTTAAGCTCCTAAAACAAGCCAAAAAAAAGGGGGGGTTGCGAGAGCACTATGCCAAAATGACAACAAAGGAGCATTAAACATCACACACCACCTTCTAAAATGAAGGCTGTTCCACATTCACGGGGGGGGGGGGATTGAGGAGAGGAGCCAACAGGGCGTGCAGAAGTTGGAGACCAGCTACTTTGTTGGCTTTTGACTGACAGCAACAGCAGAGCACCACAGCCCCTTGGCTTTTTAAAGGCTGGATCTCTCTCCCCTCCGCCCTGGAAGAGGGAGATCCGTTACAGTCGAGAAAGGAGGAGAGGCTACCGAGCAAGTCACGAATGCTCAATATTACAAATCCACCAAGGATTTGCCAAGGTAGTGGGGAAGGGGCTCTTTCTTAGTACTTATTCCTCTCTGTTTTTTCTTAAATCTCCATTTTTCATTTTACTGTTCAAAAGGGTGGGTGGGGGGCTAATAAATAGGATGTGCTGCTTGTAACGGATCCTGGCAGCAGCCCCAGGAAGGAGAAGCAAATCAAAGTTGAAGCATTTTAAGGTGACAGAAAAATCTTACTGCTGCTACCAAGGCACACTTGAGAGATTTCTACTCTCCTCCATGTGAGGAAAATACAAATGTGCATGCACACCGACACACACACACACACACATGTAGCCAATTTCTTGTCACTGAAACCCACGGACGTGTTTCTCATTGAGCAGATGCTATTCACATATCCACTACACAGTATTCCTAGCCAGCGTGCGATCGCTGAGAAATCAGACACTTCCAAAAAGCCAAATGCAAAAAAAAGGGAAACGAAAAAAAAACCCGACAGAAATGTAGGTAGATATAGAACATATATACAAACACACAGAGAGAGATGGCCAACCCAGTTCCTTACCTGGGACAGGAGAAATGCCAAGGTAAGTTGAGCCTTGTGCTGCATTTTGCTAGCCTAGAAGCTACCGGAGGCTTTTTCATTCATGCACTCAGCTGCACTGAGCATATTTTCACTGTGAAACAGCCTTTGAGGGGGGAGAGCAAGCGAGAGCGAGCGAGAGAGAGCGCCTTGAGACCTAGCCAACTTCCCAAATAGAGCAACCGCATCATCACCAAAGCATTGGATAAAGGCTGATGACCAGGAACCAATAGCTTTACAAGGATGACTTCTTCACAAATCGTCCTCAGGGTTTTTTTTTTGCACCCTCTTTTTTTCTTCTTCTTTTTTTTGCATCACCCTTTGCAAAACACAGTGCCCTACGAAAAGCTTTCACTTTGACATGCATGAGTAGCAGCTTAAGAAATCATTTTTTTGTTAAGGATTTCTGGAAAGGGGTAACCCCCTTCCCTCACCCCACCCCACCCCACCCCACTCACACGGGATGTATTTGCAGTGGAGGAAATAATCAATCCTCAGATCAGTGGTGCTAAAAGAAAGAAGCCTCTTCATTACAATATTAACCAAGGGTGCTTTATTTGCGATAAATCAAAGGAATCGCCACCACAGCCTTCAGTAACTTCCAGGTCTTAGAGAGAGAGAGAGAGAGAGAGAGAGAGAGAGAGAGAGAGAGAGAGAGAGAGAGAGAGAGAGAGAGAGAGAGAGAGAGAGAGAGAGAGAGAGAGAGAGAGAGACTGGCATAACAGAGTCCTTTCAGGGGCACCTGGAATCCAGATTGTATTTTCTGTTTTCACTCCATCTCACAAATCACAAGGAGGACAGATCAATTCAACTTGACAAAAAAATCCATCAGAGGGCAATAGATTTTATTAACTGCTCAAGTGACGGTCAGACTTTGGCTTCCAAACTCAAGGAGCAGTAATACAGGGTGAAAGTTTGTTTAAAAGTCCATGCCCTTTGACAGCAGAAACTTCTGGATTCGATGGCCTTGTAGGCCCCTTCCAACTCTACTATTCTATGATTCTCCACCCGTGGAAAGCAAATGCACACCATGTTCTATGGTACCGCATAGAGGAGTTGAGAGTGTTCACAGCTCTCCAGATATGTTATCCCCATTTTCCTAACTACAACCCCACAGAGTAGTCTCATCCTATATCACAGAGGTTGAGAAAATGGTGAATTGCCTAAAAGCATCAAACAAATTCATGGCATAGGGGCCAACATGACAAGACCATGGCCATCCTTGATTGGATCACGCTTGTAAAGTTTGAAATTTATTTGAAAAGGAGCTACAGCACACGCACACACATTGGAGCATGGCCATTATAGTGGAGAAGATGGGGTTTAACAGTTCTATTCCTCCCCACCCAATTCCCCCTTATCTAAACTAACCCACTACCTGAAATTTCAACTGCAGCCCTTCTAAACCACATGCCACACAATCCGCAGACATATTTACTCAGAAGTAAGTCATAGAATCATAGAATAGCAGAGTTGGACGGGGCCTACAAGGCCATCGAGCCCAACCCCCTGCTCAGTGCAGGAATCCACCCTAAAGCATCCCTGACAGAGGGTTGTCCAGCTGCCTTTTGAATGCCTCTAGTGTGGGAGAGACCACAACCTCCCTAGGTAACTGATTCCATTGTCGTACTGCTCTAACAGTCAGGTAGTTTTTCCTGATGTCCAGCTGGAATCTGGCTTCCTTTAACTTGAGCCCGTTATTCCGTGTCCTGCACTCTGGGAGGATCAAGAAGAGATCCTGGCCCTCCTGTGTGTGACAACCTTTTAAGTATTTGAAGAGTGCTATCATGTTTCCCCTCAAACTTCTCTTCTCCAGGCTAAACATGCCCAGTTCTTTCAGTCTCCCCTCATAGGGCTTTGTTTCCAGACCCCTGATCATCCTGGTTGCCCTCCTCTGAACACGCTCCAGCTTCTCTGCGTCCTTCTTGAATTGTGGAGCCCAGAACTGGACGCAATACTCTAGATGAGACCTCACTGGCCTAGTTCAGATAACACACTAAACCATGCTGCTTAACCACAAAGTGGTTAAGAGAATGCATTAAGGTTAATGCATTCCCTTCACCATTTTGTGGTTAAGCAGCATGGTTTAGCATGTTGTCTGAACCAGGCCACTGTGTCCATGTAAGTATGCAAAGGAATGCAGCCTTAGGCTCTACATTATACCAACCAAGCAGGCTGTGATATAGCCGCAGACTGGAAAGCCGCCAAGAATAAATGTCTGCCCTTCTTGTTGGATGATATGCCACAAACATGCAGCAGCTTTCATACCAAGACCACTGAGCATGGCTGCTTTGACCAGTACAATGTGCTTGGAATAATGTTGAGCACTAAAGCCCTCCAGAGTACCCACCCTCCATCTTGCTCATCTCTTTGGGCAATGCTACTGAAATTACTTCAAGAAGGAGGGAAGGACATGGGCACCCATCACCACCTGACCTGCCACCACAACACCAGCATCAAGCCTCCACAGCAGCAATTCAAGCTGCTAGCTGTCCAGCCAAGGCCATGTAGGAAATCTCGGACGTAGTGCAGACAGGGTAGTTTAAATCCTTGGTTGGAAATCAGAAGTTGTAGGTACTATAAATAAAACCGCTCTTGTCCCTTCCCAGATCAGCTTCATGATACTTTGGCGGGAGGCAGGGTGATTATGTGCTGAATATTGGTTTCCACAGCCTCATGGGGCGATTCATCCCCTGCAAGAGTGGGGAATTTGGGCACTTTGGTATTTGTGGAGGAGGAGGAAGAGAAGGAGATGCCACAGCAGTGGAAGCACCAGCTTAGTGCTCAATTCATCTGGTGACTTAGCTTTTGAAAAAATACCCTGAGAACAATGAATGTCATGATGTAGCATTCTTAGGAAACTATACTTTCACTATCAGTGGTTTCCCCCAACCTTCGTAGGCTCCCAGGTAGAATTCAGTCTTAGGTCCCACTTTGATTTACTTTGGGTAAATTAAAGCACTGTGCTGGGCATAACATGGTGGTGGTGGGGCAAAACTTGCCCTCACCACCACCAGAAAAGGGCTGCATGCCATGTTCTATCAGGACCATCTGGCAGTAGAACCCACAACTCTGTGCACAGTTGCCTATTGTGGCAAGCCACCAAGGCTACTAATTGGAAGACCTGCAAAGAAAAAAAAGACCCCATGTCCTAAAGTCCCCATGTCCACCCGAGCTGGACATTGGCTGTCCTCAGCAGAAAGGATTATAAAGACTTTCTGTCTAGGCTGAGACAATGATTACCTTTCCTGCCTTAGGGTTTGTTCTCACAGAGAACCCCAACGGTTGTGAAAACAAACACTGGGAAGTGTAAGGTGTCTCAAGGCCCCACTCTTGTAATCTACAACCTCACACCCCACCATCATAAAGACCATTTCATTAGTAACACAGAAGACGCAGAGATGTGTGTCTGAGCATAGCTCGCACAGCGGCTGACATGTACGACCAGAATAGCTGTAGCATTCAGAGCTCAAGAATGTCCAGTCAGTGTAACCACCCACAACGACGTGTGTTTTCTGCCTCATCGGTTGCTCTTCATAAAAGCTGAGAGTAGTTCCACGTCTTATCGTAATATGTTGTGTTTGCTTTTATTATTCCAGATGCTGTGCAGCTCAATTCCCTGGACTGACATGCATCTCCAAACATGTCTCCAGGAGCCACAAGGCACGGACGGCATGCCCCTGCAAGACACAGATGAGGGTGTGTACAATGACATGTTCCTTTCATGGCGACATCAAAGTGAAGCAGATTCAACATCTTCAAAAGCACAGAGGAAACGATTCCTAAAGCTGCTTCTTACTTCACAACAAAGCACTGCTGTTTGGTCATGTGGCCTTTTCTGCGGTTTGCGGTGTCTAGGAGGACAGTACTTGCATAAGACTCCCATACTCTGAAATGCTTCAGCAATGGAGGGGTATTTTGAGTAGTGCAGGATCGGGTTTGGGAGGGGCCTTGGGCAAGATCCTTCAATGGGTCCATACCATCAGTGTGCCTACCTTCATAGAATCATAGAATAGTAGAGTTGGAAGGGGCCTATAAGGCCATCGAGTCCAACCCCCAGCTCAATGCAGGAATCCACCTTAAAGCATACCTGACGGTTGGTTGTCCAGCTGCCTCTTTAATGCCTCTAGTGTGGGAGAGCCCACGACCTCTTTAGGTCATTAGTTCCATTGTCATACTGCTCTAACAGTCAGGAAATTTTTCCTGATGTCCAGCTGGAAACTGGCTTCCTGTAACTTGAACCCATGATTCCGTGTCCTGCACTCTGGGAGGATCGAGAAGAGATCCTGGCCCTCCTCTGTGTGACCACCTTTCAAGTATTTGAAGAGTGCTCTCATGTCTCCCCTCAATCTTCTCTTCTCCAGGCTAAACATGCCCAGTTCTTTCAGTCTCTCTTCATAGGGCTTTGCTTCCAGACCCCTGATCTCTCCTCCATTTTCAGCCGCTGTGCATGCTCCTCATCCTCTTTCTCATCATGGGGACCACCTGCTGGGTCGCCAGTGAGCCAGTAGGCAGTGGCATCTACTGCTCCTCCTTCTCACCATCACTGTTGACTGGGTCAGAGAGTAGGGCAGGTGAACAAGTAGGTTTAAACAGTGAGGATGAGCTACTCCAGGAGAACCTCATCTTGTCAGTGGGGGATGCTGGGGTGTGGACACTTGTAAGGTAACCCACCATGCCTACACTTGACATTAGCTCTGACCTGGCCATGCATGGAGTCCTCTTGGTCTCCCATAGTCTGGAATGTTTCAGCAATTGCCATAGGGCCACTTTGGACATGTGCGCACAGAGACCTCTTGCACTGACATACTGTGGAAATGCCCTTGTGCCAGATCAGAACAGGAGATCTGTACTCATCCACTGCATAGCCTATACCAGACATGGGGACCCTATGTCCCATGGACCACGTGCAGAATAGCCTAATTCGCAAACATCACCTGCTCTAGCTGCAGCTCTCTCCACTTTGGCTCAGGCTCTGACCCCAGCCACTGTCAGCATTCACACCCTAAAGATTATCCCTCCCAAATCAAGCTGCAATTGTATTTAGTTACACATGACTAGTTGAACTTGTTGTCGATTGGAATGTGCATTCAAATGAGCATCAGAATGCAGACCCAATTGAGGCTGAAGCAGTGCTGATGGACATCTACACATGGATGCGCATTCCAATGCATATTCTGGCTTTGTTCCCCACCACCACCGCTGCATAGATTCTGGAAGCATAAAACGATACACTGAAACTCTTTCCATCCCTCCGCACCCCACAACAACAAACTGAAAATCAGATAAAACTGGACATTTGCAAAACGTCTGGGATAATTATCCACTCCAGCAGGACAACAATATCCAGAAATCAAGCCCAGCAGATTAACGTATCGTCTGTATTCTTCAGGTAAGGGCAACTTTGGACTTCGGCTGTATATCTGTTACTTCAGAGCTGTTGATGATAAACGAAGCTTTCACTAAATGCCCAAGGCACAGTCTGCTCATCCTTTCCAGGGATTCAAAATTGCTACAACGTGTCACTCATAGGGCATGATACCTAGAGAAAACTTAATTTAATGGACACAACACTTTATCCTCAGAGGCTCTTCTGATTAATTATGCTTTCCACAGCAATCAGATTTCCCAAATACCTAGAAATTATGAATTACGTGTGGAGCAAATTAAGTAATTTGCTTCTCATTTCAGGGTTTTCTAATTCCATAAAATTCCTGGGGACTTGGGGAAAAATAATCTTTATCTAATAAAAAAATATATGCATCTAAAGAGAAGGAAGAGAGAGTTGCCACAACCAATTTTCTGGGTTGCACGTGACTTGGGAAATTAACAGAAGTACAACTTTTATCGTAGGTAAAAATAAACTTTGGAAGAGGAAACGATTACCGGAATGATTCATCTTCAAGGATTCCTTGTGGTTCTCTTCTGACCGACAATCTGGTGTTGGGCCTCAGCAAAGCTGCCTGTTGGACTCTGGGACCTGTCTGTCTGTCAAAGTGGTCCAGAGGTGGATCCAAAACAGGCAACGGTTAAGGGGCAGAGAAGTAAATGGTTCTGTTCAGAAGACACCTTATCCAATGCTTTAACCATGGTGAATATGGCTTTTTACCTTACCAAAAACCAGGCAGAGCTTCAAGGAAGCAGGAGCTCAGGCAGTGACCTCACACAAGAGATCAGCTCAGACTAAGGAGGCTAGAGCTTTATATGCCTGGTGGACAAGGATTGGCCCATTGGTGTCAGCTGATCATCCTCAAGGAGATGGCACTGGAGTCAAAGTGGTGCCCTTGAACCACAAACGAATTCTGCTGGGCTTATGGGAGCATGGGAGGTGAAGCTTTGGCACCTGACCACTGGTTTCAGATCCCATCCATCCATCCCTCTCCCTCTCCCCCCTCTCTCCCTCCCCCTCCCTCTCTCCAACACCATGCTCTACACCAGTGGTTCCCAAACTTTTTTCAGGTCACCGCCCCCTTGGTTCCACAAACTCATGCCCAGTGCCCCCTACCCTACCCTATAAAAATCATTATTCAGAATAACGGTTTTCAACGATCCACTAAGAAAGATAATAACAATAAAATTCAAAACAGTAACAATTAATTGAATATTTATTCAAAATCCAATTACATTTTTTAGTTTATTCAATTAAACATAATTGATGAACTTGATCCAGTGATATCATTTTTTCAAAATCTGATAGCGATTTAGCAAGAATATTAGGTATCACATTTAGTAACTAGGGTAGAGTACCTCAGTATTCTGTAAATAGTAGGCAGACCACACTAAAACCACATTCCACCAAATATGATGTTGGAAATGCAACCAGGAGCTTCTGAACCACTCTCCATAGTGCAGGATAGCGACCAGAAATTTCCTTCTGTAACCAAAACTCCTGGTACGGAAAAGACCACCTCGAGCGCCCCCCCCCCCGCTGCCCCTTTGCCTCTTAGCGCCCCCCTATGCAATCCCACCACCCCCAAGGGGGCAGTAACGCCCACTTTGGAAACCACTGCTCTACACCAAAATGGCACAGAAAGTTTCTGCCTAATTGTTTGAGACCCATGTGTGCCTAACACCTTGAACAGGAGTTCCTTATATTTCCAAGTAAGCATGTTTGTGCTACATTTTAAGACTAGGGAGCAGTTTCCAAGAATAAGGATGCTTGAGGAATCCAATCTTCATGAATTCCCATATGAAATTACCTGGTCTGTACCACTGTGGACTTATGTACAGATTGGAACTTAGAACTTTGCCCAATACAATTCTCAGCAGTTTGAATATACATCTAAAATACACGTTGAAAACATAGCTGCAGTTAATTCAATTCAGTTCATGGATCCAGCCAGCAGATTTCACAGTGAAATGTATGCATCCATTAACATACAGAAGGACATTTATTTTAAATACTGTTTACTTTTGTGAGAATGTGTGTTTGTTTTTAATGCGAATGGAATTATGGGTGAAGCATGTGAAAGTGACATGGAAATAGAGGGATTCACCCATCCCTACCCAACCCAAGAAAACAAAAGATGACGAACAGGATGATCTTGATTCCCAGTAATGTAATCCTGTCCTCTGTATGATGAAGTCCTATTTCTTTTCTTTTTTTACATCACTGAACACATTTTTCTCTTTTCTTGCTCATGGTGGTTTCTCTAGATGGCCATGCTGTCTTTTACTGATTCAGGAACTTCCAGACTATTGAGTGTGTTCTAAGTATGACTGCTTCCTGGATGCTGGTGTGGATGTATTTTGGTAGGCCCAGTTTCTGAAGGCTTTCTGATTATTATTAATTATTATTAGCCAGTGAGTGATGCGACTAATGGAATAATTGTGACCTTTTTCCCATTGCCATAGTTCTTTAACTTTGATAGCCAGTGGTGTATATTTTTCTCTGTTTCCTCTTCCTTTTCTACAACATTATTTTCATAAGATATTGCTATGTCAATGAGGAAAGTATGTTTTCTTTTTTGTTTATAACTGTTATGTCCAGGTTAAAGGGAATTATTTTGTCTGTGTGAATTGTTCTGTCCCAGAATATTTTATGATCTGCATTTTTCAAGGTTGAGTATGTATAGTATGGTGTAGGCTGTTTGATGAGGTTGTTGAATTATTTTTGCGGCAGTTTTGAGTTTCTCCAGAATTTTACACCCTCTTGTTATGTTATATTATTATTATTATTATTATTATTATTATTACAGCTGATGCACTATGTAACCTTGAAGGTTTTATACTAGTGTGCTAAGCTGACCCAACAAATGATCTCATTTTGTTTGTCTATTTATAAGGGTCCATTAATACAAGCATAGGAAGAACTTGAGAAGTATTACTCCTAGGTTGCTTCTCCAGTTTGCATTAGCAAAAGAAAATAATGGCACATCACAATGGCCTCCCATTCAGATCCATAAGTGGTGCTGTGTCTTAGCAGCTGATGTGTCAGTCCAGAATCCTGCTGTGAACCCCCTCATGCCAGTAATTTTCAAAGCACGTTATTGACATTTCTTCTCAAGTAACTAGCTTAAAGCATGCCGTTAATAATTTCAAATCTGCCAAGTATGCAGATTACACAACAGCAAGCAGGTATTTGTGGAGAAAATGTATTAGAAATGCCATTAACCTTAGCCATTAAAATAATCCTTCAGGAATGGACAGACACTGCACAAGTTCACCTAAACTACTGGATCAGCTCCATCCTTTTCACTAACGTTGGGACACATTAGATTAGCAGAGCAGGACATGATAGGAGCATCTGTTGGTTTTTGCCATCACACCACTGATAATTCATCCCTTCCATGAAAGAAAAGAGGAAAGAAAAAGATTTTTTTTAAACAACAGCAACCAACACCTGCATTATACAGAAAGAACTTATCCTCATGCTATTAGCAACAGCCAGAATGGAGATAGCAAAACATTGGAAGACGACATACATGATTGCGAATTGATATGCAAAAATATGTCAAATGGACATAACAGGGAAAAAATGACCATTTCAGGACAGTGAGATGCAACACAACAAGATTATTCCCTTTTTATTTTTCATCTAAAATGGCATCCATGAGTGTATTGACTGGGGTTTCAACTATATATGATTTGGAAGGAGGGACAAACCTAAAGGGTTACTGAGCTTCAAAGAGGATATCTCTGGAAAGATTTGGCTTATCATTCCTGTTCACAACTTTCATCAGCCTCCAGTGGCTTAGAAAACGATCAGAGGTCCTGGGGATTGTAGTCCAAACCATCTGGTGTGCCTGAAGTTTCCTTATTGTAAGCCAGAGTACTTGTAAGTCAAAGTACTTGCAATTGAAGTAACTGCATTTTCCTCTCTGCGTAACCATTCTTCTCCCTGTTATTATTCTGCTCCATGAATTTATTTTAGATTGTAAGATCCTTGAGGACTTGTCACACCTGTTCTATGTAAAGCCCCATCAAGATAATTGGTGCTAATAACAACAAGTAATAAATTATCTGCAATATGAAGATTCTCACCAATTCTGTATATTGGGATTTCCCTGGGTCTTACTTATTGTTATTCATTGCCATATTCACAAGATGTTCTTGGGATAAAATACAGTACAATATTAAATAATAATCTCATTTTGAGTTTTGTGCTGTTCTGTCTTGAGATGTATTCCTAGATTATGCATAAATTCTTGTCTTACTGCCTAGCTGACAACATTAGTGTTTCTTTGTTGTCTTTCATCTTGTGTCTGGGTGCAATACAACCATGCGAGGAGCTGTCCTACGAGAGTTTCAGGTGATTTAGCAGTTGGTCAGCTGACTTACAGGTGCGTCACATGATCTGGTCAGCTGACCTAACATGTCAACAAATGGACAGAGTTTAGGACCAATTTAGGGATGTCCATCGCCAGGAAATCCAGCCCTTTTTGGACTCGCTGGACTTCCATGGCACACTGGACTCAGCTTGCTTTTTCAAGCTGAGACACATGGTTTCCCCATGCTCCAGGGACTTTTAGCAGAGTTTTTTTGTCTCAACTATAATTTGCGCACAAATAGAGATCTGCACAAATTATGACCGGAAATTGCACAAATGATCGTTGTGAAATTAATAATAATAATTTATGGAAATTCAGTCAACTAAATTTCAAGTTGGGCCAGCTACTAGAACAAAGGATGAAATGGGAGGCAAGCTGATGAAATCTAATCATGGTCCACCCCACAATCAGATTCCTCTGAAGTCCCTTAAGGCTATAAAAAGGGGGGTTCTCTGTGGGCCGGGGAGGGGTTGTTTTGAGTGGGAAATAATGCTAGGAAAGTTGTGTGTGGAATGTGCCCAGAGTTACCAGTGCATTTCAATACCGATAAAAAGTACTAGTCTAGATCCATCCCAGGTGACCTGTGTGCCTGAGTTCAGCCCAGTGCTAACTGTTGATATACAAGTCCAAAGCCCCTGTTCTCCCTTTTTGGAGTTTCTCATCTTTAAACCAGATTTGGACTAGACACCACTTCAAATAGAGGTTTGGCCATAATATAGGGCACATGGCACCTTCAGGGTTAAGATGGAGGAATCAGCAAATGAACTGGTCTCCTATTCTGAGACTACTGGTACAAAGCTCCATGCAAAGGAATTGAGACCAGGGTCTCTCCGGAGAAAGCTTTTCACTTATTTATAAATTTCTAACAGCTTTAAAAACATTATATAGCAACTGTTCACTTCGTCTCTCCTGTTGTAATTATAGAAAACTATCATTCCTCGTGGAATGATGAGCCCTATCTTTGGACTAGCTTTAAGAAGGAAATTCAATTACCCCAGAATGACATGCAAGAAAACTTAATTCTACCCTGGGGAATATTTGCTGTAGTCGTGTTATACGAACCACGGAGTAGTCTCCCGAGCCACAAAATCATTTCGTTTCCCCCGTGCTAAAAGGATTTGCTCCTAGATATTTTTTTGTTTGTTGGGGGTGGGTGGGTTGGGAATGTCTGAAAACCAGAATAGCCACTCAGACCTTGGGGAGAACTCAAACTACATCCTTTCCTGAAACCACTGCCCAAAACACTCACAGGGGCTGGGTTGTGCTTATAACTGCCCAATCATATGTGGGTTCATTCAGAGTTCAGTGGAGCTGTGCATGGCCCAGGGGTTCAGGCCCTGAAGATAGGAGAAGCCTGAACCTGACTTTAGCTACCAATGGCCAGCTGCTAGATGTCTACCCAGGACTAGGCACTGTGTCCAACATGGAGAATAAATGGGAATACTGAAGTTCTTCTTTGCCTCAATGGCTGTGCCAGAGTCGGAGGTGGCTTGGTGAAGACAGAGGGAGAAACCCAGTGTGTAGAAATGGGTCCATGAACAGTGGAGCTGGCCACCATCATCCATGTTCCCCTTGAGTTACCAGCCACCTCCATTTTCCAAAATCTGATCCCTCTGCCTTATAGCAGCTAGCCTTCACTCTGCTGTCTTCTGCTACTCAACTTTGGTTGACTCATCTATCCAGGACTGCTTCTCAAGTCAACTTGGGTTGTCCAAGAACGATCCACCCCACTCTGACCTCAACAACTATGCCAGAACAGTGGAGTGGGAGTGGGGATTCCCTCTCTGTGAGTTTAAAGGAATATGAAGATCCCCATACCTATTAACTTGCTTCTTACTCAAGGACTCTGCAAATTGGAGAACAGAAGTCCATTCAAACACAGCTCCCATGAAGTCTTGCTCCCATTCTAAGTAACTGCACATAGGATTGCAATCTACATGTGTTTGCAAAAGTTTTGGTTATGGCCTAGGTTGTGCTAATTAAAGAGATAGCCATGTTGGGATGACTGGTTCTTAAAGATCTGGAAAACTTATATCCCTGCTCACACAATGAAATCTAAAGATGATGCCCTGCCCTGCCTGAGTTCTATACATAGTCCCTCCAAAACTCTCCTCAACTGAACTTCTCCTTAGATTTTGAAGCTATCTCCTGGTCTTATTTCTACAGTGGAACTGATGCAACAGGAATCCTTCTTCATGACCTATGAATATGTGCACTGATAAAACATGATGCAATAAAGCAATCCTGACACAATTGTATGTATGATTGCACTGAGATTGTTTCTCAATGTGTGGTTGACTGATTGATATACAGGATCTATAACTCTCTATATATCTGATAAGATTCCCGAATGGAAAGGAGAGAGAGAGGGAGAATTAAAATATTTAAAATCAAACTGTGACTGTTCAATCAGGGAAGGCTTCTTTAAACTTCTTAAGAAGTCTTCAGCAGGCACTGAAGATAAAGCAGAGTTGCCTGCCTGCCTGACATTAACAGGCAGGGGAGTCCAGAGAAAAGGATCTGATACACTGAAGGCTCTACTCTGAGTGGACTCTGAATGGGCCACACATCCATGTGGAACCACCAGGATGCATTTCTGTGCATTGACAACACTGCAAACACAAGTGTAATATGATCATGCATGCATGTTTCATTACACGATACTCCCCTCATGGCAGTTCCCCACCCACAGTGCATGGGAGTGCAGGGGCACATCAATAACATCACATAAAAGAATCTGTATGCTAGCATATGGACTATCGCATCAGGATTGCTTGTGTGTGTGTGTGTAGGGGCTTATTGATGTATGTATTAATGTAAATTCTTTCAAAAGACGCACAGAAACAAAAAGGCCAGAGAGCTGCAGCAATCCATACATTTGCCAGTTCCGGAATTGATAGTAGAAATTCTCAGAGATAGTTAAGCTGGAACTAAAGCACCCAGGAGAAAACAGAAAACTCAGTGAAGACTAAAAATTACAGAAGGAGGAAAGTTTTTTCATTTGTATCTACCCATTCTGTATACTAGGTTATTTCCCACTAGGTAAATTGGGGTGGGGGGGGGGGGAAGGTAGTTTAGAAGTAGGGATGTGCAAATCACAAAATCTAAACTTGCCCAAATTGTCAGAAATCCATCTCAAAGCTCATTCCAATTTGAGTCAGGATCAGAATGTGTGCTTTGCTTTTATCCTTTTGCATGAAAATACATGGATATTTTCATGCCTATTTTTCCAAATGTGTGCAACAATTCTGCACCTTTTTTTTTTTTTAGCTTGCATTGATTAAAGCAGATTTGTATGCATTTTTCATGACCATTTTTCAAATGTACACTTTCTGTGAAATGCATCTTTTTTGGTGGGGAGGGGTCCTTGAATGATATTACAAGCTCAGAAAAGTACATGACTCCTGTTTGGCCTTGAGAACCCCTCCCTAGTTTCTCCTGTCATGGGCTTTACGATCCTAATACTATTCCTGACCCCGGATTCCTTTTCTCCCAATACTTGGTGTTGCCATGGAAAATCCACTCACTCCAAGAGACCCAGACCATGAAGTCTACACCAAGGGGAAAACTTCAGCAGAGAATCTGTGTTCCCCTGGGAGAGGAGCAGAGGTCTAGGAAAGCTGGTTAAGCTCTAAAAATACAGTTTTCCAAATTAGCTCCACTGTGAGCTGGGATCTCAAGCATTAAAACATTGAGGTATGGCATCCAGAGCCAAATAAGTGCAGCTGAGCCTCCTCTTCAAACAAGGAGCCTTTTGCCCCTATGTTGATGGAATCACAGCAAGATCAGAACGAAGTAAGTTCTGCTATTAACTTTTATTAACTGTTTCCCTGTACACTAGATTTATATATATATATATATATATATATATATATATATATATATATACACACACACATATATCGCCATGCATGATATCAATGGTATTTGTCTATGCCTAGTTTATGAAGATGAACTATTTCCCACAAAAAGGTTATTGCTGCATCTTGGGAGGACTGCAGTGGGAGAAACCTCCTTACCCAGACCCCAGGTCCATGACGACAAGGAGGGACATAAATGTTTGCATTCAGTGCCACTGTGAGTTACATGGCTTTCCACAAATATAGAATGAGGAGCCTGCACAGTGAGGTTTGGAAACATTTTGCATGAACCTAGGTCCCAATCGATTTTTACAGCAAAGGTGTGAGTCAGATCATAACTATCTATGAGCTTTATCACACCAGCGTTATACTGTGCAATCACTGCACGTTGTGTGCAAAGGACTTTGAAGTTTTCCAGCTTATAATCTGCTTTGACTTTGAAGTACTCCCATGCAGCCTGCTTTAATTGTGCTATAAAGCCAAAAGATCCAACCTATTTGGCTACTAGTTTTGGAGCAAATCATTTGTTGTTGTCCGAGCAGCCACCGGGGGCACAGGAGCAGGATTTGATACTTTTAGGCATTCAAATTAAACAAATGCTTATATCTGTTTAAGCTTTAAAGATAAAGACATCAAAACTGGCACAGTAATACATATTGAGGAGAGCTTTAAGCATTACAAATTTGAATCAGATTGGGTCATCCTATTTTTTTTTCACATTTCCCCCCTTAAATTGTTTTCCTGGTATGCAAAGGATTTTAGGAGGGCTAAGATTTAGCTAGCAACAACAACGCCAACAGCTTAGCGCTGTAGGGGATAATTCGAGGGAAACAGGTACATGGGATGAAGCTATACATGTGCTTTTGGAGATGGGGGGAGGGGTTTTCCTCCTTAGGGGCAACAGTTGTTTTGTACTCCTGCAAACCTTGGGCTTCCATGAAGCTTGCTGGTAACTCCCTCTTCTCTGTGGATGGTACCACTTGTGCTACAAAAACGTTGGCACTCACCCCTTGAAGTAGGAAAGAGCGGGACCATTTTTTGTTTTTGTTTTTAAACAACCTTCTAAAATGGAAAACAAAATGCATATTCTGCTCCCTTATCACAATCTTTGTCAGTCTTAGGGATAGCTGCTGCTGGGAAATCCGGCCCTTTGGGGACTCACCAGATTTCCTTAGATTGGAACCTCCTTATGTCCCCTCATGCTTTCTAAGAACATCATCAGATGGTGGTGGTGGTGGGGATCATGGTTCCCTACTGTCACTTCTCCACCACCACCCGCTCCAGTCCCACAATACTTCCTCTTTCTAATGGGAGAAGAAAGAGGACGTAAACAAAGACCATGTGGCCCATTCAGGAGGCATTTTTATCACACCGCTTTTCCTGCACAGAGCAGGAAATGGCTGCACATTGTTATGGTTGCTGTTTTTAAAGGTCAAATTAAAAGGGGTCCATTTTGTGATGGAAAACAGGCTACAAGGCCCGAGAGGTGCACGGGAGACAGACATCATCGTCTAAAGGATGTGCGAACCTCCATAAGTGCTCAGTAGTGGGCGTACAATAAAACACTAATCTGAGGAGGGAATCTACACGTCGTACTGAAGGAGCCTGCGTGCGCCTGTGTGCACCCTCAAAACGATGGTGTAGACGGAGAAAGAAGAGACGGAGGAAGAGGCAGCTGGGGAACCGGCTGCGTCCTTGCCACCGCTGCCGCCGCCACCTCCCCGCCGGCCTCCTGCTGCCGGGGTAAGAGCCACCCGGGTCGGAGAGCTCGGCTTCCGCTTCCGCCAAGCTCTCCGACCTGGGTGGCTCTTACCCCAGCAGCAGGAGGCCGGCGGGGAGGCGGCGGCGGCAGCGGTGGCAAGGACGCAGCCAGTTCCCCAGCCGCCTCCTCCTCTGCCTCTTCCTCCGTCTCTTCTTTCTCCATCTACACCATCGTTTTGAGGGCGCACTGGAGGCGCACACAGGCGCTTTCAGTACGACGTGTAGATTCCCTGATGAAACAACAATAATATATCCCCTAGCCTTTATATTGCTAGGGATCTGGATGCATTATGATTCAGTCACGGAAGGCCCCAAACCTATCACCATTTCCTCTTAAGCAAATACAAAACCAGGAGCTGTGCTAAAATAAGGAAATGGACTGCAGCTCAGGAAGAGAGAGAAAGAGGAGAGAGAGATTGATTGTCGGAGGCAGAACAGGGGATCGATTCTTGCAGAAGCAGAATTTAAAACAATATTAATCACATTTTATCACAGAGGCCTGCTTGCCACACAAATAAGTGTACACACTCCAGTTATGGCAATAAAATGAAAAGTAAAATGGATCAGTGACTCATAAAAAGCACAG
Source organism: Elgaria multicarinata webbii (assembly GCF_023053635.1). NCBI lineage: Eukaryota > Metazoa > Chordata > Lepidosauria > Squamata > Anguidae > Elgaria > Elgaria multicarinata. Next base: position 6,726,318 of record NC_086184.1, read on the forward strand.
GAAGAAAGAAAGAAAAAACCTCATAAGTGAAGCACAAGGAACCCTGAAGAAAGAAACTCACTTATTGTGGGATTGAATTATTTTTTTGAGAAACACGGGAATGGATTCAGTCAAAAGTAAATGTCTCTACCATCCAAAGGCAGTAATCAGTGGAAGAGACAGTATGATATAGCAGTTATATTCTCAGTACGGACGTAGGAGGAATCCTCAATAGATTCTAATGAGTTCAGATTTCTATGAATCTGAGCTGTGGATTTTTGAGCAGACCAGCTCTTTCTCTGTCACTTTGAGTATGCTTGTGGACCAGTTTGCTTGTTTAATGTGCGGGTGGGTGGGATTTGTGCTAATAGTCATTAGGACTAATGTGCATTAACTAACATTAGTAAATGTGTTAGTGCTAAAGTGCTAATGTGAATTAGCACAAGTAGAACAAAATTCTGGTTAAAAAAAAAATCAATTCCGTCAATGAGAGGATGATGGAATGAAAGAGGCGTTACAATCTGGGAAACACAGCTGGAATGGATTTAATATAAGAACATCAGAAGAGCCCTGCTGGATCAGAGCAAGGGTCCGTGTAGTCCAACATTCTGTTCGCATAGTGGCCAACCAGCTGTCAGCCAAGGACCCACATACAATAGCACCCATGTACCCCAGCAACTGTTGTGCTTGGACCAGTTTCAGTTCAGTCCACTACTATACAAATTTACTGAAATCCGTGATTATTATTTTCATATTCATGAGAGAAAGATTTTGAGATTTAAAAAATGTGAATGCAAGGGAGGGCAATACTGACATTCGCCCAACCCTATATAAAACATCCATTCAATAAACACCATCCTTTCCATTTTATCCTTTAAGAAAAATCCTCTGAGATATGATAGGCTGACAGATAGTAATGAGTGAGTTAAGATAATTCATTGAGCTTCATGGTTGAGTGGGGATCGGAACCTGGATCCCTTCACTCCTAGTCTGAGAATTAGGAGTGAAGGCATTTATATGCTACCTCCAGTAGCAGTACATCAGGTAGCACATAACAAAATGCACACAGGGGTAAATGTAAAACATCCAGTTTAACACACAGCCATTCCGCCTAGTTTCAATGTAAAACATCCAGTTTAACACACAGCCATTCCGCCTAGTTTCAATGTAAAACATCCAGTTTAACACACAGCCATTCCGCCTAGTTTCAATGTAAAACATCCAGTTTAACACACAGCCATTCCGCCTAGTTTCAATGTAAAACATCCAGTTTAACACACAGCCATTCCGCCTAGTTTCAATGTAAAACATCCAGTTTAACACACAGCCATTCCGCCTAGTTTCAATGTAAAACATCCAGTTTAACACACAGCCATTCCGCCTAGTTTCAATGTAAAACATCCAGTTTAACACACAGCCATTCCGCCTAGTTTCAATGTAAAACATCCAGTTTAACACACAGCCATTCCGCCTAGTTTCAATGTAAAACATCCAGTTTAACACACAGCCATTCCGCCTAGTTTCAATGTAAAACATCCAGTTCAACACACAGCCATTCCGCCTAGTTTCATAAGCACTCTTCATAGCAGTGTATACCCTTCCTTGTGATCCATCTCACCCTAGCGGAATTAAAATTAGCCCATTTGTGAGCTGCTCAGATAGAAAATAGAATATATATATATATATATATATATAGCAATTACAACTCAGAAATGGTGCTATTTAGGCAGTGAGAACTAAAGGTTTCACATTTCCCCAAATAAGACATATTAGAAAAACAGAAGGAAAGAGAACACTGTGATACTGATCAAAGACCTAATGAAGCAGTTCCCAAATTATTGGGCACAACAAGGTGCAGGAAGAAAACAAGAACATTAGTGCTTTTCAAATCCATATGCACAGGATTAGTAAGTCAGAGAGCCAGTAATGAATGCAGAAGAGTGTTAGGGAAGCCAAGTGCCGTACAACACAGAGCACAGTCCTCTACTTGACGGCATCCTTTACCTGAAGGACTGCCCAGACCAAGTCTGATTTAAAGAAAAAGAACCATAAAGTGGGAAACCAGGGGTCTAGAACTTACTTGTTTTTTTAATTATTATTAATATTTTTATTGAACTACTACATAAAATACAAACCAACGTAACAATTTAACATACCATACAAAAAGAAGAAAAGAGAAAAAAAACCCAAGAATTCCAATACGTAACAGATTACTTGAATATATAATTGTTAACATATAATACTTTATCCATAACATAATCCAACATAATCCAACAAGTGCTCCCCCTTCCCTTCGGGATCATTCCTGTTTCCAAAATCTTAACACCTCTTCTGCTGGTGGTTTCCCACTTCCCTTAGAAAACACAAATATTAGGAACTGTTTCCAAATTCCCTCAAAATCATTCGTTTTTGCTATACCTCTTCTCACTTTAATGTTACATGTCAATTTATCATTAATAGCAATCTCCCGTACTTCTTTATACCACTCTTCAGTACAATAATCCCCTTGAATCTTCCAGTTCCTAGTTACAATTAACCTTGCTGCAGTCAGCAAATTTGTTATCAATTCCTTAATTTCTTTTTTACATTTTAAATCTTCATATAGTGAGAGTAATGCAACTCTTGGTGTTTCTTCTATCTTCATTCCAACAATTTCTTCAGTCTCAGAAAACACCATCTTCCACAACTTCTGCACATATTTGCATTCCCACCACATATGTAAATACGTTCCTTTTTCCCCACAAGTTACTTGTAAAGATTTAACACCTCAACAGCTGACTAAGAAGGCACAAAGCATTTACTAAAATTACAATAATTATTTCTCAATGTGTTTCTATAGCACAGATTCTATAAATATAAATTAGCATTTGCAAAATGTATGCAAACCAGCATTCTCTATTGCCCACGGTTTTGGTGGTGCATTTCCTCCTTTTTTCAGTGATGTTTAATTGACCGCTCTCTGGCTGTATGGGTGATCTATTTACAGTGGTGCCGGAATACAGCCCAGTGATCCTACCACACTCCAAATCAAACACAGGGAAATCTAGTGAACAGCTAGTATAAAAGAGACATACATACCAGAGAGCTGTTGTTCACACATTGTTCCAGCACCAAATGTCTGCAGCTGAAAGCTTTTAAAGGCTTGACCACCAGTGCCCCACCCAGAGCACAGCTGCAAGCCGTCAGTGGCAGCTGAAGAAAGCTCTACTCATGAGCAGGGTCTTGCTCACAAGCAAACCCCACTCACAAGGAGTCAGCATTTCTCAGGTGGGCACCCCTGGGTCTTGCAGCTGCTACTCATGATGTTGTGATTTTTATTTATTTTTTGGCTCAAAAATACAGGCCACAGTCATTCGGCTCCTTTTTTTATGGCTTGCATTTTAATCTGAGCCCAAGAAGAACCACAAGCCACCCACTCGCTTAGCAAGCTGCTGCTTCAACAAGAAGGAAGCTCTCCCTCCATGGCGCTTGTAATGTTGCTATAGCACATCACAGGCACCAGGAATCCTGGGGCATGTAGTTTTGCCAGTGTGCCTAATGCCCAGTGCCATGGGAAAACTACAGATCCCAGGGTTCCTGTATTGTGCCTTGGCAGCATACAGGTATGAGGGCGAGGAAAGGAGAGGAAGAGGAGTGAAAGATCTCCATCCATACCAGCTGCTGCAAAGAAGAGAAAGGGAGAGGAGGAAAGGGTGGGAAAACTGTAGCCCTTGACAAAAGATAGTTCTCGCTCTTCTGGCACATTGCTCGGCAGGGAGGAAGAGGAGAGAGGGGGGGGATTCCACACGTCGTACTGAGGGTGCTTCCATGTGCCCCCAGTGCGCACCCAAAGCGATCGTGTAGCTTGCCTGGAAGAGACGAGGAAGAGGCGTCCTTGCCGCCGCCACCGCCACCCACCTACCTCCTCGCCGGCTGGGTCGGAGAGCTTGGCGGAAGAAGGCGAGGTGGAGAGCGGAAGAAGCTCTCCACTCCGCCTTCTTCGGCTGAGCTCTCCGACCCGGCCAGCGAGGAGGTAGGTGGGCGGCGGCAAGGACGCCTCTTCCTCGTCTCTTCCAGGCAAGCTACACGAACGCTTTGGGTGCGCACTGGGGGCACATGGAAGCACCCTCAGTACGATGTGTGGAATCCCCCAGAGAGAGAGAGAGAGAGAGAGAGAGAGAGAGAGATTGCTCCCAAGGTGATGCAGCCTTTGATAGAACCTAGATTCCCTGCTCCTAGACGAAACAATAAATAAATAAATAAATAAACTTGGATTAACAGAGTTCCGATGTGACTTGCAATATTCCTTTCTGCGTGTGTGTTGCAGAAGCAGCTGCATCATAAATATCTGTGAAATATAGGGTGACCATATGAAAAGGTGGACTGGGCTCCTGTATCTTTAACAGTTGCTTAGAAAAGGGGATTTCAGCAGGTGTCATTTGTATATATGGAGAACCTGATGAAATTCCGGCTTCATCACAACAGTTAAAGGTGCAGGAGCTATACTAGAGTGGCCAGATTTAAAAGAAGGCAGGGCTCCTGCAGCTTTAACTGGTCTGATGAAGAGGGAATTTCACCAGGTTCCGCATATATACAAATGACACCTGCTGAAATTCCCTTTTCAATACAACTGTTAAAGATACAGGAGCCCTGTCCTCCTTTTCATATGGTCACCCTATGAAATACCCAGGAGAAACATATAATCTCCAAGAAGCTAATTTATAGAACTTGTACGATTCCATTACCAGGAATGGAGTGGGAGAAGGGAGTAGACAGAGTCCCAAGATGCCTCCAGCCATTTCTTCCCAGGCACTGCAAAGCAGCGGTGCCCAACCTGAGCCCTTGAGAGACCTTACTGTGCCTCCCAAGCATACCCTTATCCCATCACTTCCAAATTCCCCACTACCAGCCATTATCCCACTGCCTGTACACTCCACTCCCAAACCTAGCGATCCTCATGAAAAATGCTCTTTCCCTACTGGGGATGGACGGGCATACTCCAGACCATCCTGCACGCCACTCGCCAGACCTCTGCCGGCTGGTCGCTCCTTCTTGCTGTGAATGGCAATCTGCCGGGCAATGGTGTGCAGCCACCCAATCCCTTAGCCCTCTATTCTGCATAAAAATTGTGGATCGTTCTTTCACGTAAAGGCTCTTTTACACAAATGGCAGCCATAAAGCAGCCACTGACGCAAGGTTACAGGCGTAATGGTCCCCTTTACAGCTGCCACTTGTAAAGGAACAAACCACTATTTTTATGCAAAATAGTGGTCAGTGGACCAGTGAGGACCAATTTGACATGTGCTGAATCACGCAAGCATGGAAGTCCCATGTGCGTGCATTTGTTTGTATGTGTGTCCAGCCCTCAAACAGCTCTTGGGCCTGAAAAATGTGTGACAACGGCTGCAAGACTATTGTATGCAGGGCCGGTGCTACCATAGAGGCCACTCAGGCAGCCGCCTAGAGCGCCAGGCTAAGAGGGGCGCCGGGCCCAGCGCAGCACACACACGCGTTGGCTGTGAGCCAGGCTGGGCCAAGGATTCATCTGGGCCTAGGCGGGCAAGATGGCGCCCTGCGCCCACCCAGCTGAAGTGAAGCCAGGGATGCTGGGGTGGGGGTGGGGTGGCTCCACCTTCGGACTTCCGGAACGCGTCTGGAAGAGAGAGAGAGAGAGAGAGAGAGAGAGAGAGAGAGAAAGAGAGAGAATGTATGGGTGAATAGGGTGCATGGGGTCTTTGAGTGAATGCATATGTTCATGCGTGTGTTTGTTTGGAGTGAGTGATGTTGAGTGTATGTGTGCACGCGTGCGTGTGAGTTGGGGAGGATGATTTGATATTCCTATTAAATAATGCATTTTAGACCCATAGACATTCCTTTCCAATTTGTTTGTTATAATTGGTATGACATATTTCTTGCACTTTAAAATACATTTAGCAGTTTCAAGTTTTGTGCTTCTTATTTTTTCCAGGAAACATATGTTCTTAAAATTCAAAGTTGGCATTTTGGGGATAGGGGCGGGGGTGAAAGTAGCTCACCTTGTCTAGGGCGCAGAATAGTCTGGCACCGGCCCTGATTGTAAGTACAGAAGTGGAAAAATGAACTAACACCAACAACGGAAGAATACATACTAGAGATATTAGAGATAGCAGAAATGGCAAAATCGACAGCGATAATGAGAGATAAATCAACAGTCTCATTTATATCTGAAGGGAAACCTCTGATAGAATTGTTGCAAGAAACAGAGAAACATGATGTGTTTGTATGAGAAATAGTTAACTTGGAAGAAAGAAATGAATTGGATTATTGTGTTAAATGTATTAACAAGGAGAGAATATATTTTGCATCTCTGATGTGTAGAGAGCCGAAAACATACCTTAACCTTGGTTTATGTATTTCCCTTTTTCTTTGATTTTCTTTCTTCTTATTATTTTTATGGTCTTTTTTTCTTTTTCTTTTTTTCCTTGTGCGTTCTTTTTCCTTAGATGTAACGTCTTTATGCAATGCTTTTATGTCATATATGGTTATGAAACAATAAAAAAAAATGTTTTTTTAAAAATGTGTGCACTCTTGGACTAGAGTTTTCTTGCAGGCAGCCTAACCAAGAGTCATTTTAGAACTAATTTCGGCAGCAAAGATTGCACAGCAGTTGCACGAAGCCATTGTTTGAGAATCATTGTTGAGCATCTCCCTTTCAGACCGGGGGATGTCATTTCAGTTGACCTTTGGCTCCAGAAGACTTTTGTTGCTTTGCTTTCAATCAGTGTGCAGATATATATATCATAGAATCATAGAATAGCAGAGTTGGAAGGGGCCTAGAAGGCCAACCCTTCCAGAGTTGGAAGGGGGCTACAAGTTGGACTCTTGGGCCTACAAGAGTCCAACCCCCTGCTCAATGCAGGAATCCACCCTAAAGCATCCCTGACAGATGGTTGTCCAGCTGCCTCTTGATATAGATATATACAGAGAGAAAGAATGAGGGGGGAGGATCTGGAAAAATATTTCATGGCAGAAATATAAAATAATATTTAAAAAGTTGGTCTTTGTTCAGTGGGAGGAGGGGGAATCCCTTCACTTGAACTGACATAGATGCTTGCAGAATGTAAGATGCCTTGTGTTTACATCCATTTGTTCTGCATAGAAATCTTGTTAGCTTCTTCCTGTTTTAGGGGTCATTTTGGAGGGTGATTTTATTGCTTGCTCGACCATCCCTCATTCTTCCCCCCCCCCATCCACACAGGATGACAAATTCAGGGGTAAGGATGGGAGATCCAGGGGTGCCCAAGCCTATGAACTGAACTTCACCCTTCAGCTCTTTACCATTCTTGTTTGTGACTCCCCCCCCCCCAGTTTATCTGAAGTGTGAAAATGCTTTTTTTTTAAAAAAAAATGCATGGCTTTAAAAATGCACAACTTTAAACTTTTTTTTAGAAAAAAAGTCTTCAGCTTCCCTCCCATGACAGTGAAAAATGTAAATATTTAAAAGTGTGCACCTTTGAAGTTATGCATCTTTAAAGCCCTGCGTCTTTTAACATGCACATTTTGTGAACATTAATTTGTAGATGTCAAGACGGAGCCCAGGCTCCTTGGTGTGGTTTCAGACTCAGAGGCAAAAAGCTCCATCAAAACAGAGTGCAGGGAAGAGAATTCCCTAAGACTCACCAGGGCTAAGGGAGGAATCTTTTCAGGAGCTTATTGAACAGAAGGCCCGAGTCAGAGATCGTCTTTCCTCACCTTCCTTGGGAACTCAGGCTTTGTCAGAAGGGGAGGGAGACAGATCCCAGAGTCTGGAATTGACAGATCTCAGAGTCTGCCACAGATTGAAGTGCACAGTGGTGAGAGGCGGTCCACCAGACTAGCTGCACATCAGAAGTTGGGTCAAGAGATTCTTCCTTGAAGGAGGAATAGAGTAACGCCTGCCTATTTAGTTGATAGGCAACCGCCTTGATTTGTTTGTCTAATTATACTTAGGAGACAGCTCCTAGCCTTCACAGATGCTACAGGCATGAAGAGGTTTTAATTTAAATTTTTACTGAATAAAGACATTTTAGATTGCACAGAGAGTCTCTGTTACCTCACATTTCAGTAGGAGGGCTTGGAATCCTACAAGCAGATATCTTCAGAGAACATGCACTTCCATTCGTGATCAGGGTTGCCAACTGAGGAATTTTCTTTGAATGATTTCCAAACTGAAATGATATTCTCAGACATCCTTAAACAAGGTCAGGGCCAAATGGTGTTTGCTTTTTTTAACAACAAGAACCACACAAATGTCTTGGATTCCCCAAGGTTAAACTGGATGTCATGTTACTTATATGACTGCCACAGAAAATATCTACCTTCAGTCTAGCTTTGTCTTCCCCTTTGTAAATTCAAGAAGAGTAGTCTCCAACTATTTGGGGATGACAAGGACATTTGGAATGTTGAGATTGTATCATGGGTAACATCAAAAAATGGCCACCGTAGCAGTTGTGGCTAGTCACAAAGCACCCATTTCACAGAAAGGCAAACTGGTGACACTGAAAGGCAAGCAAGTTGCCCAGAAACCTGAATATAAAGCAGAAATGGTGGCCTGAAGACAAATTTTGGAACAGTACTAGCTCCACTTGTCCCCTGGAAGTAGGCACAACACTATCCCCTTCCATACCTGCCTTGTGGTGGATGCAAAATGTGTGTGGGGGGGAAGGCAGTCTGCCAGCACAGTTGGTGGCATTGCCACTTGCAGTGGTAGCATGCAAAAAAGAAGGGGGGGCACATAACCAAGCATTTTTTGCAAGCTGTGCCAAAGGGAAACCCTACCTGTGAGAAACTGTCGAGAATTTCCGCTCCCCCTGGAAAATTTCGGTGGAATCTCCCACTCCCACAATTTATCTAGCCACAAATAGGGTGGTGAATTTCAAGAGGCAATTTGCACACAACTCTAAATTTTAAGCTTGTAAGGTTAGGGGCAAAAGAAGCATACATATTCCCAAACACAGAAATTTATCCAAAGACACCATTTCTCACACGTACACTTTACTAAACTCAACAAAAGAAGTAATTGCAATACGACAGACTTCAAAGTGGTCCGAAATTTTACCCTCAGGTTGGGATGTGTGTGTTCTTCATTCCTTCGTTGAGAAAACACAGAAATAACAAGACTTGTGCATATGGGAGAGAATTCCTAAAGGGGAAGAAAGCATAATCTTTGCTCCTGTACACTTCTTTCTGATGAGCCCTTGGCTTCTTCCTCTGGGCTTCCTGAGCATCCATCGGAATACACAAAGAGATGTCCCTACAGTGATTTATTGCATGGAAACAGTTGCTGGCACACAACACTAAATGCAAGATGCCATATTGCTTGGATCCCCAAAGTGCTTATGGTCTTGAACATCTCCTCTCGTTCTTCCTCTTCCTACTCTTACAAGTTTACATAGAAATCCCATGCTTGCTTAGACATCATAAATCATTACTATATGAAATACGATTAATGCCGTCCTTCGAAAACTGGACAGTGAATATCTTCATATGCCTTTTACGTCAGAAGTGTAGAGACTTGCAGTGTGATCGTATACATGTCTCTTCCCATTGAGTTCAATTGGACCTACAGTATGCCCAGGTAAGTGTGTGTAGGATGCAACCTAGCACAGTACTAGTCAGTTGCTGATTGAAACTGACCACTAGAAATCAATGTGTTAGGATCAAATTAAATTCAGCAGGTGTGCTAACTAAGTTCTCTAAATTTTAGGGCAGTGGGGGTTCTGGGTGGGTCTGAACTTCACAGGGGCCACATTCCAGTTGTGGGTCAAGACAAAAGTAAAAGTGGGTAAAGTGAAATGCAAGAACAATTGGGGCAAAATACAAAAACTAGCTGCATAGTTTAAACCAATGGTTCCCAAAGTGGGTGGTACAGCCCTCTTAGGGGCGGTGGGATTGCATAGAGGGTGTTAAGAGGCAAGGGGACGGCAGGGGGGGGGGGGGCGCTCGAGGTGGTATTTTCCATACCAGGAGTTTTGGTTACAGAAGGAAATTTCTGATCGCTATCCTGCACTATGGAGAGTGGTTCAGAAGCTCCTGGTTGCATTTCCAGCATCATATTTGGTGGAATGTGGTTTTAGTGTGGTCTGCCGACTTCTCTCTAAACAAAGAAATTGACTCCAGATTACTAAACGTGGTGATTCAAGACTCATGTTAAGTGACTTTAAACCAGATATTGGGAAACTGGTATCACTTCATCAAGCCCATCCATCACATTAAGAATTTACAGAATAGTGAGGTACTCTACCCTAAGTTACTAAATGTGATATCTAATATTCTTGCTAAATGACTATCAGATTTTGAAAAGATGATATCACTGGATCATGTTCATCAATTACGTTTAATTGAATAAACTAAAAAAAATGTAATTAGATTCTGAATAAATATTCAATTAATTGTTACTGTTTTGAATTTTATTGTTATTATCTTCCTTAGTGGGTTATTGAAAACCGCTATTCTGAATAATGATTTTTATAGGGTAGGGTAGGGGGCGCTGGGCATGAGTTTGTGGAACCAAGGGGGAGGTGACCTGAAAAAGTTTGGGAACTACTGGTTTAAACTCTTACTGCTAGTAACTAAACCTTAGGAGAGGCACTTCAACATTTTAGAATGCTGCAGGGGAGGAATGTTGGCCAGCTGGAGACCTGAAGGGTTGGATTGGGTGCCCAGGTGGGGCACATTTAGTACATGTGCTGGATTTGGCCTGCAGGCCTGAGTTTCTCCACCCCTGCTTAAGGAAATCATGGCTAATTAGCAGACAACATGCTAATCAATGGTTGTTTCCCATTCTGTTCCTATTAACCCACCCCACCCCTCAGTTGATTAGGGTGTCATCCTTTTAAAGGAGGGTTGGATAAATGCCTGGAGAAGAAGGCTCTCAGTGGCTACTAGTCTAGGGCTCCTGTATCTTTAACAGTTGCATAGAAAAGGGAATTTCAGCAGGTGTCATTTGTATATATGGAGAACCTGGTGAAATTTCCTCTTCATCACAACAGTTAAAGCTGCAGGAGCTATAGTGCAGCTATACTGTGACCAGATTTAAAAGAGGGCAGGGCACTTGCAGCTTTATCTGTTGTGATGAAGAGGGAATTTCACCAGGTTCTCCATATATACAAATGACACCTGCTGAAATTCCCTTTTCAATACAACTGTTAAAGATACAGGAGCCCTGTCCTCCTTTTCATAGGGTCACCCTATACTAGTCCTGATGGCTATATGTTACCTCCAACATTGTAAACCACCCAGAGAGCTTTGGCTATGGGGCATATAAATGTAATAAATAAATAAATAAACAAAGAAACATCAGAGGTAGTATGCCTATGTGTGCCAATTGCTGGGGAAAATGGACAGGAGGGTGTTGTTTCTTACAGGCCCTGTTTATGGGTTCCCCATGGGCAGGTGATGGGCCACTGTGTGAACAGATGGACTCTTGGCCTGATCTAGTTCGGCTCTTCTTATGTTCTTAGTGTTACAACATTGACTGAGAAGGCCACTAGAGAGGAATACTCCGCTTGGCCTTATGTCTGCCCTTATGCTAGTCACTGCCTCTCAGCCAACCTACCTCAAACCTTGCTGTTAGCATAAAATGGGGACGAGCTACATACTTCATCCCAAGCTCCTTGGAAGAAGGGCAGGACAAACAGGTGATAAATAAAAATAAGTAATTGTCCCCCAGTCTCTATACTTGTTATTTTTGCAAATCAATAATGCCTTTAGAGAACATCTGAGAACATCCATCATCTCCAAATTTCTAACCTTAGCATGAGGCTCTTAAGAGTATATATATAGCCCCATAATTATTGTTTTTTTATCTATCTCCAGAGACATTGCTGTATACTTTGCTCCACAAAAGTGCATTAGATGTTTGCCTGCAGATAAGCCTGCTAATTAATCTCTTCAAAGTGTTTTGTTTTTAAATGGTTGGCTTTGCTCCATTGCATTTCCTGCTCCTTATTTCCCCCCCCCCATTTCCAAATATACCTCCGCTCGATATTATAGTTCCCTTTCAGTGATATTGCCTTCAAAATAAAACACAAGCAAACAAACAAGCTAAACATGCATCCTCAGTGCCAAACAAGTTACACTGAAAGTTACCTGGAGTGGAAGGGGAAAAAACCCTCCTCTCTCATTTGCCCCCTTGGTCTATTTCATCAGATTGACGTCAATGCACTGTGGGATTAGAAATGGATAGCCTTTCCCTCCGCACACCACACATGGTGACTTTTGAAATTAACCTTTGTGTGTGGTGTGCTTCTTGCATTTGCATAATATTTACATCAGCCACTTCACCTTTGTCTTCTAATCCATTAATGGACTCCTCCGACACTTGCATATCACTCAAGAGGACACATAGCCAACTCTGTGTCAGGCTTATGTTTGAGAATAAATTCCCCTATGCAGAAGATCCCAGCTTAACTCCGAACAGGTGCTGCTGAAGTTGGCAATCGGTGTGAGCATTGGACTGCAGCTGAGGAAGGAAAAGGCTAAGGGTGTTTTGGCGTCACGGATTCCTCTGCTCATGGTTTCATAGAATCATAGAATAGCAGAGTTGGAAGGGGCCTACAAGGCCATCGAGTCCAACCCCCTGCTCAATGCAGGAATCCACCCTAAAGCATCCCTGACAGATGCTTGTCCAGCTGCCTCTTGAAGGCCTCTAGTGTGGGAGAGCCCACAACCTCCCTAGGTAACTGGTTCCATTGTCATACTGCTCTAACAGGAAGTTTTTCCTGATGTCCAGCTGGAATCTGGCTTCCTTTAACTTGAGCCTGTTATTCCATGTCCTGCACTCTGGGAGGATGGAGAAGAGATCCTGGCCCTCCTCTGTGTGAGAAGGAATGAAGGAATGTTGTTGCCTTATACTAGAGATGGGGGTGGGGAATTAGTCATTTCACATTTTAGTGAAGATTTACCAAATTCCACACCAATACGCAAATGGAAAATCTGGTATCTTTCAAAACTGGCATTTCTCCAAATTTTGCAATGGCATTTTTGAACATTCGTTATTTAAGTGATTTAGAGAATGTATGTCTTATTGAGTGATGTTTATAATATGTACGACAATAGGGACCATATCATTCTTGGGGGGGGGGGAATGTTCAGCATGATTACACTAGTGAAATTGCAATAAACAAATGTTTAAAAATACACATCTTTTGGCAGGTACAGACAAAATGTATGTATTGGTGAAAAAAATATTTATAGGTGTGCTATATTAGGAAATTTGCTTGTAAAAAGTGCACATTAAATTGTGTAGGAAAATGGCTGCATTAGGAGAAAAGGTTGGCATGCCCTGAACTTTAAGGGTTCCTACACACACACACACATATAGCAAGTGCATTTTTTGAAGGGCAATTTGTGAGTGCTGCACACACACACAAGTTCTTAGAAGAAACCAATGCCACAGCCAGCACTACAGTGGACTGGGATTTTTATTCAGCCATGATTACTAGTTCTACTAAAAAGGGTAATATGATTGACCTTCCCCATCACATTGTTTTGTTTTGTTTATAAATAGGATAAAGATAGTCAAACACTTGCATGTTACAAATATGACAAAACACAGCTTTCCTAATGCATAATTGCCCTTTGGAGGTCAATCAGCAGGGCATGGAGCCAAGCAATATTTTGATTTTGATCTGAGGCATAGTTCCAAAAAGCTGTGCAAAGGATTTCCTTTGGGGAGTGTTTCTACTTGCCAGAGTTATGCTACGTGCCAGTGGAATGCTTGCATAGTCATTTGAAATCATGACTGCAATGGACTCTGTGCCACAAACCTAGCCTGGATCTCAGAGATATGATGTGTTAAGGAAGCATAGACAATAATCAAGCATATCAAAAAAATCAAATGGAGTCAGACCCAACATTATTTCACAATACTGTTGCTGGGAACCAAGAACAGGAAATTGTTATTATTTCCTGGAGGCATCTGGTGGGCTTCCTGAAGGCAACTGGATGGCCATTGGATGCTGGATTTGAAGGAAGTGTGGAGCACATTTTGATTCACCCTTAGCTGCAACTTTCACTTGGCATCTCACATTTGCTAACCTGATGCCTATCAGCAAATGTAACACATCAAAATGAGCCAAAAGTCAGAGCTGCTGCTGTTGTTGTGGCAAGCAGATGGTCAAGCAGGCAGTCAAGGGTGGGTAATCCATGCCAAAAGCAAATCACTCTGCAGATGAGCAACAAATTGGCAGATCCAGGCCAGAGCCAGAGCTTTTTCAATAGCAGGTGGAATTCTATTGGCCCCTGTGTCACTCGATCCTTCCAGAGTTTGATTTCACCAGCGATATCCCTGGGCTAACCACACATCATTAGGCTAATGTTAATCAAACTACGGATACAAGTTCTAGAACTCCATGTTGGAATTGTACTTGTACTTGCAATTACTGTCATTGCATTTGCCATTCCAGACTTGGCTAGGAAGGAAGACTTCAAGCAATGGGCTGAAACGGATATTTGTAACCATTTCACTTTTGTCTAGTAAAGGAAATTTGAAGTTCTCCTTCAGCCTATAAGTAACAAAAGGTAACTTAATGGACTCACCTGGCCATCTGCCATAGTGGCGCTACAGAGAACAAAGTTAGTTGCTGCTGCTGCTTTATTCTAGGGCTGGGCACCCCCTCCCCAAACCGATTTGTATCCCGATCCGGACCTTCTGGATCAGGCCTGAACCGGTTTGGGTCAATCCAGTCCTCCCCCGATCTGCTCCAGAACCAGATCCTGAGTGAGATCCGGAGGTCCGGATCGAGATTCGGATGCCGTTTTGCCCCCGTTCCCCACTTACTTTCCTCCGCGGCAGGTGGCGGAGGCAGGTAAGTAGGGAAGGGGGGACAAAATGGGGGCTGAATAAGCCCCCTTTCCTGGTTCTGCCATCTGCCGATGCACGGACTGCAGCGGCGGTGGACGGCAGAGCCAGGTAAACTCCCCTCCCCACTTACCTGGCTCTGAAGCTTTGGAACAGTCCGAATAGCTTTGGACCATTCTGAACTGCTTTGGGCCAATCCAAACCTCTCCGATCCACTCTGGAACTGGGCTTTGGAGGTCCAGATTGGCCCACTCTGCTTCGGATCCGGGGATCCATAATGGGGCGGAGCACACCCCTACTTTATTCATCAAGCTACCATACTGGCTCACAAAGTAAGGTGCATGGATTCTGCCATTGCAGTCATCCATTCCAGCTCCCAAATGCCTTACTCTATGAGGAATATAATGACATGTCTGTTTCTTCAAATAACTATATATATTCACCCTGAACTGGCTTTGTTCCATGGCTGCAGCACATTTGATTTGGGCCTACATAGCGCTCTGAAATTAAAGTTCCGTCATCATCTGTTGAATGTGTCTTGATTTGTACACAGTGTTAGTCATTATGAAGATGTCTAGTGTGTGTTCACTGAAACTGTTCCACACAGAGGGACTGTTTAAGCAACACTGACACGCACGTTAGCATATGCTAAAAAGCTGCATCAGCTAGGCAGTCACACAATCCTATTCTTCAAATTGATTGATATTTCCCCCCCCTGGTGGAGATGAATTGAGCAAGCTTAAGGACTTTATTTCCCTTAGAAACAAACATCTTAATGGCAAAACAGAAGTGAGACATGTCTCAGAAGATGTATTGGGGTGGGTTTGGCCAACGATAGACGGAAAAACCAACTGAACACTTAATATTAAAGGGGAGATCTTTCATTGACCAAAACCGAACTGTAGAACCATAGAATTTTAGAGCTGGAGCGATGATTTTATTTATTTATTTTATTTAATTACATTTATATACCGCCCCACAGCCGAAGCTCTCTGGGCGGTTTACAACATTTAAAAATAGTAAACATTAAAAGTATACAATTTAAAAACACACACACACACACATAAAAACAGTATAAAAACAACAGTATCCATTTTAAAACAACAATTGTGGGGTCCATTAAAAACAAACTTAACGTTGTTAAATGCTGTTAAAAAGCTGTTAAAAATGCCTGGGAGAAGAGAAAAGTCTTCACCTGGCGCCGAAAAGATAACAATGTTGGCGCCAGGCGAGCCTCATCGGGGAGATCATTCCACAGTCGGGGGGCCACCACTGAAAAGGCCCTCTCCCTTGTTGCCATCCTCCAAGCTTCCCTTGGAGTAGGCACTCGGAGGAGGACCTTAGATGTTGAGCGCAGTGTACGGGTAGGTTCATGTCGGGAGAGGCGTTCCATCAGGTATTGTGGTCCCAAGCCATGATGATTATGATGATGACGCCATTTTCCACAAAGGTATCAAAGTGGCAAACATAAAATTCAATTGTGAACCGCCCAGAGAGCTTCGGCTATTGGGCGGTATAAAAATGTAATAAATAAATAAATAATAAAAAAATTTCAATGACATCAAAACAACAGTAAATATAGCAATAACAATACACACATTACAAATTAATCAACAATAAAACTGCATTCTCTACAGTATGCCACAATCCATAGCTGGCTAGATCACACTTCTAGAGAATCCTGAGTCAACAGGCGAGTTTTAAGAACCAAGCTGAATGTGAAAAGTGTGCGTTTTGGGACCTGGCTAATATCCATTGGTAAAGTGTTCCAGAAAGTTGGTGATACAACACTACTGCTCTACTCCAAGTGCTCAGGTGGCACCCTCAGAAGCTCACCTCCCAATGACCACAGAAATTGTGCTGTAACGTAAGAGGTGAGGTGGTCCATAAGGTAGCCTGGTCCCAAGTTGATGCCACACACACCATAGGAAACTGAAATGGTGTCTTCAAGCTGCCCAGTGTTCATTGAAAAACCAGAAAAGCACCGTGAGAACACAACAGGTATTGGTGGTGTGGTGGACTTTGCCAGGATTATTGCTAGTGCTTTGTTTTCACGCACCTCTGTGCATGCAGAAAGCTGATTCAGGAATGTGCCCAGTGGTGTCGTCCACTAGCTCACCACAGCCTGGAGTTGTCCTGCACAGATTTCCAGTTACTTTCCCTGTGGCTATGACTAGGGTGATCATATGAAAAGGAGGACAGTGCTCCTGTATCTTTAACAGTTGTATTGAAAAGGGAGTTTCAGCAGGTGTCATTTGTATGAATGGAGAAGGAAAAGGAAAGGAACCTCTCGTGCAAGCACTGAGTCATTACTGACTCTTGGAGGGACGCCAGCTTTCGCTGATGTTTTCTTGGCAGGCCTTATAGCGGGGTGGTTTGCCGTTGCCTTCCCCGGCCATTATTACCTTTCCCCCAGCTAACAGTTAAAGCAGCAGGAGCTATACTAGAGTGACAAGATTTAAAAGAGGGCAGGGCACCTGCAGCTTTAACTGTTGTGATGAAGTGGAAATTTCAGCAGGTTCACCATATATACAAATGACACCTGCTGAAATTCCTTTTTCAATACAACTGTTGAAGATACAGGAGCCCTGTCCTCTTTTTCATATGGTCACCCTAGCTATGACACTCTGAAGAGGACAGGCCCTCTGAGGTTGGTTTGTTTGCTTTTTTAAAAAAGAGGTGCCAGAAATAAGAACTGGTCAAACATTCCTTAAAATGTCTGGGTCTAACTTCCTCAGTAATTATTCCCTAACCACAGAATTCTAGAGATAGTTGGTGAGTTAGTTTCCACATCAGGGACTTAATAATAGTTTATTTGGTGTCACGCCCTCCCACATCATTAGGGTTATGAGGTAGCAATTCAAGAAAGCAGCAGTTAAAGCCCAAGCATTAAATTTTAATGGTGCTTAATTACGGTACTATCACTTTGGGGGAGCTTTGGAGAGCTAGAATTATAGGCAATCTCCTCTGGAATTAAAGCAGGATTACCAAAGACTATTTCCTCCCAGTGGCTCAGTTTATATAAGGTACGCCTGGTGCTCTCTCACAGGTTGCAGAGTCCAAAGATTGTTACACCAATCTGCATATATATATTCACTTGGGGAACATAACTCCTTCCAATGCTTTAAGATTACACACATGACCCTAAATGTGCCTCAAGTTCTAAAGTGCCGGGTCATTAACTTTAACGGCATTCTCCTACATACTCTTACATCAGTTTAATTAGGGTATTCTATAACTAAACATTATGCGGACAGTGGGTAAACAATAGGCATTAATGGGCCCAAGCAAAGAGATAAACTTTCCAATCCCGCAAAACTCCATTAATGTTATCGCTGAGTATGTACGACAAAAGGCATAAACCAGGAAAAGGGGAGGGTGGAGGGAATCCCAGAATGTTTAAGAGCTTTTTATATTCATTATAGGAGAGAAGCATGATTGCATTTCCATGTGCTACTTACTTTCACCACCACCCCGAATACAGAGGGGTTGGGGGTGAAAGGGGAAAGAAAAAAGAAAAAAAAATCCTGCCTTAGTATGATTGTGTATAAATAAAAGTGGCTTCATAAACAGGGATGGGCAAATTGGTCTATTTCACATTTTATTATTACCATATTTCTTCGATTCTAATATGCACTTTTCCCCCATATAAACATCTCTAAAAATGGGGTGTGTCTTAGAATCGTGGGTGCGTTTATTTTTCTGTTGGTGGTACTGAAACTAGTGTGCGTCTTCCAATCGATGGCATCTTAGAATCGAAGAAATACGGTAGTGTTATTGTTGATATGGAAGTTGTTGTTTCAACAAAAGAAATGACAGGGATAAATGAAATCAAAATGCAGCCACATAGGTTTAAATATATCAATTTCAATGCAGACATTTGAAATGCATGGTACATATATAGCAATGAAGGGCCAGGGTAGCTCCCAAAGTCATGGCTGTTAGAGACGCCTGGTGTACAATGTCACTATGAAGAGAGACTGACACAACTGGGCATGTTGAGCCTGAAGAAGAGAAGATTGAGGGGAGACATGATAGCACACTTCAAATACTTAAAAGGTTGTCACTCAGAGGAGGGCCAGGATCTCTTCTCGATCCTCCAACAGTGCAGGACAAGGAATAACGGGCTCAAGTTACAGGAAGCCAGATTCCAGCTGGACATCAGGAAAAAGCTTCCTGACTGTTAGAGCAGTACAACAATGGAACTAATGACCTAGGGAGGTTGTGGGCTCTCCCACACTAGAGGCCTTCAAGAGGCAGCTGGACAACCCTCTGTCAGGGATGCTTTAGGGTGGATTCCTGCATTGAGCAGAGGGTTGGACTCGATGGCCTTGTAGGCCCCTTCCAACTCTATTATTCTATGATTCTATGTCAATTATATTTTGATCCATTTTGTCATGCTAAATTGACACAATGGGAAAATCCAGATATAAACATTGGTAAGAAGTGTGTGTGTGTGTGTGTGTGTGTGTGTGTGTGACGGACATGGACGGATGAGGTGATTTTTTTACCTTGGATCAACTGCTGGGTGCTGATAATTAGTTTGCAGTGTTCTTTATTTTGTAGGCTTAACATGATTTACCGCTGGTTATGGCTGAATGGCAATACTTCCAATTGCAACATTTGTTAGTATCTAAGTTTGGCCTTGTTTTTTGTTTGCTTTTACAGCTTCAGCATTCATTGTTAGAAGCACTTATTGAGGCTGTTCATGCAAATCGACCTAACATCCATATCTTTAAATACTTATTATTGGTGGATAAATATTATATGCAGGGTCTTAACTAGGAATGGAATAAGGAACTCAATTGCCCAATTTTTCCTAATCAGTAGACACCTTGTCATCTGCATCTGATTCATCTATGGATCTCAGGTTGCGGCATATTCAGCAAAATCTTTTCTTTCATGTCTATTGGGCATTGCAACATCTCTTTATTAAGAGTTTGTCTAAGTCAGCTAATTGTTGGAGTTGTAATACAGTGAACACTACTTTCAACCATATGTTTTGGCAATGCCCAGTAGCTGCCCCTTGTTAGGAGGAAGTCATTATATGGCTTAATTTGTATTGGAACGCTCCTTAACATTATCTTCTTAAATTGTCTACTTGCTTCCTTGAAGTTAAAGCATAGTCAGCGCAAATAGATTCTCCACACCCTTCTGAAATCTAAAAGACTGACATTACAGCATTAGAAGGATAAACACTCACCTCCTATTATGCAATGGAATGAAGAGAACACTTTCAACATTCGAACAGGTGGTATATATACACCACCTGCAAATGGGTACTTAATTGGATATTTGGCCTGCTTTTGTAGAAGTTTATGCATAGTTCTGCTCACATTTTTTTCAAGCCCATCCTACTTTCACATCAGTATACATTAAAAACAACAACTCACTGTATACATTTTCGTGGGACGGTGTAAAAGCCGGAACGGAACGGAACAGGCCGGAATGACCCCATTATATTAAAAAAACCATACTAAAAACAGTGGCATGTGTTAGCAACACTTGGGAACAATATTTTAGGACTAAAACCATGCCAATATTATATCACTATTAACCCCAGAACTCCCAAAACAACATCCGGAACAGAATGGGATGGCCAGAACGGCCACTACTGAACAAGCGATATCAACCAAACTCACCAGTCATGCATAACTCCATGGCAGGGATGCAATAAGCCACAAAAGGTGCAAAGAAACTGCATTGCGATAACCGTTCCGCGCAAAGCGCATATTGCGCAGAACGGACAGGGACAGCAGCTTCCAAGTGAAGTATGTTAATCAAACTCACCAGACACACATTACTAGGTGAGCCTGATGTAATAAGCTCTGCAGTTATCAGTGGGACACCAGAGTAAACTGTTTTGTTGCTTTCCTGCTACTTGTACCTTTCCCCCCTTCCCTTAAACTTGCCCTCTAACCTTGAGCTTCATAAAGTTTCTGAATTTAGAACCTGAGGTTTGACTGCATATTTTGACAACCAAAGTTCTTTCCCCTACATGTCAGTGACGCCAGAAAGGCCGGGCAGAGGTCCGGGACCAAAAATACAGTCTCTCCCCCCCCCCTGCCCCTCAGCGCTCACTCTCTCCCGTGCCATCTCCCCCCTTACCCCTCCCCTTTTAAAACTTCCTTTTAACTTTTAAAACAGGTTGGGGCACGTTGCCACATGGACAGAGGTACGCGGCACAACTGCAGCTGTGCTCTGCAGTGCCCAAACTCTTCTAAAAGTTAAAAAAGAGAAAAGATCCTGATAAGGAGGTAGAGTAAGTGTGTGTGGGAGAAAGACTAGACAGAGAGCTATGCTGGGGGGCGGGGTGGGAAACATGCCGGTGGGGGGAGAGAATACTGCCCAGGAGTATGCGTGTGACCTCCCCCTGACATGTGTCTTGTTCGGGGGCCATTCAAGCCAGGCGGCAACACCCATGTTGGACCCAGACTGCTCTCTCATGCTCCTGACGTTGACCCAGGAGAGATCAGGGGAAAACAGGCCGAACTCCCACACACCAGTGAACAGGGAGTTGGTTGGTTGCCCCCAGTCCCAGAATGAAAATCCACTTCTGTCACTTTGACTTCCTCTTGCTAAAGGGATCTGGTGAACTGAATTGAGAGCAGGGTTGCCAGAGGCCAAGAAGGATAGGGGTTCTGCACCTTTGAGAGGTGCCAAGAGGGTGAATGTGTGAGAAGCGGCACTTGGTGAAATGCCCTTTTCTACACACATGTGAAAGGCACAGTAGCCCAGTTCTCTTTGGTATCTGGTCACCCTGAGACGGGGGTAGCAAAAGGAAAACATAGTGCTGCAGACAGATTGCATCCCCCAGCAACACAGCACAGCAGGATAGAAGTTCTTCTGCAATGGCATTGCCTTGGTGTGGGGCTGGACTTGCGGTCAGGATGGTGGGGAGCTCTTAGGGTGGGCTTTTCCCATGCACCAAGGACACTGGCATGGTGGGGAGGGTGAAGGCTGTAAGAACCATAAAAACCCAACACACACACACACACGGTGTTATTATTTATCATAATTCATTTATTAATTGTTATTGCTTAATCTACCCTGATAATTGAAGAGGGTATTTTTGCAAGTAAAAGGGTTGTTCGGATTAATTCACTCGCACTTATTGAAAGACAGGTAGGTGCAGGAAATGCATGTAGGACTAGGGCAAGTGAGCAACTTGAGGGACCTCTCTGGTGATTGGCAACTGGCAAAGACTGTAGGACCTATTGGAAGAAAACACACTACTTTTTGGGCTAAGTCAACACAACTGCTCAGAGTTTTGGGGGCCCAAAACTAAGGAAGGCCTCCCCCTATACACCTACAAAACTGAGGCTGTGGTAGAAGGGAGTGCCAAACCTGATTCAGCACAAGAGCCCAAATTAAATTTCAGAGCAGCTCTTGGAAGCCAGGTTCTAGAAGTGAGTGGGGTTGAAGGAAAAAAGCAGATGTTTATTTCTTTCTTCATTTTATTTAAAACATTTATTGGCCACCTTTCAGGGCAAGAGACCCCAGACAGAGGCTTACAATAATAAAATACACATTTTCATTGGAGAACTGAATTAAGCAATTGAAAACGAAGGCTTCCCTGGTCTCCCCTTGATGGGCCATCTGGCCAGTAAAGCGTGAAGTCCGGCAATAAGGGGTCCCCTCCCTTTGAAGGCAGCGCTTTCCTTTCACATCTTTACAGCAGAATTTCCAGGCATCCCTTCTTCGGCAGCTGCATTCCCTTTCCATTCAATCCATCCAGCAGGTGGAAAGCAGAGAAATGGCCAGGGAAGTCTTCATTCAGGACAGCCAGGAGGGCCTTGATTTCAAAAGTGTAGCAGACAATCAACCTGGCATAGACGAGTGAAAATTTACAATCAACAAACGAGAAGGAAAGAAATCACAAAAACAAGTGCAATCAAAGCCAGTGTAATATGTTTAGAGGGTTGGACTGACCTACCTTGTAGGGTTGTTTCGAGGATGAGATGGAGAGGAAGATGACGATGTAAGACGCCTCAGATTCCGTGGAAGTGTTAAAAATCAAAGCCCACCACATGAAGGGGAGACAGAGGGGGGGAGAATGGCCCCTAAAGACTGAAGGCCGGCAAGAAACAGTGCTCTCCCTTTGAAGGGGTCTCTGGCCACTGAAGTGTGCAGAAGGGCCAAAAAACAGTGATCTCTATATAAAGAGGAATCTGGCCAGTAAAGTGTGAAGGCTGTCAATAAGCACTTCTCTCCCCTTGAAGGCAAAAACGGCTAGTAAAGTGTGGAGTCCTGCAATAAGCACTTCTCTCCCCGTGAAGGGAAGACTGGCTAGTAAAGTGTTGTGTCCTGAAATAAATCACCTCTCTCCCCTTATTTATTTATTTATTTATTACATTTTTATACCGCCCAATAGCCGAAGCTCTCTGGGCGGTTCACAAAAATTAAAAACATCAAAAAACAACCAACAAGTTAAAAACACAAATACAAAATACAATATAAAAAGCACAACCAGGATAAAACCACGCAGCAAAATTGATATAAGGTTAAAATACAGAGTTAAAACAGTATAATTTAAATTTAAGTTAAACATAAGTGTTAAAATACTGAGTGAATAAAAAGGTCTTCAACTGGCGACGAAAGGAGTACAGTGTAGGAGCCAGGCGGACCACTCTGGGAACCCTAACCCTAACCATTGAAGGGAAGACTGGCTAGTAAAGTGTGGAGTCCTGCAGTAAGCATTTCTCTCCCCTTGAAGGGAAGACTGGCTAGTAAAGTGTGGTGTCCTGCAGTAAGCATTTCTCTCTCCTTGAAGGGAAGACTGGCTAGTAAAGTGTGGTGTCCTGCAGTAAGCATTTCTCTCCCCTTGAAGGGAAGACTAGCTAGTAAAGTGTGGTGTCCTGCAATAAGCACTTCTCTTCCCTTGAAGGGAAGTCTGGCTAGTAAAGTGTGGTGTCCTGCAATAAGCACTTCTCTTCCCTTGAAGGGAAGTCTGTCCAGAAAAGTGTGGTGTCCTGCAATAAGCACTTCTCTTCCCTTGAAGGGAAGTCTGGCTAGTAAAGAGTGGTGTCCTGCAATAAGCACTTCTCTTCTCTTGAAGGGAAGTCTGTCCAGAAAAGTATGGTGTCCTGCAATAAGCACTTCTCTTCCCTTGAAGGGAAGTCTGGCTAGTAAAGAGTGGTGTCCCGCAATAAGCACTTCTCTTCTCTTGAAGGGAAGTCTGTCCAGACAAGTGTGGTGTCCTGCAATAAGTACTTCTCTCCCCTTGAAGGGAAGACTGGCTAGTAAAGTGAGGAGTCCTGCAGTAAGCATTTCTCTCTCCTTGAAGGGAAGACTGGCTAGTAAAGTGTGGTGTCCTGCAGTAAGCATTTCTCTCCCCTTGAAGGGAAGACTAGCTAGTAAAGTGTGGTGTCCTGCAATAAGCACTTCTCTTCCCTTGAAGGGAAGTCTGGCTAGTAAAGTGTGGTGTCCTGCAATAAGCACTTCTCTTCCCTTGAAGGGAAGTCTGTCCAGAAAAGTGTGGTGTCCTGCAATAAGCACTTCTCTTCCCTTGAAGGGAAGTCTGGCTAGTAAAGAGTGGTGTCCTGCAATAAGCACTTCTCTTCTCTTGAAGGGAAGTCTGTCCAGAAAAGTATGGTGTCCTGCAATAAGCACTTCTCTTCCCTTGAAGGGAAGTCTGGCTAGTAAAGAGTGGTGTCCCGCAATAAGCACTTCTCTTCTCTTGAAGGGAAGTCTGTCCAGACAAGTGTGGTGTCCTGCAATAAGTACTTCTCTACCCTTGAAGGGAAGACTGACTAGTAAAGTGAGGAGTCCTGCAGTAAGCATTTCTCTCTCCTTGAAGGGAAGACTGGCTAGTAAAGTGTGGTGTCCTGCAGTAAGCATTTCTCTCCCCTTGAAGGGAAGACTAGCTAGTAAAGTGTGGTGTCCTGCAATAAGCACTTCTCTTCCCTTGAAGGGAAGTCTGGCTAGTAAAGTGTGGTGTCCTGCAATAAGCACTTCTCTTCCCTTGAAGGGAAGTCTGTCCAGAAAAGTGTGGTGTCCTGCAATAAGCACTTCTCTTCCCTTGAAGGGAAGTCTGGCTAGTAAAGAGTGGTGTCCTGCAATAAGCACTTCTCTTCTCTTGAAGGGAAGTCTGTCCAGAAAAGTATGGTGTCCTGCAATAAGCACTTCTCTTCCCTTGAAGGGAAGTCTGGCTAGTAAAGAGTGGTGTCCCGCAATAAGCACTTCTCTTCTCTTGAAGGGAAGTCTGTCCAGACAAGTGTGGTGTCCTGCAATAAGTACTTCTCTACCCTTGAAGGGAAGACTGACTAGTAAAGTGAGGAGTCCTGCAGTAAGCATTTCTCTCTCCTTGAAGGGAAGACTGGCTAGTAAAGTGTGGTGTCCTGCAGTAAGCATTTCTCTCCCCTTGAAGGGAAGACTAGCTAGTAAAGTGTGGTGTCCTGCAATAAGCACTTCTCTTCCCTTGAAGGGAAGTCTGGCTAGTAAAGTGTGGTGTCCTGCAATAAGCACTTCTCTTCCCTTGAAGGGAAGTCTGTCCAGAAAAGTGTGGTGTCCTGCAATAAGCACTTCTCTTCCCTTGAAGGGAAGTCTGGCTAGTAAAGAGTGGTGTCCCGCAATAAGCACTTCTCTTCTCTTGAAGGGAAGTCTGTCCAGACAAGTGTGGTGTCCTGCAATAAGTACTTCTCTACCCTTGAAGGGAAGACTGACTAGTAAAGTGAGGAGTCCTGCAGTAAGCATTTCTCTCCCCTTGAAGGGAAGACTGGCTGGTAAAGTGTGGTGTCCTGCAGTAAGCATTTCTCTCCCCTTGAAGGGAAGACTGGCTAGTAAAGTGTGGAGTCCTGCAAGAAGCATTTCTCTCCCCTTGAAGGGAAGACTGGCTGGTAAAGTGTGGTGTCCTGCAGTAAGCATTTCTCTCCCCTTGAAGGGAAGACTGGCTAGTAAAGTGTGGAGTCCTGCAGTAAGCATTTCTCTCCCCTTGAAGGGAAGACTGGCTGGTAAAGTGTGGTGTCCTGCAGTAAGCATTTCTCTCCCCTTGAAGGGAAGACTGACTAGTAAAGTGAGGAGTCCTGCAGTAAGCATTTCTCTCCCCTTGAAGGGAAGACTGGCTGGTAAAGTGTGGAGTCCTGCAGTAAGCATTTCTCTACCCTTGAAGGGAAGACTGACTAGTAAAGTGAGGAGTCCTGCAGTAAGCATTTCTCTCCCCTTGAAGGGAAGACTAGCTAGTAAAGTGTGGTGTCCTGCAGTAAGCATTTCTCTCCCCTTGAAGGGAAGACTGGCTGGTAAAGTGTGGTGTCCTGCAGTAAGCATTTCTCTCCCCTTGAAGGGAAGACTGGCTGGTAAAGTGTGGAGTCCTGCAGTAAGCATTTCTCTCCCCTTGAAGGGAAGACTGACTAGTAAAGTGAGGAGTCCTGCAGTAAGCATTTCTCTACCCTTGAAGGGAAGACTGACTAGTAAAGTGAGGAGTCCTGCAGTAAGCATTTCTCTCCCCTTGAAGGGAAGACTAGCTAGTAAAGTGTGGTGTCCTGCAGTAAGCATTTCTCTCCCCTTGAAGGGAAGACTGGCTGGTAAAGTGTGGTGTCCTGCAGTAAGCATTTCTCTCCCCTTGAAGGGAAGACTGGCTAGTAAAGTGTGGAGTCCTGCAGTAAGCATTTCTCTCCCCTTGAAGGGAAGACTGGCTGGTAAAGTGTGGAGTCCTGCAGTAAGCATTTCTCTACCCTTGAAGGGAAGACTGACTAGTAAAGTGAGGAGTCCTGCAGTAAGCATTTCTCTCCCCTTGAAGGGAAGACTAGCTAGTAAAGTGTGGTGTCCTGCAGTAAGCATTTCTCTCCCCTTGAAGGGAAGACTGGCTGGTAAAGTGTGGTGTCCTGCAGTAAGCATTTCTCTCCCCTTGAAGGGAAGACTGGCTGGTAAAGTGTGGTGTCCTGCAGTAAGCATTTCTCTCCCCTTGAAGGGAAGACTGGCTGGTAAAGTGTGGTGTCCTGCAGTAAGCATTTCTCTCCCCTTGAAGGGAAGACTGGCTAGTAAAGTGTGGAGTCCTGCAGTAAGCATTTCTCTCCCCTTGAAGGGAAGACTGGCTGGTAAAGTGTGGTGTCCTGCAGTAAGCATTTCTCTCCCCTTGAAGGGAAGACTAGCTAGTAAAGTGTGGTGTCCTGCAGTAAGCATTTCTCTCCCCTTGAAGGGAAGACTGGCTGGTAAAGTGTGGTGTCCTGCAGTAAGCATTTCTCTCCCCTTGAAGGGAAGACTGGCTAGTAAAGTGTGGTGTCCTGCAGTAAGCATTTCTCTCCCCTTGAAGGGAAGACTGGCTAGTAAAGTGTGGTGTCCTGCAGTAAGCATTTCTCTCCCCTTGAAGGGAAGACTGGCTAGTAAAGTGTGGTGTCCTGCAGTAAGCATTTCTCTCCCCTTGAAGGGAAGACTGGCCAGTAAAGTGTGGTGTCCTGCAGTAAGCATTTCTCTCCCCTTGAAGGGAAGACTGGCTAGTAAAGTGTGGTGTCCTGCAGTAAGCATTTCTCTCCCCTTGAAGGGAAGACTGGCCAGTAAAGTGTGGTGTCCTGCAGTAAGCATTTCTCTCCCCTTGAAGGGAAGACTGGCTAGTAAAGTGTGGTGTCCTGCAGTAAGCATTTCTCTCCCCTTGAAGGGAAGACTGGCCAGTAAAGTGTGGTGTCCTGCAGTAAGCATTTCTCTCCCCTTGAAGGGAAGACTGGCTAGTAAAGTGTGGTGTCCTGCAGTAAGCATTTCTCTCCCCTTGAAGGGAAGACTGGCTAGTAAAGTGTGGAGTCCTGCAATAAGCATTTCTCTCGCCTTGAAGGGAAGTCTGTCCAGAAAAGTGTGGAGTCCTGCAATAAGTACTTCGCTTCCCTTGAAGGGAAGTCTGGCTAGTAAAGTGTGGTGTCCTGCAATAAGCACTTCGCTTCCCTTGAAGGGAAGTCTGTCCAGAAAAGTGTGGTGTCCTGCAATAAGCACTTCTCTTCTCTTGAAGGGAAGTCTGGCTAGTAAAGTGTGGTGTCCTGCAATAAGCACTTCTCTTCCCTTGAAGGGAAGACTGGCCAGTAATGTGTGGTGTCCTGCAATAAGCACTTCGCTTCCCTTGAAGGGAAGTCTGTCCAGAAAAGTGTGGTGTCCTGCAATAAGCACTTCGCTTCCCTTGAAGGGATGTCTGGCTGGTAAAGTGTGGAGTCCTGCAATAAGCATTTCTCTCCCCTTGAAGGGAAGACTGGCTGGTAAAGTGTGGAGTCCTGCAATAAGTACTTCTCTTCCCTTGAAGGGAAGTCTGGCTAGTAAAGTGTGGTGTCCTGCAATAAGCACTTCTCTTCCCTTGAAGGGAAGACTGGCCAGTAATGTGTGGTGTCCTGCAATAAGCACTTCTCTTCCCTTGAAGGGAAGTCTGTCCAGAAAAGTGTGGAGTCCTGCAATAAGTACTTCTCTTCACTTGAAGGGAAGTCTATCCAGAAAAGTTTGGTGGCCTGAACTAAGCAATTCTCTCCCCTTGAAGGGAAGACTGGCTGGTAAAGTTTGGTGGCCTGATCTAAGCAATTCTCTCCCCTTTAAGGGATGGCTGGCCAGTGAAGTGTGAAGGCTGGCAATAATAGGTCCCCTCCCTCTGAAGGCAGTGCTTTCCTCTTTCGTCTTTACAGCAGAACTTCCAGGCATCCCTTCTTCGACACCTGCATTCACTTTCTATTCAATCCATCCAGCAAGTGGACTGCAGAGAAATGGCCAGGGAAGTCTTGGTCCTTGATTTCAGAGGTGCAGCACACCATCATCCTGGGACAGAGGAGTGAAAATCTACATTTTATTTTTTAATTTATTGCACTTATATACCGCTCCCATAGCAAGGGCTATCTGGGCGGTTTACAAAAATTCTAAAATTAAGGTAAAAACGAGTATACAAAATTTAAATTCTAAAACACAGAACATACCCACATAAAGAATTAAATATTGTAAATCAACAAATGAAAGGAGAAAAAGCACAAAAACAAGTGCAATCAAAGCCAGTGTAATATATTGCTGAGAGAGTTGGACTGACTTACATCGAAGGATTTTTTTTGAGGATAAGATGGAGAAGAAGACGACGATGTAAGATGCCTCGCATTCCTTGAAAGAGTTAAAAAGCAAAGCCCACCCCATTAAGGGGAGTGAGGGGGGGACACTGGCCAGTAAAGTGTGGTGTCCTGCAATAAGCATTTCTCTCCCCTTGAAGGGAAGTTTAGCTAGTAAAGTGTGGTGTCCTGCAATAAGCACTTCTCTTCCCTTGAAGGGAAGACTAGCTAGTAAAGTGAGGTGTCCTGCATTAAGCATTTCTCTTCCCTTGAAGGGAAGACTGGCTAGTAAAGTGTGGTGTCCTGCAGTAAGCATTTCTCTCCCCTTGAAGGGAAGACTGGCTAGTAAAGTGTGGTGTCCTGCAGTAAGCATTTCTCTCCCCTTGAAGGGAAGACTGGCTAGTAAAGTGTGGTGTCCTGCAGTAAGCATTTCTCTCCCCTTGAAGGGAAGACTGGCTAGTAAAGTGTGGAGTCCTGCAATAAGCATTTCTCTCGCCTTGAAGGGAAGTCTGTCCAGAAAAGTGTGGAGTCCTGCAATAAGTACTTCGCTTCCCTTGAAGGGAAGTCTGGCTAGTAAAGTGTGGTGTCCTGCAATAAGCACTTCGCTTCCCTTGAAGGGAAGTCTGTCCAGAAAAGTGTGGTGTCCTGCAATAAGCACTTCTCTTCCCTTGAAGGGAAGTCTGGCTAGTAAAGTGTGGTGTCCTGCAATAAGCACTTCTCTTCCCTTGAAGGGAAGACTGGCCAGTAATGTGTGGTGTCCTGCAATAAGCACTTCGCTTCCCTTGAAGGGAAGTCTGTCCAGAAAAGTGTGGTGTCCTGCAATAAGCACTTCGCTTCCCTTGAAGGGATGTCTGGCTGGTAAAGTGTGGAGTCCTGCAATAAGCATTTCTCTCCCCTTGAAGGGAAGACTGGCTGGTAAAGTGTGGAGTCCTGCAATAAGTACTTCTCTTCCCTTGAAGGGAAGTCTGGCTAGTAAAGTGTGGTGTCCTGCAATAAGCACTTCTCTTCCCTTGAAGGGAAGACTGGCCAGTAATGTGTGGTGTCCTGCAATAAGCACTTCTCTTCCCTTGAAGGGAAGTCTGTCCAGAAAAGTGTGGAGTCCTGCAATAAGTACTTCTCTTCACTTGAAGGGAAGTCTATCCAGAAAAGTTTGGTGGCCTGAACTAAGCAATTCTCTCCCCTTGAAGGGAAGACTGGCTGGTAAAGTTTGGTGGCCTGATCTAAGCAATTCTCTCCCCTTTAAGGGATGGCTGGCCAGTGAAGTGTGAAGGCTGGCAATAATAGGTCCCCTCCCTCTGAAGGCAGTGCTTTCCTCTTTCGTCTTTACAGCAGAACTTCCAGGCATCCCTTCTTCGACACCTGCATTCACTTTCTATTCAATCCATCCAGCAAGTGGACTGCAGAGAAATGGCCAGGGAAGTCTTGGTCCTTGATTTCAGAGGTGCAGCACACCATCATCCTGGGACAGAGGAGTGAAAATCTACATTTTATTTTTTAATTTATTGCACTTATATACCGCTCCCATAGCAAGGGCTATCTGGGCGGTTTACAAAAATTCTAAAATTAAGGTAAAAACGAGTATACAAAATTTAAATTCTAAAACACAGAACATACCCACATAAAGAATTAAATACTGTAAATCAACAAATGAAAGGAGAAAAAGCACAAAAACAAGTGCAATCAAAGCCAGTGTAATATATTGCTGAGAGAGTTGGACTGACTTACATCGAAGGATTTTTTTTGAGGATAAGATGGAGAAGAAGACGACGATGTAAGATGCCTCGCATTCCTTGAAAGAGTTAAAAAGCAAAGCCCACCCCATTAAGGGGAGTGAGGGGGGGACACTGGCCAGTAAAGTGTGGTGTCCTGCAATAAGCATTTCTCTCCCCTTGAAGGGAAGTTTAGCTAGTAAAGTGTGGTGTCCTGCAATAAGCACTTCTCTTCCCTTGAAGGGAAGACTAGCTAGTAAAGTGAGGTGTCCTGCAGTAAGCATTTCTCTCCCCTTGAAGGGAAGACTGGCTAGTAAAGTGTGGTGTCCTGCAGTAAGCATTTCTCTCCCCTTGAAGGGAAGACTGGCTAGTAAAGTGTGGTGTCCTGCAGTAAGCATTTCTCTCCCCTTGAAGGGAAGACTGGCTAGTAAAGTGTGGTGTCCTGCATTAAGCATTTCTCTCCCCTTGAAGGGAAGACTGGCTAGTAAAGTGTGGTGTCCTGCAGTAAGCATTTCTCTCCCCTTGAAGGGAAGACTGGCTAGTAAAGTGTGGTGTCCTGCAGTAAGTATTTCTCTCCCCTTGAAGGGAAGACTGGCTAGTAAAGTGTGGAGTCCTGCAATAAGCATTTCTCTCGCCTTGAAGGGAAGTCTGTCCAGAAAAGTGTGGAGTCCTGCAATAAGTACTTCGCTTCCCTTGAAGGGAAGTCTGGCTAGTAAAGTGTGGTGTCCTGCAATAAGCACTTCGCTTCCCTTGAAGGGAAGTCTGTCCAGAAAAGTGTGGTGTCCTGCAATAAGCACTTCTCTTCCCTTGAAGGGAAGTCTGGCTAGTAAAGTGTGGTGTCCTGCAATAAGCACTTCTCTTCCCTTGAAGGGAAGACTGGCCAGTAATGTGTGGTGTCCTGCAATAAGCACTTCGCTTCCCTTGAAGGGAAGTCTGTCCAGAAAAGTGTGGTGTCCTGCAATAAGCACTTCGCTTCCCTTGAAGGGATGTCTGGCTGGTAAAGTGTGGAGTCCTGCAATAAGCATTTCTCTCCCCTTGAAGGGAAGACTGGCTGGTAAAGTGTGGAGTCCTGCAATAAGTACTTCTCTTCCCTTGAAGGGAAGTCTGGCTAGTAAAGTGTGGTGTCCTGCAATAAGCACTTCTCTTCCCTTGAAGGGAAGACTGGCCAGTAATGTGTGGTGTCCTGCAATAAGCACTTCTCTTCCCTTGAAGGGAAGTCTGTCCAGAAAAGTGTGGAGTCCTGCAATAAGTACTTCTCTTCACTTGAAGGGAAGTCTATCCAGAAAAGTTTGGTGGCCTGAACTAAGCAATTCTCTCCCCTTGAAGGGAAGACTGGCTGGTAAAGTTTGGTGGCCTGATCTAAGCAATTCTCTCCCCTTTAAGGGATGGCTGGCCAGTGAAGTGTGAAGGCTGGCAATAATAGGTCCCCTCCCTCTGAAGGCAGTGCTTTCCTCTTTCGTCTTTACAGCAGAACTTCCAGGCATCCCTTCTTCGACACCTGCATTCACTTTCTATTCAATCCATCCAGCAAGTGGACTGCAGAGAAATGGCCAGGGAAGTCTTGGTCCTTGATTTCAGAGGTGCAGCACACCATCATCCTGGGACAGAGGAGTGAAAATCTACATTTTATTTTTTAATTTATTGCACTTATATACCGCTCCCATAGCAAGGGCTATCTGGGCGGTTTACAAAAATTCTAAAATTAAGGTTAAAACGAGTATACAAAATTTAAATTCTAAAACACAGAACATACCCACATAAAGAATTAAATACTGTAAATCAACAAATGAAAGGAGAAAAAGCACAAAAACAAGTGCAATCAAAGCCAGTGTAATATATTGCTGAGAGAGTTGGACTGACTTACATCGAAGGATTTTTTTTGAGGATAAGATGGAGAAGAAGACGACGATGTAAGATGCCTCGCATTCCTTGAAAGAGTTAAAAAGCAAAGCCCACCCCATTAAGTGGAGTGAGGGGGGGACACTGGCCAGTAAAGTGTGGTGTCCTGCAATAAGCATTTCTCTCCCCTTGAAGGGAAGTTTAGCTAGTAAAGTGTGGTGTCCTGCAATAAGCACTTCTCTTCCCTTGAAGGGAAGACTGGCTGGTAAAGTGTGGTTTCCTGCTATAAGCATTTCTCTCCCCTAGAAGGGAAGACTGGCTAGTAAAGTGTGGTGTCCTGCAATAAGCATTTCTCTCCCCTAGAAGGGAAGACTGGCTAGTAAAGTGTGGTGTCCTGCAATAAGCACTTCTCTTCCCTTGAAGGGAAGACTGGCTAGTAAAGTGTGGTGTCCTGCAATAAGCACTTCTCTCCCCTTGAAGGGAAGACTAGCTAGTAAAGTGTGGTGTCCTGCAATAAGCATTTCTCTTCCCTTGAAGGGAAGACTGGCTAGTAAAGTGTGGTGTCCTGCAATAAGCATTTCTCTCCCCTTGAAGGGAAGACTAGCTAGTAAAGTGAAGTGTCCTGCAGTAAGCATTTCTCTCCCCTTGAAGGGAAGACTGGCTAGTAAAGTGTGGTGTCCTGCAATAAGCACTTCTCTTCCCTTGAAGGGAAGTCTGGCTAGTAAAGTGTGGTGTCCTGCAGTAAGCATTTCTCTCTCCTTGAAGGGAAGACTAGCTAGTAAAGTGTGGTGTCCTGCAATAAGCACTTCTCTTCCCTTGAAGGGAAGACTGGCTAGTAAAGTGTGGTGTCCTGCAGTAAGCATTTCTCTCCCCTTGAAGGGAAGACTGGCTAGTAAAGTGTGGTGTCCTGCAATAAGCACATCTCTTCCCTTGAAAGGAAGACTGGCCAGTAATGTGTGGTGTCCTGCAATAAGCACTTCGCTTCCCTTGAAGGGAAGTCTGTCCAGAAAAGTATGGCGTCCTGCAATAACCACTTCTCTTCCCTTGAAGGGAAGTCTGGCTAGTAAAGTGTGGTGTCCTGCAATAAGCACTTCTCTTCCCTTGAAGGGAAGTCTGGCTAGTAAAGTGTGGTGTCCTGCAATAAGCACTTCTCTTCCCTTGAAGGGAAGTCTAGCTAGTAAAGTGTGGTGTCCTGCAATAAGCACTTCTCTTCCCTTGAAGGGAAGTCTAGCTAGTAAAGTGTGGTGTCCTGCAATAAGCACTTCTCTTCCCTTGAAGGGAAGTCTGGCTAGTAAAGTGTGGTGTCCTGCAATAAGCACTTCTCTTCCCTTGAAGGGAAGTCTGGCTAGTAAAGTGTGGTGTCCTGCAATAAGCACTTCGCTTCCCTTGAAGGGAAGTCTGTCCAGAAAAGTATGGTGTCCTGCAATAACCACTTCTCTTCCCTTGAAGGGAAGTCTGGCTAGTAAAGTGCGGTGTCCTGCAATAAGCACTTCTCTTCCCTTGAAGGGAAGTCTGGCTAGTAAAGTGTGGTGTCCTGCAATAAGCACTTCTCTTCCCTTGAAGGGAAGAATGGCCAGTAATGTGTGGTGTCCTGCAATAAGCACTTCGCTTCCCTTGAAGGGAAGTCTGTCCAGAAAAGTGTGGTGTCCTGCAATAAGCATTTCGCTTCCCTTGAAGGGAAGTCTGGCTAGTAAAGTGTGGTGTACTGCAATAAGCACTTCTCTTCCCTTGAAGGGAAGACTGGGTAGTAAAGTGTGGAGTCCTGCAATAAGTACTTCTTTTCCCTTGAAGGGAAGTCTATCCAGAAAAGGTTGGTGGCCTAAACTAAGCATTTCTCTCCCCTTGAAGGGAAGACTGGCTAGTAAAGTGTGGTGTCCTGCAATAAGCACTTCTCTTCCCTTGAAGGGAAGTCTGGCTAGTAAAGTGTGGTGTCCTGCAGTAAGCACTTCTCTTCCCTTGAAGGGAAGACTAGCTAGTAAAGTGTGGTGTCCTGCAATAAGCATTTCTCTTCCCTTGAAGGGAAGACTGGCTAGTAAAGTGTGGTGTCCTGCAGTAAACATTTCTCTCCCCTTGAAGGGAAGACTGGCTAGTAAAGTGTGGTGTCCTGCAATAACCACTTCTCTTCCCTTGAAGGGAAGACTGGCTAGTAAAGTGTGGTGTCCTGCAATAAGCACTTCTCTTCCCTTGAAGGGAAGTCTGGCTAGTAAAGTGTGGTGTCCAGCAATAAGCACTTCTCTTCCCTTGAAGGGAAGACTGGCCAGTAATGTGTGGTGTCCTGCAATAAGCACTTCGCTTCCCTTGAAGGGAAGTCTGTCCAGAAAAGTGTGGTGTCCTGCAATAAGCACTTCGCTTCCCTTGAAGGGATGTCTGGCTGGTAAAGTGTGGAGTCCTGCAATAAGCATTTCTCTCCCCTTGAAGGGAAGACTGGCTGGTAAAGTGTGGAGTCCTGCAATAAGTACTTCTCTTCCCTTGAAGGGAAGTCTGGCTAGTATAGTGTGGTGTCCTGCAATAAGCACTTCTCTTCCCTTGAAGGGAAGACTGGCCAGTAATGTGTGGTGTCCTGCAATAAGCACTTCTCTTCCCTTGAAGGGAAGTCTGTCCAGAAAAGTGTGGAGTCCTGCAATAAGTACTTCTCTTCACTTGAAGGGAAGTCTATCCAGAAAAGTTTGGTGGCCTGAACTAAGCAATTCTCTCCCCTTGAAGGGAAGACTGGCTGGTAAAGTTTGGTGGCCTGATCTAAGCAATTCTCTCCCCTTTAAGGGATGGCTGGCCAGTGAAGTGTGAAGGCTGGCAATAATAGGTCCCCTCCCTCTGAAGGCAGTGCTTTCCTCTTTCGTCTTTACAGCAGAACTTCCAGGCATCCCTTCTTCGACACCTGCATTCACTTTCTATTCAATCCATCCAGCAAGTGGACTGCAGAGAAATGGCCAGGGAAGTCTTGGTCCTTGATTTCAGAGGTGCAGCACACCATCATCCTGGGACAGAGGAGTGAAAATCTACATTTTATTTTTTAATTTATTGCACTTATATACCGCTCCCATAGCAAGGGCTATCTGGGCGGTTTACAAAAATTCTAAAATTAAGGTAAAAACGAGTATACAAAATTTAAATTCAAAAACACAGAACATACCCACATAAAGAATTAAATACTGTAAATCAACAAATGAAAGGAGAAAAAGCACAAAAACAAGTGCAATCAAAGCCAGTGTAATATATTGCTGAGAGAGTTGGACTGACTTACATCGAAGGATTTTTTTTGAGGATAAGATGGAGAAGAAGACGACG
This sequence comes from Elgaria multicarinata webbii, assembly GCF_023053635.1. Classification (NCBI taxonomy): domain Eukaryota; kingdom Metazoa; phylum Chordata; class Lepidosauria; order Squamata; family Anguidae; genus Elgaria; species Elgaria multicarinata. Next base: position 6,761,924 of record NC_086184.1, read on the forward strand.
ATGTAAGATGCCTCGCATTCCTTGAAAGAGTTAAAAAGCAAAGCCCACCCCATTAAGTGGAGTGAGGGGGGGACACTGGCCAGTAAAGTGTGGTGTCCTGCAATAAGCATTTCTCTCCCCTTGAAGGGAAGTTTAGCTAGTAAAGTGTGGTGTCCTGCAATAAGCACTTCTCTTCCCTTGAAGGGAAGACTGGCTGGTAAAGTGTGGTTTCCTGCTATAAGCATTTCTCTCCCCTAGAAGGGAAGACTGGCTAGTAAAGTGTGGTGTCCTGCAATAAGCATTTCTCTCCCCTAGAAGGGAAGACTGGCTAGTAAAGTGTGGTGTCCTGCAATAAGCACTTCTCTTCCCTTGAAGGGAAGACTGGCTAGTAAAGTGTGGTGTCCTGCAATAAGCACTTGTCTTCCCTTGAAGGGAAGACTAGCTAGTAAAGTGTGTTGTCCTGCAATAAGCATTTCTCTCCCCTTGAAGGGAAGACTAGCTAGTAAAGTGTGGTGTCCTGCAATAAGCATTTCTCTTCCCTTGAAGGGAAGACTGGCTAGTAAAGTGTGGTGTCCAGCAATAAGCATTTCTCTCCCCTTGAAGGGAAGACTAGCTAGTAAAGTGAGGTGTCCTGCAGTAAGCATTTCTCTCCCCTTGAAGGGAAGACTGGCTAGTAAAGTGTGGTGTCCTGCAATAAGCACTTCTCTTCCCTTGAAGGGAAGTCTGGCTAGTAAAGTGTGGTGTCCTGCAGTAAGCATTTCTCTCTCCTTGAAGGGAAGACTAGCTAGTAAAGTGTGGTGTCCTGCAATAAGCACTTCTCTTCCCTTGAAGGGAAGACTGGCTAGTAAAGTGTGGTGTCCTGCAGTAAGCATTTCTCTCCCCTTGAAGGGAAGACTGGCTAGTAAAGTGTGGTGTCCTGCAATAAGCACATCTCTTCCCTTGAAAGGAAGACTGGCCAGTAATGTGTGGTGTCCTGCAATAAGCACTTCGCTTCCCTTGAAGGGAAGTCTGTCCAGAAAAGTATGGCGTCCTGCAATAACCACTTCTCTTCCCTTGAAGGGAAGTCTGGCTAGTAAAGTGTGGTGTCCTGCAATAAGCACTTCTCTTCCCTTGAAGGGAAGTCTGGCTAGTAAAGTGTGGTGTCCTGCAATAAGCACTTCTCTTCCCTTGAAGGGAAGTCTAGCTAGTAAAGTGTGGTGTCCTGCAATAAGCACTTCTCTTCCCTTGAAGGGAAGTCTAGCTAGTAAAGTGTGGTGTCCTGCAATAAGCACTTCTCTTCCCTTGAAGGGAAGTCTGGCTAGTAAAGTGTGGTGTCCTGCAATAAGCACTTCTCTTCCCTTGAAAGGAAGTCTGGCTAGTAAAGTGTGGTGTCCTGCAATAAGCACTTCGCTTCCCTTGAATGGAAGTCTGTCCAGAAAAGTATGGTGTCCTGCAATAACCACTTCTCTTCCCTTGAAGGGAAGTCTGGCTAGTAAAGTGCGGTGTCCTGCAATAAGCACTTCTCTTCCCTTGAAGGGAAGTCTGGCTAGTAAAGTGTGGTGTCCTGCAATAAGCACTTCTCTTCCCTTGAAGGGAAGACTGGCCAGTAATGTGTGGTGTCCTGCAATAAGCACTTCGCTTCCCTTGAAGGGAAGTCTGTCCAGAAAAGTGTGGTGTCCTGCAATAAGCACTTCGCTTCCCTTGAAGGGAAGTCTGGCTAGTAAAGTGTGGTGTACTGCAATAAGCACTTCTCTTCCCTTGAAGGGAAGACTGGCTAGTAAAGTGTGGAGTCCTGCAATAAGTACTTCTTTTCCCTTGAAGGGAAGTCTATCCAGAAAAGGTTGGTGGCCTGAACTAAGCATTTCTCTCCCCTTGAAGGGAAGACTGGATAGTAAAGTGTGGTGTCCTGCAATAAGCACATCTCTTCCCTTGAAGGGAAGTCTGGCTAGTAAAGTGTGGTGTCCTGCAATAAGCACTTCTCTTCCCTTGAAGGGAAGACTAGCTAGTAAAGTGTGGTGTCCTGCAGTAAGCACTTCTCTTCCCTTGAAGGGAAGACAAGCTAGTAAAGTGTGGTGTCCTGCAGTAAGCACTTCTCTTCCCTTGAAGGGAAGACTAGCTAGTAAAGTGTGGTGTCCTGCAATAAGCATTTCTCTTCCCTTGAAGGGAAGACTGGCTAGTAAAGTGAGGTGTCCTGCAGTAAGCATTTCTCTCCCCTTGAAGGGAAGACTGGCTAGTAAAGTGTGGTGTCCTGCAATAACCACTTCTCTTCCCTTGAAGGGAAGACTGGCTAGTAAAGTGTGGTGTCCTGCAATAAGCACTTCTCTTCCCTTGAAGGGAAGTCTGGCTAGTAAAGTGTGGTGTCCAGCAATAAGCACTTCTCTTCCCTTGAAGGGAAGACTGGCCAGTAATGTGTGGTGTCCTGCAATAAGCACTTCGCTTCCCTTGAAGGGAAGTCTGTCCAGAAAAGTGTGGTGTCCTGCAATAAGCACTTCGCTTCCCTTGAAGGGAAGTCTGGCTAGTAAAGTGTGGTGTCCTGCAATAAGCACTTCTCTTCCCTTGAAGGGAAGACTGGCTAGTAAAGTGTGGAGTCCTGCAATAAGTACTTCTTTTCCCTTGAAGGGAAGTCTATCCAGAAAAGGTTGGTGGCCTGAACTAAGCATTTCTCTCCCTTGAAGGGAAGACTGGCTAGTAAAGTGTGGTGTCCCGCAATAAGCACTTCTCTTCCCTTGAAGGGAAGTCTGGCTAGTAAAGTGTGGTGTCCTGCAATAAACACTTCTCTTCCCTTGAAGGGAAGACTAGCTAGGAAAGTGTGGTGTCCTGCAGTAAGCATTTCTCTTCCCTTGAAGGGAAGACTAGCTAGTAAAGTGTGGTGTCCTGCAATAAGCACTTCTCTTCCCTTGAAGGGAAGACTAGCTAGTAAAGTGTGGTGTCCTGCAATAAGCACTTCTCTTCCCTTGAAGGGAAGACTAGCTAGTAAAGTGTGGTGTCCTGCAGTAAGCATTTCTCTTCCCTTGAAGGGAAGTTAAGCTAGTAAAGTGTGGTGTCCTGCAGTAAGCACTTATCTTCCCTTGAAGGGAAGTCTGGCTAATAAAGTGTGGTGTCCTGCAATAAGCACTTCTCTTCACTTGAAGGGAAGTCTGGCTAGTAAAGTGTGGTGTCCTGCAGTAAGCATTTCTCTCTCCTTGAAGGGAAGACTAGCTAGTAAAGTGTGGTGTCCTGCAATAACCACTTCTCTTCCCTTGAAGGGAAGTCTAGCTAGTAAAGTGTGGTGTCCTGCAATAACCACTTCTCTTCCCTTGAAGGGAAGACTGGCTAGTAAAGTGTGGTGTCCTGCAATAACCACTTCTCTTCCCTTGAAGGGAAGTCTGGCTAGTAAAGTGTGGTGTCCTGCAGTAAGCATTTCTCTCCCCTTGAAGGGAAGACTGGCTAGTAAATTGTGGTGTCCTGCAGTAAGCATTTCTCTCCCCTTGAAGGGAAGACTGGCTAGTAAATTGTGGTGTCCTGCAGTAAGCATTTCTCTCGCCTTGAAGGGAAGACTGGCTAGTAAATTGTGGTGTCCTGCAGTAAGCATTTCTCTCCCCTTGAAGGGAAGACTGGCTAGTAAATTGTGGTGTCCTGCAGTAAGCATTTCTCTCCCCTTGAAGGGAAGACTGGCTAGTAAAGTGTGGTGTCCTGCAATAAGCATTTCTCTCGCCTTGAAGGGAAGTCTGTCCAGAAAAGTGTGGTGTCCTGCAATAAGCACTTCTCTTCCCTTGAAGGGAAGTCTGTCTAGTAAAGTGTGGTGTCCTGCAGTAAGCATTTCTCTCTCCTTGAAGGGAAGACTAGCTAGTAAAGTGTGGTGTCCTGCAATAAGCACTTCTCTTCCCTTGAAGGGAAGTCTGGCTAGTAAAGTGTGGTGTCCTGCAGTAAGCATTTCTCTCTCCTTGAAGGGAAGACTAGCTAGTAAAGTGTGGTGTCCTGCAATAAGCACTTCTCTTCCCTTGAAGGGAAGTCTAACTAGTAAAGTGTGGTGTCCTGCAATAACCACTTCTCTTCCCTTGAAGGGAAGTCTGGCTAGTAAAGTGTGGTGTCCTGCAATAAGCACTTCTCTTCCCTTGAAGGGAAGACTAGCTAGTAAAGTGTGGTGTCCTGCAGTAAGCATTTCTCTTCCCTTGAAGGGAAGACTGGCTAGTAAAGTGTGGTGTCCTGCAGTAAGCATTTCTCTCTCCTTGAAGGGAAGACTAGCTAGTAAAGTGTGGTGTCCTGCAATAAGCACTTCTCTTCCCTTGAAGGGAAGACTAGCTAGTAAAGTGAGGTGTCCTGCAATAAGCACTTCTCTTCCCTTGAAGGGAAGACTAGCTAGTAAAGTGAGGTGTCCTGCAGTAAGCACTTCTCTTCCCTTGAAGGGACGTCTGTCCAGAAAAGTATGGTGTCCTGCAATAACCACTTCTCTTCCCTTGAAGGGAAGACTGGCTAGTAAAGTGTGGTGTCCTGCAATAAGCACTTCTCTTCCCTTGAAGGGAAGTCTGGCTAGTAAAGTGTGGAGTCCTGCAATAAGCACTTCTCTTCCCTTGAAGGGAAGACTGGCTAGTAAAGTGTGGTGTCCTGCAGTAAGCATTTCTCTTCCCTTGAAGGGAAGACTAGCTAGTAAAGTGTGGTGTCCTGCAGTAAGCATTTCTCTTCCCTTGAAGGGAAGACTAGCTAGTAAAGTGTGGTGTCCTGCAATAAGCACTTCTCTTCCCTTGAAGGGAAGACTAGCTAGTAAAGTGTGGTGTCCTGCAGTAAGCATTTCTCTCCCCTTGAAGGGAAGACTGGCTAGTAAAGTGTGGTGTCCTGCAGTAAGCATTTCTCTCTCCTTGAAGGGAAGACAGGCTAGTAAAGTGTGGTGTCCTGCAGTAAGCATTTCTCTCTCCTTGAAGGGAAGACTGGCTAGTAAAGTGTGGTGTCCTGCAGTAAGCATTTCTCTCCCCTTGAAGGGAAGACTGGCTAGTAAAGTGTGGTGTCCTGCAGTAAGCATTTCTCTCCCCTTGAAGGGAAGACTGGTTAGTAAAGTGTGGTGTCCTGCAGTAAGCATTTCTCTCTCCTTGAAGGGAAGACTGGCTAGTAAAGTGTGGTGTCCTGCAGTAAGCATTTCTCTCTCCTTGAAGGGAAGACTAGCTAGTAAAGTGTGGTGTCCTGCAATAACCACTTCTCTTCCCTTGAAGGGAAGTCTAGCTAGTAAAGTGTGGTGTCCTGCAATAACCACTTCTCTTCCCTTGAAGGGAAGACTGGCTAGTAAAGTGTGGTGTCCTTCAATAAGCACTTCTCTTCCCTTGAAGGGAAGTCTGGCTAGTAAAGTGTGGTGTCCTGCAATAAGCACTTCTCTTCCCTTGAAGGGAAGACTGGCCAGTAATGTGTGGTGTCCTGCAATAAGCACTTCGCTTCCCTTGAAGGGAAGTCTGTCCAGAAAAGTGTGGTGTCCTGCAATAAGCACTTCGCTTCCCTTGAAGGGAAGTCTGGCTAGTAAAGTGTGGTGTCCTGCAATAAGCACTTCTCTTCCCTTGAAGGGAAGACTGGCTAGTAAAGTGTGGAGTCCTGCAATAAGTACTTATTTTCCCTTGAAGGGAAGTCTATCCAGAAAAGGTTGGTGGCCTGAACTAAGCATTTCTCTCCCCTTGAAGGGAAGACTGGCTAGTAAAGTGTGGTGTCCTGCAATAAGCACTTCTCTTCCCTTGAAGGGAAGTCTGGCTAGTAAAGTGTGGTGTCCTGCAATAAGCACTTCTCTTCCCTTGAAGGGAAGACTAGCTAGGAAAGTGTGGTGTCCTGCAATAAGCACTTCTCTTCCCTTGAAGGGAAGTCTGGCTAGTAAAGTGTGGTGTCCTGCAATAAACACTTCTCTTCCCTTGAAGGGAAGACTAGCTAGGAAAGTGTGGTGTCCTGCAGTAAGCATTTCTCTTCCCTTGAAGGGAAGACTAGCTAGTAAAGTGTGGTGTCCTGCAATAAGCACTTCTCTTCCCTTGAAGGGAAGACTAGCTAGTAAAGTGTGGTGTCCTGCAATAAGCACTTCTCTTCCCTTGAAGGGAAGACTAGCTAGTAAAGTGTGGTGTCCTGCAGTAAGCATTTCTCTTCCCTTGAAGGGAAGACTAGCTAGTAAAGTGTGGTGTCCTGCAGTAAGCACTTCTCTTCCCTTGAAGGGAAGACAAGCTAGTAAAGTGTGGTGTCCTGCAGTAAGCACTTCTCTTCCCTTGAAGGGAAGACTGGCTAGTAAAGTGTGGTGTCCTGCAATAACCACTTCTCTTCCCTTGAAGGGAAGTCTGGCTAGTAAAGTGTGGTGTCCTGCAATAAGCACTTCTCTTCCCTTGAAGGGAAGTCTGGCTAGTAAAGTGTGGTGTCCTGCAGTAAGCATTTCTCTCTCCTTGAAGGGAAGACTAGCTAGTAAAGTGTGGTGTCCTGCAATAACCACTTCTCTTCCCTTGAAGGGAAGTCTAGCTAGTAAAGTGTGGTGTCCTGCAATAACCACTTCTCTTCCCTTGAAGGGAAGACTGGCTAGTAAAGTGTGGTGTCCTGCAATAACCACTTCTCTTCCCTTGAAGGGAAGTCTGGCTAGTAAAGTGTGGTGTCCTGCAATAAGCACTTCTCTTCCCTTGAAGGGAAGACTAGCTAGTAAAGTGTGGTGTCCTGCAGTAAGCATTTCTCTTCCCTTGAAGGGAAGACTAGCTAGTAAAGTGTGGTGTCCTGCAGTAAGCACTTCTCTTCCCTTGAAGGGAAGACAAGCTAGTAAAATGTGGTGTCCTGCAGTAAGCACTTCTCTTCCCTTGAAGGGAAGACTGGCTAGTAAAGTGTGGTGTCCTGCAATAAGCACTTCTCTTCCCTTGAAGGGAAGTCTGGCTAGTAAAGTGTGGTGTCCTGCAGTAAGCATTTCTCTCTCCTTGAAGGGAAGACTAGCTAGTAAAGTGTGGTGTCCTGCAATAACCACTTCTCTTCCCTTGAAGGGAAGTCTAGCTAGTAAAGTGTGGTGTCCTGCAATAACCACTTCTCTTCCCTTGAAGGGAAGACTGGCTAGTAAAGTGTGGTGTCCTGCAATAACCACTTCTCTTCCCTTGAAGGGAAGACTGGCTAGTAAAGTGTGGAGTCCTGCAATAAGTACTTATTTTCCCTTGAAGGGAAGTCTATCCAGAAAAGGTTGGTGGCCTGAACTAAGCATTTCTCTCCCCTTGAAGGGAAGACTGGCTAGTAAAGTGTGGTGTCCTGCAATAAGCACTTCTCTTCCCTTGAAGGGAAGTCTGGCTAGTAAAGTGTGGTGTCCTGCAATAAGCACTTCTCTTCCCTTGAAGGGAAGACTAGCTAGTAAAGTGTGGTGTCCTGCAATAAGCACTTCTCTTCCCTTGAAGGGAAGTCTGGCTAGTAAAGTGTGGTGTCCTGCAATAAACACTTCTCTTCCCTTGAAGGGAAGACTAGCTAGGAAAGTGTGGTGTCCTGCAGTAAGCATTTCTCTTCCCTTGAAGGGAAGACTAGCTAGTAAAGTGTGGTGTCCTGCAATAAGCACTTCTCTTCCCTTGAAGGGAAGACTAGCTAGTAAAGTGTGGTGTCCTGCAATAAGCACTTCTCTTCCCTTGAAGGGAAGACTAGCTAGTAAAGTGTGGTGTCCTGCAGTAAGCATTTCTCTTCCCTTGAAGGGAAGACTAGCTAGTAAAGTGTGGTGTCCTGCAGTAAGCACTTCTCTTCCCTTGAAGGGAAGACAAGCTAGTAAAGTGTGGTGTCCTGCAGTAAGCACTTCTCTTCCCTTGAAGGGAAGACTGGCTAGTAAAGTGTGGTGTCCTGCAATAAGCACTTCTCTTCCCTTGAAGGGAAGTCTGGCTAGTAAAGTGTGGTGTCCTGCAGTAAGCATTTCTCTCTCCTTGAAGGGAAGACTAGCTAGTAAAGTGTGGTGTCCTGCAATAACCACTTCTCTTCCCTTGAAGGGAAGTCTAGCTAGTAAAGTGTGGTGTCCTGCAATAACCACTTCTCTTCCCTTGAAGGGAAGACTGGCTAGTAAAGTGTGGTGTCCTGCAATAACCACTTCTCTTCCCTTGAAGGGAAGTCTGGCTAGTAAAGTGTGGTGTCCTGCAATAAGCACTTCTCTTCCCTTGAAGGGAAGACTAGCTAGTAAAGTGTGGTGTCCTGCAGTAAGCATTTCTCTTCCCTTGAAGGGAAGACTAGCTAGTAAAGTGTGGTGTCCTGCAGTAAGCACTTCTCTTCCCTTGAAGGGAAGACAAGCTAGTAAAATGTGGTGTCCTGCAGTAAGCACTTCTCTTCCCTTGAAGGGAAGACTGGCTAGTAAAGTGTGGTGTCCTGCAATAAGCACTTCTCTCCCCTTGAAGGGAAGTCTGGCTAGTAAAGTGTGGTGTCCTGCAGTAAGCATTTCTCTCTCCTTGAAGGGAAGACTAGCTAGTAAAGTGTGGTGTCCTGCAATAACCACTTCTCTTCCCTTGAAGGGAAGTCTAGCTAGTAAAGTGTGGTGTCCTGCAATAACCACTTCTCTTCCCTTGAAGGGAAGACTGGCTAGTAAAGTGTGGTGTCCTGCAATAACCACTTCTCTTCCCTTGAAGGGAAGTCTGGCTAGTAAAGTGTGGTGTCCTGCAGTAAGCACTTCTCTTCCCTTGAAGGGAAGACTGGCCAGTAATGTGTGGTGTCCTGCAATAAGCACTTCGCTTCCCTTGAAGGGAAGTCTGTCCAGAAAAGTGTGGTGTCCTGCAATAAGCACTTCGCTTCCCTTGAAGGGAAGTCTGGCTAGTAAAGTGTGGTGTCCTGCAATAAGCACTTCTCTTCCCTTGAAGGGAAGTCTGGCTAGTAAAGTGTGGTGTCCTGCAATAAGCACTTCTCTTCCCTTGAAGGGAAGACTAGCAAGTAAAGTGTGGTGTCCTGCAATAAGCATTTCTCTTCCCTTGAAGGGAAGACTAGCTAGTAAAGTGTGGTGTCCTGCAGTAAGCATTTCTCTTCCCTTGAAGGTAAGACTAGCTAGTAAAGTGTGGTGTCCTGCAGTAAGCATTTCTCTTCCCTTGAAGGGAAGACTAGCTAGTAAAGTGTGGTGTCCTGCAGTAAGCATTTCTCTTCCCTTGAAGGGAAGACTAGCTAGTAAAGTGTGGTGTCCTGCAGTAAGCACTTCTCTTCCCTTGAAGGGAAGACAAGCTAGTAAAGTGTGGTGTCCTGCAGTAAGCACTTCTCTTCCCTTGAAGGGAAGACAAGCTAGTAAAGTGTGGTATCCTGCAGTAAGCACTTATCTTCCCTTGAAGGGAAGACTAGCTAGTAAAGTGTGGTGTCCTGCAGTAAGCATTTCTCTCTCCTTGAAGGGAAGACTGGCTAGTAAAGTGTGGTGTCCTGCAGTAAGCATTTCTCTCTCCTTGAAGGGAAGACAAGATAGTAAAGTGTGGTGTCCTGCAATAAGCACTTCTCTTCCCTTGAAGGGAAGTCTGGCTAGTAAAGTGTGGTGTCCTGCAGTAAGCATTTCTCTCCCCTTGAAGGGAAGACTGGCTAGTAAATTGTGGTGTCCTGCAGTAAGCATTTCTCTCCCCTTGAAGGGAAGACTGGCTAGTAAATTGTGGTGTCCTGCAGTAAGCATTTCTCTCGCCTTGAAGGGAAGACTGGCTAGTAAATTGTGGTGTCCTGCAGTAAGCATTTCTCTCCCCTTGAAGGGAAGACTGGCTAGTAAATTGTGGTGTCCTGCAGTAAGCATTTCTCTCCCCTTGAAGGGAAGACTGGCTAGTAAAGTGTGGTGTCCTGCAATAAGCATTTCTCTCGCCTTGAAGGGAAGTCTGTCCAGAAAAGTGTGGTGTCCTGCAATAAGCACTTCTCTTCCCTTGAAGGGAAGTCTGTCTAGTAAAGTGTGGTGTCCTGCAGTAAGCATTTCTCTCTCCTTGAAGGGAAGACTAGCTAGTAAAGTGTGGTGTCCTGCAATAAGCACTTCTCTCCCCTTGAAGGGAAGACTGGCTAGTAAATTGTGGTGTCCTGCAGTAAGCATTTCTCTCCCCTTGAAGGGAAGACTGGCTAGTAAAGTGTGGTGTCCTGCAGTAAGCATTTCTCTCTCCTTGAAGGGAAGACTAGCTAGTAAAGTGTGGTGTCCTGCAATAAGCACTTCTCTTCCCTTGAAGGGAAGTCTAACTAGTAAAGTGTGGTGTCCTGCAATAACCACTTCTCTTCCCTTGAAGGGAAGTCTGGCTAGTAAAGTGTGGTGTCCTGCAGTAAGCATTTCTCTTCCCTTGAAGGGAAGACTGGCTAGTAAAGTGTGGTGTCCTGCAATAAGCACTTCTCTTCCCTTGAAGGGAAGACTAGCTAGTAAAGTGTGGTGTCCTGCAGTAAGCATTTCTCTTCCCTTGAAGGGAAGACTGGCTAGTAAAGTGTGGTGTCCTGCAGTAAGCATTTCTCTCTCCTTGAAGGGAAGACTAGCTAGTAAAGTGTGGTGTCCTGCAATAAGCACTTCTCTTCCCTTGAAGGGAAGACTAGCTAGTAAAGTGAGGTGTCCTGCAATAAGCACTTCTCTTCCCTTGAAGGGAAGACTAGCTAGTAAAGTGAGGTGTCCTGCAGTAAGCACTTCTCTTCCCTTGAAGGGACGTCTGTCCAGAAAAGTATGGTGTCCTGCAATAAGCACTTCTCTTCCCTTGAAGGGAAGACTAGCTAGTAAAGTGTGGTGTCCTGCAGTAAGCATTTCTCTTCCCTTGAAGGGAAGACTAGCTAGTAAAGTGTGGTGTCCTGCAGTAAGCATTTCTCTTCCCTTGAAGGGAAGACTAGCTAGTAAAGTGTGGTGTCCTGCAATAAGCACTTCTCTTCCCTTGAAGGGAAGACTAGCTAGTAAAGTGTGGTGTCCTGCAGTAAGCATTTCTCTCCCCTTGAAGGGAAGACTGGCTAGTAAAGTGTGGTGTCCTGCAGTAAGCATTTCTCTCTCCTTGAAGGGAAGACTGGCTAGTAAAGTGTGGTGTCCTGCAGTAAGCATTTCTCTCTCCTTGAAGGGAAGACTGGCTAGTAAAGTGTGGTGTCCTGCAGTAAGCATTTCTCTCCCCTTGAAGGGAAGACTGGCTAGTAAAGTGTGGTGTCCTGCAGTAAGCATTTCTCTCCCCTTGAAGGGAAGACTGGTTAGTAAAGTGTGGTGTCCTGCAGTAAGCATTTCTCTCTCCTTGAAGGGAAGACTGGCTAGTAAAGTGTGGTGTCCTGCAGTAAGCATTTCTCTCTCCTTGAAGGGAAGACTAGCTAGTAAAGTGTGGTGTCCTGCAATAACCACTTCTCTTCCCTTGAAGGGAAGTCTAGCTAGTAAAGTGTGGTGTCCTGCAATAACCACTTCTCTTCCCTTGAAGGGAAGACTGGCTAGTAAAGTGTGGTGTCCTTCAATAAGCACTTCTCTTCCCTTGAAGGGAAGTCTGGCTAGTAAAGTGTGGTGTCCTGCAATAAGCACTTCTCTTCCCTTGAAGGGAAGACTGGCCAGTAATGTGTGGTGTCCTGCAATAAGCACTTCGCTTCCCTTGAAGGGAAGTCTGTCCAGAAAAGTGTGGTGTCCTGCAATAAGCACTTCGCTTCCCTTGAAGGGAAGTCTGGCTAGTAAAGTGTGGTGTCCTGCAATAAGCACTTCTCTTCCCTTGAAGGGAAGACTGGCTAGTAAAGTGTGGAGTCCTGCAATAAGTACTTCTTTTCCCTTGAAGGGAAGTCTATCCAGAAAAGGTTGGTGGCCTGAACTAAGCATTTCTCTCCCCTTGAAGGGAAGACTGGCTAGTAAAGTGTGGTGTCCTGCAATAAGCACTTCTCTTCCCTTGAAGGGAAGTCTGGCTAGTAAAGTGTGGTGTCCTGCAATAAACACTTCTCTTCCCTTGAAGGGAAGACTAGCTAGGAAAGTGTGGTGTCCTGCAGTAAGCATTTCTCTTCCCTTGAAGGGAAGACTAGCTAGTAAAGTGTGGTGTCCTGCAATAAGCACTTCTCTTCCCTTGAAGGGAAGACTAGCTAGTAAAGTGTGGTGTCCTGCAATAAGCACTTCTCTTCCCTTGAAGGGAAGACTAGCTAGTAAAGTGTGGTGTCCTGCAGTAAGCATTTCTCTTCCCTTGAAGGGAAGACTAGCTAGTAAAGTGTGGTGTCCTGCAGTAAGCACTTCTCTTCCCTTGAAGGGAAGACAAGCTAGTAAAGTGTGGTGTCCTGCAGTAAGCACTTCTCTTCCCTTGAAGGGAAGACTGGCTAGTAAAGTGTGGTGTCCTGCAATAACCACTTCTCTTCCCTTGAAGGGAAGTCTGGCTAGTAAAGTGTGGTGTCCTGCAGTAAGCATTTCTCTCTCCTTGAAGGGAAGACTAGCTAGTAAAGTGTGGTGTCCTGCAATAACCACTTCTCTTCCCTTGAAGGGAAGTCTAGCTAGTAAAGTGTGGTGTCCTACAATAACCACTTCTCTTCCCTTGAAGGGAAGACTGGCTAGTAAAGTGTGGTGTCCTGCAATAACCACTTCTCTTCCCTTGAAGGGAAGTCTGGCTAGTAAAGTGTGGTGTCCTGCAAAAAGCACTTCTCTTCCCTTGAAGGGAAGACTAGCTAGTAAAGTGTGGTGTCCTGCAGTAAGCATTTCTCTTCCCTTGAAGGGAAGACTAGCTAGTAAAGTGTGGTGTCCTGCAGTAAGCACTTCTCTTCCCTTGAAGGGAAGACAAGCTAGTAAAGTGTGGTGTCCTGCAGTAAGCACTTCTCTTCCCTTGAAGGGAAGACTGGCTAGTAAAGTGTGGTGTCCTGCAATAAGCACTTCTCTTCCCTTGAAGGGAAGTCTGGCTAGTAAAGTGTGGTGTCCTGCAGTAAGCATTTCTCTCTCCTTGAAGGGAAGACTAGCTAGTAAAGTGTGGTGTCCTGCAATAACCACTTCTCTTCCCTTGAAGGGAAGTCTAGCTAGTAAAGTGTGGTGTCCTGCAATAACCACTTCTCTTCCCTTGAAGGGAAGACTGGCTAGTAAAGTGTGGTGTCCTGCAATAACCACTTCTCTTCCCTTGAAGGGAAGTCTGGCTAGTAAAGTGTGGTGTCCTGCAGTAAGCACTTCTCTTCCCTTGAAGGGAAGACTGGCCAGTAATGTGTGGTGTCCTGCAATAAGCACTTCGCTTCCCTTGAAGGGAAGTCTGTCCAGAAAAGTGTGGTGTCCTGCAATAAGCACTTCGCTTCCCTTGAAGGGAAGTCTGGCTAGTAAAGTGTGGTGTCCTGCAATAAGCACTTCTCTTCCCTTGAAGGGAAGTCTGGCTAGTAAAGTGTGGTGTCCTGCAATAAGCACTTCTCTTCCCTTGAAGGGAAGACTAGCAAGTAAAGTGTGGTGTCCTGCAATAAGCATTTCTCTTCCCTTGAAGGGAAGACTAGCTAGTAAAGTGTGGTGTCCTGCAGTAAGCATTTCTCTTCCCTTGAAGGGAAGACTAGCTAGTAAAGTGTGGTGTCCTGCAGTAAGCATTTCTCTTCCCTTGAAGGGAAGACTAGCTAGTAAAGTGTGGTGTCCTGCAGTAAGCATTTCTCTTCCCTTGAAGGGAAGACTAGCTAGTAAAGTGTGGTGTCCTGCAGTAAGCACTTCTCTTCCCTTGAAGGGAAGACAAGCTAGTAAAGTGTGGTGTCCTGCAGTAAGCACTTCTCTTCCCTTGAAGGGAAGACAAGCTAGTAAAGTGTGGTATCCTGCAGTAAGCACTTATCTTCCCTTGAAGGGAAGACTAGCTAGTAAAGTGTGGTGTCCTGCAGTAAGCATTTCTCTCTCCTTGAAGGGAAGACTGGCTAGTAAAGTGTGGTGTCCTGCAGTAAGCATTTCTCTCTCCTTGAAGGGAAGACAAGATAGTAAAGTGTGGTGTCCTGCAATAAGCACTTCTCTTCCCTTGAAGGGAAGTCTGGCTAGTAAAGTGTGGTGTCCTGCAGTAAGCATTTCTCTCCCCTTGAAGGGAAGACTGGCTAGTAAATTGTGGTGTCCTGCAGTAAGCATTTCTCTCCCCTTGAAGGGAAGACTGGCTAGTAAATTGTGGTGTCCTGCAGTAAGCATTTCTCTCGCCTTGAAGGGAAGACTGGCTAGTAAATTGTGGTGTCCTGCAGTAAGCATTTCTCTCCCCTTGAAGGGAAGACTGGCTAGTAAATTGTGGTGTCCTGCAGTAAGCATTTCTCTCCCCTTGAAGGGAAGACTGGCTAGTAAAGTGTGGTGTCCTGCAATAAGCATTTCTCTCGCCTTGAAGGGAAGTCTGTCCAGAAAAGTGTGGTGTCCTGCAATAAGCACTTCTCTTCCCTTGAAGGGAAGTCTGTCTAGTAAAGTGTGGTGTCCTGCAGTAAGCATTTCTCTCTCCTTGAAGGGAAGACTAGCTAGTAAAGTGTGGTGTCCTGCAATAAGCACTTCTCTTCCCTTGAAGGGAAGTCTGGCTAGTAAAGTGTGGTGTCCTGCAGTAAGCATTTCTCTCTCCTTGAAGGGAAGACTAGCTAGTAAAGTGTGGTGTCCTGCAATAAGCACTTCTCTTCCCTTGAAGGGAAGTCTAACTAGTAAAGTGTGGTGTCCTGCAATAACCACTTCTCTTCCCTTGAAGGGAAGTCTGGCTAGTAAAGTGTGGTGTCCTGCAGTAAGCATTTCTCTTCCCTTGAAGGGAAGACTGGCTAGTAAAGTGTGGTGTCCTGCAATAAGCACTTCTCTTCCCTTGAAGGGAAGACTAGCTAGTAAAGTGTGGTGTCCTGCAGTAAGCATTTCTCTTCCCTTGAAGGGAAGACTGGCTAGTAAAGTGTGGTGTCCTGCAGTAAGCATTTCTCTCTCCTTGAAGGGAAGACTAGCTAGTAAAGTGTGGTGTCCTGCAATAAGCACTTCTCTTCCCTTGAAGGGAAGACTAGCTAGTAAAGTGAGGTGTCCTGCAATAAGCACTTCTCTTCCCTTGAAGGGAAGACTAGCTAGTAAAGTGAGGTGTCCTGCAGTAAGCACTTCTCTTCCCTTGAAGGGACGTCTGTCCAGAAAAGTATGGTGTCCTGCAATAACCACTTCTCTTCCCTTGAAGGGAAGACTGGCTAGTAAAGTGTGGTGTCCTGCAATAAGCACTTCTCTTCCCTTGAAGGGAAGTCTGGCTAGTAAAGTGTGGAGTCCTGCAATAAGCACTTCTCTTCCCTTGAAGGGAAGACTGGCTAGTAAAGTGTGGTGTCCTGCAGTAAGCATTTCTCTTCCCTTGAAGGGAAGACTAGCTAGTAAAGTGTGGTGTCCTGCAGTAAGCATTTCTCTTCCCTTGAAGGGAAGACTAGCTAGTAAAGTGTGGTGTCCTGCAATAAGCACTTCTCTTCCCTTGAAGGGAAGACTAGCTAGTAAAGTGTGGTGTCCTGCAGTAAGCATTTCTCTCCCCTTGAAGGGAAGACTGGCTAGTAAAGTGTGGTGTCCTGCAGTAAGCATTTCTCTCTCCTTGAAGGGAAGACTGGCTAGTAAAGTGTGGTGTCCTGCAGTAAGCATTTCTCTCTCCTTGAAGGGAAGACTGGCTAGTAAAGTGTGGTGTCCTGCAGTAAGCATTTCTCTCCCCTTGAAGGGAAGACTGGCTAGTAAAGTGTGGTGTCCTGCAGTAAGAATTTTTCTCCCCTTGAAGGGAAGACTGGTTAGTAAAGTGTGGTGTCCTGCAGTAAGCATTTCTCTCTCCTTGAAGGGAAGACTGGCTAGTAAAGTGTGGTGTCCTGCAGTAAGCATTTCTCTCTCCTTGAAGGGAAGACTAGCTAGTAAAGTGTGGTGTCCTGCAATAACCACTTCTCTTCCCTTGAAGGGAAGTCTAGCTAGTAAAGTGTGGTGTCCTGCAATAACCACTTCTCTTCCCTTGAAGGGAAGACTGGCTAGTAAAGTGTGGTGTCCTTCAATAAGCACTTCTCTTCCCTTGAAGGGAAGTCTGGCTAGTAAAGTGTGGTGTCCTGCAATAAGCACTTCTCTTCCCTTGAAGGGAAGACTGGCCAGTAATGTGTGGTGTCCTGCAATAAGCACTTCGCTTCCCTTGAAGGGAAGTCTGTCCAGAAAAGTGTGGTGTCCTGCAATAAGCACTTCGCTTCCCTTGAAGGGAAGTCTGGCTAGTAAAGTGTGGTGTCCTGCAATAAGCACTTCTCTTCCCTTGAAGGGAAGACTAGCAAGTAAAGTGTGGTGTCCTGCAATAAGCATTTCTCTTCCCTTGAAGGGAAGACTAGCTAGTAAAGTGTGCTGTCCTGCAGTAAGCATTTCTCTTCCCTTGAAGGGAAGACTAGCTAGTAAAGTGTGGTGTCCTGCAGTAAGCATTTCTCTTCCCTTGAAGGGAAGACTAGCTAGTAAAGTGTGGTGTCCTGCAGTAAGCACTTCTCTTCCCTTGAAGGGAAGACAAGCTAGTAAAGTGTGGTGTCCTGCAGTAAGCACTTATCTTCCCTTGAAGGGAAGACTAGCTAGTAAAGTGTGGTGTCCTGCAGTAAGCACTTCTCTTCCCTTGAAGGGAAGACTAGCTAGTAAAGTGTGGTGTCCTGCAGTAAGCATTTCTCTTCCCTTGAAGGGAAGACTAGCTAGTAAAGTGTGGTGTCCTGCAATAAGCACTTCTCTTCCCTTGAAGGGAAGACTGGCTAGTAAAGTGTGGTGTCCTGCAGTAAGCATTTCTCTCCCCTTGAAGGGAAGACTGGCTAGTAAAGTGTGGTGTCCTGCAGTAAGCATTTCTCTCCCCTTGAAGGGAAGACTGGCTAGTAATGTGTGGTGTCCTGCAGTAAGCATTTCTCTCTCCTTGAAGGGAAGACTGGCTAGTAAAGTGTGGTGTCCTGCAGTAAGCATTTCTCTCTCCTTGAAGGGAAGACTAGCTAGTAAAGTGTGGTGTCCTGCAATAAGCACTTCTCTTCCCTTGAAGGGAAGTCTGGCTAGTAAAGTGTGGTGTCCTGCAGTAAGCATTTCTCTCCCCTTGAAGGGAAGACTGGCTAGTAAATTGTGGTGTCCTGCAGTAAGCATTTCTCTCCCCTTGAAGGGAAGACTGGCTAGTAAATTGTGGTGTCCTGCAGTAAGCATTTCTCTCGCCTTGAAGGGAAGACTGGCTAGTAAATTGTGGTGTCCTGCAGTAAGCATTTCTCTCCCCTTGAAGGGAAGACTGGCTAGTAAATTGTGGTGTCCTGCAGTAAGCATTTCTCTCCCCTTGAAGGGAAGACTGGCTAGTAAAGTGTGGTGTCCTGCAGTAAGCATTTCTCTCTCCTTGAAGGGAAGACTAGCTAGTAAAGTGTGGTGTCCTGCAATAAGCACTTCTCTTCCCTTGAAGGGAAGTCTGGCTAGTAAAGTGTGGTGTCCTGCAGTAAGCATTTCTCTCCCCTTGAAGGGAAGACTGGCTAGTAAATTGTGGTGTCCTGCAGTAAGCATTTCTCTCGCCTTGAAGGGAAGTCTGTCCAGAAAAGTGTGGTGTCCTGCAATAAGCACTTCTCTTCCCTTGAAGGGAAGTCTGGCTAGTAAAGTGTGGTGTCCTGCAATAAGCACCTCGCTTCCCTTGAAGGGAAGTCTGTCCAGAAAAGTGTGGAGTCCTGCAATAAGTACTTCTCTTCCCTTGAAGGGAAGTCTGGCTAGTAAAGTGTGGTGTCCTGCAGTAAGCATTTCTCTCTCCTTGAAGGGAAGACTAGCTAGTAAAGTGTGGTGTCCTGCAATAAGCACTTCTCTTCCCTTGAAGGGAAGTCTGGCTAGTAAAGTGTGGTGTCCTGCAGTAAGCATTTCTCTCTCCTTGAAGGGAAGACTAGCTAGTAAAGTGTGGTGTCCTGCAATAACCACTTCTCTTCCCTTGAAGGGAAGACTGGCTAGTAAAGTGTGGTGTCCTGCAGTAAGCATTTCTCTTCCCTTGAAGGGAAGACTGGCTAGTAAAGTGTGGTGTCCTGCAGTAAGCATTTCTCTCCCCTTGAAGGGAAGACTGGCTAGTAAAGTGTGGTGTCCTGCAGTAAGCATTTCTCTCTCCTTGAAGGGAAGACTAGCTAGTAAAGTGTGGTGTCCTGCAATAAGCACTTCTCTTCCCTTGAAGGGAAGACTAGCTAGTAAAGTGAGGTGTCCTGCAGTAAGCACTTCTCTTCCCTGGAAGGGAAGACTGGCCAGTAATGTGTGGTGTCCTGCAATAAGCACTTCGCTTCCATTGAAGGGACGTCTGTCCAGAAAAGTATGGTGTCCTGCAATAACCACTTCTCTTCCCTTGAAGGGAAGACTGGCTAGTAAAGTGTGGTGTCCTGCAATAAGCACTTCTCTTCCCTTGAAGGGAAGTCTGGCTAGTAAAGTGTGGAGTCCAGCAATAAGCACTTCTCTTCCCTTGAAGGGAAGACTGGCTAGTAAAGTGTGGTGTCCTGCAGTAAGCATTTCTCTCCCCTTGAAGGGAAGACTGGCTAGTAAAGTGTGGTTTCCTGCAGTAAGCATTTCTCTCTCCTTGAAGGGAAGACTAGCTAGTAAAGTGTGGTGTCCTGCAATAAGCACTTCTCTTCCCTTGAAGGGAAGACTAGCTAGTAAAGTGAGGTGTCCTGCAGTAAGCACTTCTCTTCCCTGGAAGGGAAGACTGGCCAGTAATGTGTGGTGTCCTGCAATAAGCACTTCGCTTCCCTTGAAGGGACGTCTGTCCAGAAAAGTATGGTGTCCTGCAATAACCACTTCTCTTCCCTTGAAGGGAAGACTGGCTAGTAAAGTGTGGTGTCCTGCAGTAAGCATTTCTCTCCCCTTGAAGGGAAGTCTGGCTAGTAAAGTGTGGTGTCCTGCAGTAAGCATTTCTCTCCCCTTGAAGGGAAGACTGGCTAGTAAATTGTGGTGTCCTGCAGTAAGCATTTCTCTCCCCTTGAAGGGAAGACTGGCTAGTAAAGTGTGGTGTCCTGCAATAAGCATTTCTCTCGCCTTGAAGGGAAGTCTGTCCAGAAAAGTGTGGAGTCCTGCAATAAGTACTTCTCTTCCCTTGAAGGGAAGTCAGGCTAGTAAAGTGTGGTGTCCTGCAATAAGCACTTCGCTTCCCTTGAAGGGAAGTCTGTCCAGAAAAGTGTGGTGTCCTGCAATAAGCACTTCTCTTCCCTTGAAGGGAAGTCTGGCTAGTAAAGTGTGGTGTCCTGCAATAAGCACTTCGCTTCCCTTGAAGGGAAGTCTGTCCAGAAAAGTGTGGAGTCCTGCAATAAGTACTTCTCTTCCCTTGAAGGGACGTCTGGCTAGTAAAGTGTGGTGTCCTGCAGTAAGCATTTCTCTTCCCTTGAAGGGAAGACTAGCTAGTAAAGTGTGGTGTCCTGCAATAAGCACTTCTCTTCCCTTGAAGGGAAGTCTGGCTAGTAAAGTGTGGTGTCCTGCAGTAAGCATTTCTCTCTCCTTGAAGGGAAGACTAGCTAGTAAAGTGTGGTGTCCTGCAATAAGCACTTCTCTTCCCTTGAAGGTAAGTCTAACTAGTAAAGTGTGGTGTCCTGCAATAACCACTTCTCTTCCCTTGAAGGGAAGACTGGCTAGTAAAGTGTGGTGTCCTGCAGTAAGCATTTCTCTTCCCTTGAAGGGAAGACTGGCTAGTAAAGTGTGGTGTCCTGCAATAAGCACTTCTCTTCCCTTGAAGGGAAGACTAGCTAGTAAAGTGTGGTGTCCTGCAGTAAGCATTTCTCTCCCCTTGAAGGGAAGACTGGCTAGTAAAGTGTGGTGTCCTGCAGTAAGCATTTCTCTCTCCTTGAAGGGAAGACTAGCTAGTAAAGTGTGGTGTCCTGCAATAAGCACTTCTCTTCCCTTGAAGGGAAGTCTAGCTAGTAAAGTGTGGTGTCCTGCAATAAGCACTTCTCTTCCCTTGAAGGGAAGACTGGCCAGTAATGTGTGGTGTCCTGCAATAAGCACTTCTCTTCCCTTGAAGGGAAGTCTGTCCAGAAAAGTATGGTGTCCTGCAATAACCACTTCTCTTCCCTTGAAGGGAAGACTGGCTAGTAAAGTGTGGTGTCCTGCAATAAGCACTTCTCTTCCCTTGAAGGGAAGACTGGCTAGTAAAGTGTGGTGTCCTGCAGTAAGCATTTCTCTTCCCTTGAAGGGAAGACTGGCTAGTAAAGTGTGGTGTCCTGCAATAAGCACTTCTCTTCCCTTGAAGGGAAGACTAGCTAGTAAAGTGTGGTGTCCTGCAGTAAGCATTTCTCTCCCCTTGAAGGGAAGACTGGCTAGTAAAGTGTGGTGTCCTGCAGTAAGCATTTCTCTCTCCTTGAAGGGAAGACTAGCTAGTAAAGTGTGGTGTCCTGCAATAAGCACTTCTCTTCCCTTGAAGGGAAGTCTAGCTAGTAAAGTGTGGTGTCCTGCAATAAGCACTTCTCTTCCCTTGAAGGGAAGACTGGCCAGTAATGTGTGGTGTCCTGCAATAAGCACTTCGCTTCCCTTGAAGGGACGTCTGTCCAGAAAAGTATGGTGTCCTGCAATAACCACTTCTCTTCCCTTGAAGGGAAGACTGGCTAGTAAAGTGTGGTGTCCTGCAATAAGCACTTCTCTTCCCTTGAAGGGAAGTCTGGCTAGTAAAGTGTGGAGTCCTGCAATAAGCACTTCTCTTCCCTTGAAGGGAAGACTGGCTAGTAAAGTGTGGTGTCCTGCAGTAAGCATTTCTCTTCCCTTGAAGGGAAGACTAGCTAGTAAAGTGTGGTGTCCTGCAGTAAGCACTTCTCTTCCCTTGAAGGGAAGACAAGCTAGTAAAGTGTGGTGTCCTGCAGTAAGCACTTCTCTTCCCTTGAAGGGAAGACTAGCTAGTAAAGTATGGTGTCCTGCAGAAAGCATTTCTCTTCCCTTGAAGGGAAGACTAGCTAGTAAAGTGTGGTGTCCTGCAATAAGCACTTCTCTTCCCTTGAAGGGAAGACTAGCTAGTAAAGTGTGGTGTCCTGCAGTAAGCATTTCTCTCCCCTTGAAGGGAAGACTGGCTAGTAAAGTGTGGTGTCCTGCAGTAAGCATTTCTCTCCCCTTGAAGGGAAGACTGGCTAGTAAAGTGTGGTGTCCTGCAGTAAGCATTTCTCTCTCCTTGAAGGGAAGACTGGCTAGTAAAGTGTGGTGTCCTGCAGTAAGCATTTCCCTCTCCTTGAAGGGAAGATTAGCTAGTAAAGTGTGGTGTCCTGCAATAAGCACTTCTCTTCCCTTGAAGGGAAGTCTGGCTAGTAAAGTGTGGTGTCCTGCAGTAAGCATTTCTCTCCCCTTGAAGGGAAGACTGGCTAGTAAATTGTGGTGTCCTGCAGTAAGCATTTCTCTCCCCTTGAAGGGAAGACTGGCTAGTAAATTGTGGTGTCCTGCAGTAAGCATTTCTCTCCCCTTGAAGGGAAGACTGGCTAGTAAATTGTGGTGTCCTGCAGTAAGCATTTCTCTCCCCTTGAAGGGAAGACTGGCTAGTAAATTGTGGTGTCCTGCAGTAAGCATTTCTCTCCCCTTGAAGGGAAGACTGGCTAGTAAAGTGTGGTGTCCTGCAATAAGCATTTCTCTCGCCTTGAAGGGAAGTCTGTCCAGAAAAGTGTGGTGTCCTGCAATAAGCACTTCTCTTCCCTTGAAGGGAAGTCTGGCTAGTAAAGTGTGGTGTCCTGCAATAAGTACTTCTCTTCCCTTGAAGGGAAGTCTGGCTAGTAAAGTGTGGTGTCCTGCAGTAAGCATTTCTCTCTCCTTGAAGGGAAGACTAGCTAGTAAAGTGTGGTGTCCTGCAATAAGCACTTCTCTTCCCTTGAAGGGAAGTCTGGCTAGTAAAGTGTGGTGTCCTGCAGTAAGCATTTCTCTCTCCTTGAAGGGAAGACTAGCTAGTAAAGTGTGGTGTCCTGCAGTAAGCACTTCTCTTCCCTTGAAGGGAAGTCTGGCTAGTAAAGTGTGGTGTCCTGCAGTAAGCATTTCTCTCTCCTTGAAGGGAAGACTAGCTAGTAAAGTGTGGTGTCCTGCAATAAGCACTTCTCTTCCCTTGAAGGGAAGTCTAACTAGTAAAGTGTGGTGTCCTGCAGTAAGCATTTCTCTCTCCTTGAAGGGAAGACTATCTAGTAAAGTGTGGTGTCCTGCAATAAGCACTTCTCTTCCCTTGAAGGGAAGTCTAGCTAGTAAAGTGTGGTGTCCTGCAATAAGCACTTCTCTTCCCTTGAAGTGAAGACTGGCCAGTAATGTGTGGTGTCCTGCAATGAGCACTTCGCTTCCCTTGAAGGGAAGTCTGTCCAGAAAAGTGTGGTGTCCTGCAATAAGCACTTCGCTTCCCTTGAAGGGAAGTCTGGCTAGTAAAGTGTGGTGTCCTGCAATAAGCACTTCTCTTCCCTTGAAGGGAAGACTGGCTAGTAAAGTGTGGAGTCCTGCAATAAGTACTTCTTTTCCCTTGAAGGGAAGTCTATCCAGAAAAGGTTGGTGGCCTGAACTAAGCATTTCTCTCCCCTTGAAGGGAAGACTGGCTAGTAAAGTGTGGTGTCCTGCAATAAGCACTTCTCTTCCCTTGAAGGGAAGTCTGGCTAGTAAAGTGTGGTGTCCTGCAATAAGCACTTCTCTTCCCTTGAAGGGAAGACTAGCTAGTAAAGTGTGGTGTCCTGCAGTAAGCATTTCTCTTCCCTTGAAGGGAAGACTAGCTAGTAAAGTGTGGTGTCCTGCAATAAGCACTTCTCTTCCCTTGAAGGGAAGACTGGCTAGTAAAGTGTGGTGTCCTGCAATAAGCACTTCTCTTCCCTTGAAGGGAAGACAAGCTAGTAAAGTGTGGTGTCCTGCAGTAAGCACTTCTCTTCCCTTGAAGGGAAGACAAGCTAGTAAAGTGTGGTGTCCTGCAGTAAGCACTTCTCTTCCCTTGAAGGGAAGACTAGCTAGTAAAGTGTGGTGTTCTGCAATAAGCATTTCTCTTCCCTTGAAGGGAAGACTGGCTAGTAAAGTGAGGTGTCCTGCAGTAAGCATTTCTCTCCCATTGAAGGGAAGACTGGCTAGTAAAGTGTGGTGTCCTGCAATAAGCACTTCTCTTCCCTTGAAGGGAAGTCTGGCTAGTAAAGTGTGGTGTCCTGCAATAAGTACTTCTCTTCCCTTGAAGGGAAGTCTGGCTAGTAAAGTGTGGTGTCCTGCAGTAAGCATTTCTCTCTCCTTGAAGGGAAGACTGGCTAGTAAAGTGTGGTGTCCTGCAATAAGTACTTCTCTTCCCTTGAAGGGAAGACTGGCTAGTAAAGTGTGGTGTCCTGCAGTAAGCATTTCTCTCTCCTTGAAGGGAAGACTAGCTAGTAAAGTGTGGTGTCCTGCAATAAGCACTTCTCTTCCCTTGAAGGGAAGTCTGGCTAGTAAAGTGTGGTGTCCTGCAGTAAGCATTTCTCTCTCCTTGAAGGGAAGACTAGCTAGTAAAGTGTGGTGTCCTGCAGTAAGCACTTCTCTTCCCTTGAAGGGAAGTCTGGCTAGTAAAGTGTGGTGTCCTGCAGTAAGCATTTCTCTCTCCTTGAAGGGAAGACTAGCTAGTAAAGTGTGGTGTCCTGCAATAAGCACTTCTCTTCCCTTGAAGGGAAGTCTAACTAGTAAAGTGTGGTGTCCTGCAATAAGCACTTCTCTTCCCTTGAAGGGAAGTCTAACTAGTAAAGTGTGGTGTCCTGCAGTAAGCATTTCTCTCTCCTTGAAGGGAAGACTATCTAGTAAAGTGTGGTGTCCTGCAATAAGCACTTCTCTTCCCTTGAAGGGAAGTCTAGCTAGTAAAGTGTGGTGTCCTGCAATAAGCACTTCTCTTCCCTTGAAGGGAAGACTGGCCAGTAATGTGTGGTGTCCTGCAATGAGCACTTCGCTTCCCTTGAAGGGAAGTCTGTCCAGAAAAGTGTGGTGTCCTGCAATAAGCACTTCGCTTCCCTTGAAGGGAAGTCTGGCTAGTAAAGTGTGGTGTCCTGCAATAAGCACTTCGCTTCCCTTGAAGGGAAGACTATCTAGTAAAGTGTGGTGTCCTGCAATAAGCACTTCTCTTCCCTTGAAGGGAAGTCTGGCTAGTAAAGTGTGGTGTCCTGCAATAAGCACTTCTCTTCCCTTGAAGGGAAGACTAGCTAGTAAAGTGTGGTGTCCTGCAGTAAGCATTTCTCTTCCCTTGAAGGGAAGACTAGCTAGTAAAGTGTGGTGTCCTGCAATAAGCACTTCTCTTCCCTTGAAGGGAAGACTGGCTAGTAAAGTGTGGTGTCCTGCAATAAGCACTTCTCTTCCCTTGAAGGGAAGACAAGCTAGTAAAGTGTGGTGTCCTGCAGTAAGCACTTCTCTTCCCTTGAAGGGAAGACAAGCTAGTAAAGTGTGGTGTCCTGCAGTAAGCACTTCTCTTCCCTTGAAGGGAAGACTAGCTAGTAAAGTGTGGTGTTCTGCAATAAGCATTTCTCTTCCCTTGAAGGGAAGACTGGCTAGTAAAGTGAGGTGTCCTGCAGTAAGCATTTCTCTCCCATTGAAGGGAAGACTGGCTAGTAAAGTGTGGTGTCCTGCAATAAGCACTTCTCTTCCCTTGAAGGGAAGTCTGGCTAGTAAAGTGTGGTGTCCTGCAATAAGTACTTCTCTTCCCTTGAAGGGAAGTCTGGCTAGTAAAGTGTGGTGTCCTGCAGTAAGCATTTCTCTCTCCTTGAAGGGAAGACTGGCTAGTAAAGTGTGGTGTCCTGCAATAAGTACTTCTCTTCCCTTGAAGGGAAGACTGGCTAGTAAAGTGTGGTGTCCTGCAGTAAGCATTTCTCTCTCCTTGAAGGGAAGACTAGCTAGTAAAGTGTGGTGTCCTGCAATAAGCACTTCTCTTCCCTTGAAGGGAAGTCTGGCTAGTAAAGTGTGGTGTCCTGCAGTAAGCATTTCTCTCTCCTTGAAGGGAAGACTAGCTAGTAAAGTGTGGTGTCCTGCAGTAAGCACTTCTCTTCCCTTGAAGGGAAGTCTGGCTAGTAAAGTGTGGTGTCCTGCAGTAAGCATTTCTCTCTCCTTGAAGGGAAGACTAGCTAGTAAAGTGTGGTGTCCTGCAATAAGCACTTCTCTTCCCTTGAAGGGAAGTCTAACTAGTAAAGTGTGGTGTCCTGCAATAAGCACTTCTCTTCCCTTGAAGGGAAGTCTAACTAGTAAAGTGTGGTGTCCTGCAGTAAGCATTTCTCTCTCCTTGAAGGGAAGACTATCTAGTAAAGTGTGGTGTCCTGCAATAAGCACTTCTCTTCCCTTGAAGGGAAGTCTAGCTAGTAAAGTGTGGTGTCCTGCAATAAGCACTTCTCTTCCCTTGAAGGGAAGACTGGCCAGTAATGTGTGGTGTCCTGCAATGAGCACTTCGCTTCCCTTGAAGGGAAGTCTGTCCAGAAAAGTGTGGTGTCCTGCAATAAGCACTTCGCTTCCCTTGAAGGGAAGTCTGGCTAGTAAAGTGTGGTGTCCTGCAATAAGCACTTCTCTTCCCTTGAAGGGAAGACTGGCTAGTAAAGTGTGGAGTCCTGCAATAAGTACTTCTTTTCCCTTGAAGGGAAGTCTATCCAGAAAAGGTTGGTGGCCTGAACTAAGCATTTCTCTCCCCTTGAAGGGAAGACTGGCTAGTAAAGTGTGGTGTCCTGCAATAAGCACTTCTCTTCCCTTGAAGGGAAGTCTGGCTAGTAAAGTGTGGTGTCCTGCAATAAGCACTTCTCTTCCCTTGAAGGGAAGACTAGCTAGTAAAGTGTGGTGTCCTGCAGTAAGCATTTCTCTTCCCTTGAAGGGAAGACTAGCTAGTAAAGTGTGGTGTCCTGCAATAAGCACTTCTCTTCCCTTGAAGGGAAGACTGGCTAGTAAAGTGTGGTGTCCTGCAATAAGCACTTCTCTTCCCTTGAAGGGAAGACTAGCTAGTAAAGTGTGGTGTCCTGCAGTAAGCACTTCTCTTCCCTTGAAGGGAAGACAAGCTAGTAAAGTGTGGTGTCCTGCAATAAGCACTTCTCTTCCCTTGAAGGGAAGTCTGGCTAGTAAAGTGTGGTGTCCTGCAATAAGCACTTCTCTTCCCTTGAAGGGAAGACTGGCTAGTAAAGTGAGGTGTCCTGCAGTAAGCATTTCTCTCCCATTGAAGGGAAGACTGGCTAGTAAAGTGTGGTGTCCTGCAATAAGCACTTCTCTTCCCTTGAAGGGAAGACTATCTAGTAAAGTGTGGTGTCCTGCAATAAGCACTTCGCTTCCCTTGAAGGGAAGTCTGGCTAGTAAAGTGTGGTGTCCTGCAATAAGCACTTCTCTCTCCTTGAAGGGAAGACTATCTAGTAAAGTGTGGTGTCCTGCAATAAGCACTTCGCTTCCCTTGAAGGGAAGTCTGGCTAGTAAAGTGTGGTGTCCTGCAATAAGCACTTCTCTTCCCTTGAAGGGAAGACTATCTAGTAAAGTGTGGTGTCCTGCAATAAGCACTTCTCTTCCCTTGAAGGGAAGTCTAGCTAGTAAAGTGTGGTGTCCTGCAATAAGCACTTCTCTTCCCTTGAAGGGAAGACTGGCCAGTAATGTGTGGTGTCCTGCAATGAGCACTTCGCTTCCCTTGAAGGGAAGTCTGTCCAGAAAAGTGTGGTGTCCTGCAATAAGCACTTCGCTTCCCTTGAAGGGAAGTCTGGCTAGTAAAGTGTGGTGTCCTGCAATAAGCACTTCGCTTCCCTTGAAGGGAAGACTATCTAGTAAAGTGTGGTGTCCTGCAATAAGCACTTCTCTTCCCTTGAAGGGAAGTCTGGCTAGTAAAGTGTGGTGTCCTGCAATAAGCACTTCTCTTCCCTTGAAGGGAAGACTAGCTAGTAAAGTGTGGTGTCCTGCAGTAAGCATTTCTCTTCCCTTGAAGGGAAGACTAGCTAGTAAAGTGTGGTGTCCTGCAATAAGCACTTCTCTTCCCTTGAAGGGAAGACTGGCTAGTAAAGTGTGGTGTCCTGCAATAAGCACTTCTCTTCCCTTGAAGGGAAGACAAGCTAGTAAAGTGTGGTGTCCTGCAGTAAGCACTTCTCTTCCCTTGAAGGGAAGACAAGCTAGTAAAGTGTGGTGTCCTGCAGTAAGCACTTCTCTTCCCTTGAAGGGAAGACTAGCTAGTAAAGTGTGGTGTTCTGCAATAAGCATTTCTCTTCCCTTGAAGGGAAGACTGGCTAGTAAAGTGAGGTGTCCTGCAGTAAGCATTTCTCTCCCATTGAAGGGAAGACTGGCTAGTAAAGTGTGGTGTCCTGCAATAAGCACTTCTCTTCCCTTGAAGGGAAGTCTGGCTAGTAAAGTGTGGTGTCCTGCAATAAGTACTTCTCTTCCCTTGAAGGGAAGTCTGGCTAGTAAAGTGTGGTGTCCTGCAGTAAGCATTTCTCTCTCCTTGAAGGGAAGACTGGCTAGTAAAGTGTGGTGTCCTGCAATAAGTACTTCTCTTCCCTTGAAGGGAAGACTGGCTAGTAAAGTGTGGTGTCCTGCAGTAAGCATTTCTCTCTCCTTGAAGGGAAGACTAGCTAGTAAAGTGTGGTGTCCTGCAATAAGCACTTCTCTTCCCTTGAAGGGAAGTCTGGCTAGTAAAGTGTGGTGTCCTGCAGTAAGCATTTCTCTCTCCTTGAAGGGAAGACTAGCTAGTAAAGTGTGGTGTCCTGCAGTAAGCACTTCTCTTCCCTTGAAGGGAAGTCTGGCTAGTAAAGTGTGGTGTCCTGCAGTAAGCATTTCTCTCTCCTTGAAGGGAAGACTAGCTAGTAAAGTGTGGTGTCCTGCAATAAGCACTTCTCTTCCCTTGAAGGGAAGTCTAACTAGTAAAGTGTGGTGTCCTGCAATAAGCACTTCTCTTCCCTTGAAGGGAAGTCTAACTAGTAAAGTGTGGTGTCCTGCAGTAAGCATTTCTCTCTCCTTGAAGGGAAGACTATCTAGTAAAGTGTGGTGTCCTGCAATAAGCACTTCTCTTCCCTTGAAGGGAAGTCTAGCTAGTAAAGTGTGGTGTCCTGCAATAAGCACTTCTCTTCCCTTGAAGGGAAGACTGGCCAGTAATGTGTGGTGTCCTGCAATGAGCACTTCGCTTCCCTTGAAGGGAAGTCTGTCCAGAAAAGTGTGGTGTCCTGCAATAAGCACTTCGCTTCCCTTGAAGGGAAGTCTGGCTAGTAAAGTGTGGTGTCCTGCAATAAGCACTTCTCTTCCCTTGAAGGGAAGACTGGCTAGTAAAGTGTGGAGTCCTGCAATAAGTACTTCTTTTCCCTTGAAGGGAAGTCTATCCAGAAAAGGTTGGTGGCCTGAACTAAGCATTTCTCTCCCCTTGAAGGGAAGACTGGCTAGTAAAGTGTGGTGTCCTGCAATAAGCACTTCTCTTCCCTTGAAGGGAAGTCTGGCTAGTAAAGTGTGGTGTCCTGCAATAAGCACTTCTCTTCCCTTGAAGGGAAGACTAGCTAGTAAAGTGTGGTGTCCTGCAGTAAGCATTTCTCTTCCCTTGAAGGGAAGACTAGCTAGTAAAGTGTGGTGTCCTGCAATAAGCACTTCTCTTCCCTTGAAGGGAAGACTGGCTAGTAAAGTGTGGTGTCCTGCAATAAGCACTTCTCTTCCCTTGAAGGGAAGACTAGCTAGTAAAGTGTGGTGTCCTGCAGTAAGCACTTCTCTTCCCTTGAAGGGAAGACAAGCTAGTAAAGTGTGGTGTCCTGCAGTAAGCACTTCTCTTCCCTTGAAGGGAAGACTAGCTAGTAAAGTGTGGTGTTCTGCAATAAGCATTTCTCTTCCCTTGAAGGGAAGACTGGCTAGTAAAGTGAGGTGTCCTGCAGTAAGCATTTCTCTCCCATTGAAGGGAAGACTGGCTAGTAAAGTGTGGTGTCCTGCAATAAGCACTTCTCTTCCCTTGAAGGGAAGACTAGCTAGTAAAGTGTGGTGTCCTGCAATAAGCACTTCTCTTCCCTTGAAGGGAAGTCTAGCTAGTAAAGTGTGGTGTCCTGCAATAACCACTTCTCTTCCCTTGAAGGGAAGACTGGCTAGTAAAGTGTGGTGTCCTGCAATAAGCACTTCTCTTCCCTTGAAGGGAAGTCTGGCTAGTAAAGTGTGGTGTCCTGCAGTAAGCATTTCTCTCTCCTTGAAGGGAAGACTAGCTAGTAAAGTGTGGTGTCCTGCAATAACCACTTCTCTTCCCTTGAAGGGAACTCTAGCTAGTAAAGTGTGGTGTCCTGCAATAACCACTTCTCTTCCCTTGAAGGGAAGACTGGCTAGTAAAGTGTGGTGTCCTGCAATGAGCACTTCGCTTCCCTTGAAGGGAAGTCTGTCCAGAAAAGTATGGTGTCCTGCAATAACCACTTCTCTTCCCTTGAAGGGAAGTCTGGCTAGTAAAGTGTGGTGTCCTGCAGTAAGCATTTCTCTTCCCTTGAAGGGAAGTCTGGCTAGTAAAGTGTGGTGTCCTGCAGTAAGCATTTCTCTCTCCTTGAAGGGAAGACTAGCTAGTAAAGTGTGGTGTCCTGCAATAACCACTTCTCTTCCCTTGAAGGGAACTCTAGCTAGTAAAGTGTGGTGTCCTGCAATAACCACTTCTCTTCCCTTGAAGGGAAGACTGGCTAGTAAAGTGTGGTGTCCTGCAATAAGCACTTCTCTTCCCTTGAAGGGAAGTCTGGCTAGTAAAGTGTGGTGTCCTGCAATAAGCACTACTCTTCCCTTGAAGGGAAGTCTGGCTAGTAAAGTGTGGTGTCCTGCAATATGCACTTCTCTTCCCTTGAAGGGAAGACTGGCCAGTAATGTGTGGTGTCCTGCAATAAGCACTTCTCTTCCCTTGAAGGGAAGTCTGGCTAGTAAAGTGTGGTGTCCTGCAATATGCACTTCTCTTCCCTTGAAGGGAAGACTGGCCAGTAATGTGTGGTGTCCTGCAATAAGCACTTCGCTTCCCTTGAAGGGAAGTCTGTCCAGAAAAGTGTGGTGTCCTGCAATAAGCACGTCGCTTCCCTTGAAGGGAAGTCTGGCCAGTAAAGTGTGGTGTCCTGCAATAAGCACTTCTCTTCCCTTGAAGGGAAGACTGGCTAGTAAAGTGTGGTGTCCTGCAATAAGCACTTCTCTTCCCTTGAAGGGAAGACTAGCTAGTAAAGTGTGGTGTCCTGCAATAAGCATTTCTCTTCCCTTGAAGGGAAGACTAGCTAGTAAAGTGTGGTGTCCTGCAGTAAGCATTTATCTTCCCTTGAAGGGAAGACTAGCTAGTAAAGTGTGGTGTCCTGCAGTAAGCACTTCTCTTCCCTTGAAGGGAAGACAAGCTAGTAAAGTGTGGTGTCCTGCAGTAAGCACTTCTCTTCCCTTGAAGGGAAGACTAGCTAGTAAAGTGTGGTGTCCTGCAGTAAGCACTTCTCTTCCCTTGAAGGGAAGACTAGCTAGTAAAGTGTGGTGTCCTGCAATAAGCACTTCTCTTACCTTGAAGGGAAGTCTAACTAGTAAAGTGTGGTGTCCTGCAATAACCACTTCTCTTCCCTTGAAGGGAAGACTGGCTAGTAAAGTGTGGTGTCCTGCAGTAAGCATTTCTCTTCCCTTGAAGGGAAGACTGGCTAGTAAAGTGTGGTGTCCTGCAATAAGCACTTCTCTTCCCTTGAAGGGAAGACTAGCTAGTAAAGTGTGGTGTCCTGCAGTAAGCATTTCTCTCCCCTTGAAGGGAAGACTGACTAGTAAAGTGTGGTGTCCTGCAGTAAGCATTTCTCTCTCCTTGAAGGGAAGACTAGCTAGTAAAGTGTGGTGTCCTGCAATAAGCACTTCTCTTCCCTTGAAGGGAAGTCTAGCTAGTAAAGTGTGGTGTCCTGCAATAAGCACTTCTCTTCCCTTGAAGGGAAGACTGGCCAGTAATGTGTGGTGTCCTGCAATAAGCACTTCGCTTCCCTTGAAGGGACGTCTGTCCAGAAAAGTATGGTGTCCTGCAATAACCACTTCTCTTCCCTTGAAGGGAAGACTGGCTAGTAAAGTGTGGTGTCCTGCAATAAGCACTTCTCTTCCCTTGAAGGGAAGTCTGGCTAGTAAAGTGTGGAGTCCTGCAATAAGCACTTCTCTTTCCTTGAAGGGTAGACTGGCTAGTAAAGTGTGGTGTCCTGCAGTAAGCATTTCTCTTCCCTTGAAGGGAAGACTAGCTAGTAAAGTGTGGTGTCCTGCAGTAAGCACTTCTCTTCCCTTGAAGGGAAGACAAGCTAGTAAAGTGTGGTGTCCTGCAGTAAGCACTTCTCTTCCCTTGAAGGGAAGACTAGCTAGTAAAGTGTGGTGTCCTGCAGTAAGCATTTCTCTTCCCTTGAAGGGAAGACTAGCTAGTAAAGTGTGGTGTCCTGCAATAAGCACTTCTCTTCCCTTGAAGGGAAGACTAGCTAGTAAAGTGTGGTGTCCTGCAGTAAGCATTTCTCTCCCCTTGAAGGGAAGACTGGCTAGTAAAGTGTGGTGTCCTGCAGTAAGCATTTCTCTCCCCTTGAAGGGAAGACTGGCTAGTAAAGTGTGGTGTCCTGCAGTAAGCATTTCTCTCTCCTTGAAGGGAAGACTGGCTAGTAAAGTGTGGTGTCCTGCAGTAAGCATTTCTCTCCCCTTGAAGGGAAGACTAGCTAGTAAAGTGTGGTGTCCTGCAATAAGCACTTCTCTTCCCTTGAAGGGAAGTCTGGCTAGTAAAGTGTGGTGTCCTGCAGTAAGCATTTCTCTC
The DNA here is from genome assembly GCF_023053635.1 of Elgaria multicarinata webbii. Taxonomy (NCBI): domain Eukaryota; kingdom Metazoa; phylum Chordata; class Lepidosauria; order Squamata; family Anguidae; genus Elgaria; species Elgaria multicarinata. Next base: position 6,793,219 of record NC_086184.1, read on the forward strand.
CCCTTGAAGGGAAGACTGGCTAGTAAATTGTGGTGTCCTGCAGTAAGCATTTCTCTCGCCTTGAAGGGAAGACTGGCTAGTAAATTGTGGTGTCCTGCAGTAAGCATTTCTCTCCCCTTGAAGGGAAGACTGGCTAGTAAAGTGTGGTGTCCTGCAATAAGCATTTCTCTCGCCTTGAAGGGAAGTCTGTCCAGAAAAGTGTGGTGTCCTGCAATAAGCACTTCTCTTCCCTTGAAGGGAAGTCTGGCTAGTAAAGTGTGGTGTCCTGCAATAAGCACTTCGCTTCCCTTGAAGGGAAGTCTGTCCAGAAAAGTGTGGAGTCCTGCAATAAGTACTTCTCTTCCCTTGAAGGGAAGTCTGGCTAGTAAAGTGTGGTGTCCTGCAGTAAGCATTTCTCTCTCCTTGAAGGGAAGACTAGCTAGTAAAGTGTGGTGTCCTGCAGTAAGCACTTCTCTTCCCTTGAAGGGAAGTCTGGCTAGTAAAGTGTGGTGTCCTGCAGTAAGCATTTCTCTCTCCTTGAAGGGAAGACTAGCTAGTAAAGTGTGGTGTCCTGCAATAAGCACTTCTCTTCCCTTGAAGGGAAGTCTAACTCGTAAAGTGTGGTGTCCTGCAATAAGCACTTCTCTTCCCTTGAAGGGAAGTCTAACTAGTAAAGTGTGGTGTCCTGCAGTAAGCATTTCTCTCTCCTTGAAGGGAAGACTATCTAGTAAAGTGTGGTGTCCTGCAATAAGCACTTCTCTTCCCTTGAAGGGAAGTCTAGCTAGTAAAGTGTGGTGTCCTGCAATAAGCACTTCTCTTCCCTTGAAGGGAAGACTGGCCAGTAATGTGTGGTGTCCTGCAATGAGCACTTCGCTTCCCTTGAAGGGAAGTCTGTCCAGAAAAGTGTGGTGTCCTGCAATAAGCACTTCTCTTCCCTTGAAGGGAAGACTGGCTAGTAAAGTGTGGAGTCCTGCAATAAGTACTTCTTTTCCCTTGAAGGGAAGTCTATCCAGAAAAGGTTGGTGGCCTGAACTAAGCATTTCTCTCCCCTTGAAGGGAAGACTGGCTAGTAAAGTGTGGTGTCCTGCAATAAGCACTTCTCTTCCCTTGAAGGGAAGTCTGGCTAGTAAAGTGTGGTGTCCTGCAATAAGCACTTCTCTTCCCTTGAAGGGAAGACTAGCTAGTAAAGTGTGGTGTCCTGCAGTGAGCATTTCTCTTCCCTTGAAGGGAAGACTAGCTAGTAAAGTGTGGTGTCCTGCAATAAGCACTTCTCTTCCCTTGAAGGGAAGACTGGCTAGTAAAGTGTGGTGTCCTGCAATAAGCACTTCTCTTCCCTTGAAGGGAAGACTAGCTAGTAAAGTGTGGTGTCCTGCAGTAAGCACTTCTCTTCCCTTGAAGGGAAGACAAGCTAGTAAAGTGTGGTGTCCTGCAGTAAGCACTTCTCTTCCCTTGAAGGGAAGACTAGCTAGTAAAGTGTGGTGTTCTGCAATAAGCATTTCTCTTCCCTTGAAGGGAAGACTGGCTAGTAAAGTGAGGTGTCCTGCAGTAAGCATTTCTCTCCCATTGAAGGGAAGACTGGCTAGTAAAGTGTGGTGTCCTGCAATAAGCACTTCTCTTCCCTTGATGGGAAGACTAGCTAGTAAAGTGTGGTGTCCTGCAATAAGCACTTCTCTTCCCTTGAAGGGAAGTCTAGCTAGTAAAGTGTGGTGTCCTGCAATAACCACTTCTCTTCCCTTGAAGGGAAGACTGGCTAGTAAATTGTGGTGTCCTGCAATAAGCACTTCTCTTCCCTTGAAGGGAAGTCTGGCTAGTAAAGTGTGGTGTCCTGCAATATGCACTTCTCTTCCCTTGAAGGGAAGACTGGCCAGTAATGTGTGGTGTCCTGCAATAAGCACTTCTCTTCCCTTGAAGGGAAGTCTGGCTAGTAAAGTGTGGTGTCCTGCAATATGCACTTCCCTTCCCTTGAAGGGAAGACTGGCCAGTAATGTGTGGTGTCCTGCAATAAGCACTTCGCTTCCCTTGAAGGGAAGTCTGTCCAGAAAAGTGTGGTGTCCTGCAATAAGCACGTCGCTTCCCTTGAAGGGAAGTCTGGCCAGTAAAGTGTGGTGTCCTGCAATAAGCACTTCTCTTCCCTTGAAGGGAAGACTGGCTAGTAAAGTGTGGTGTCCTGCAATAAGCACTTCTCTTCCCTTGAAGGGAAGACTAGCTAGTAAAGTGTGGTGTCCTGCAATAAGCATTTCTCTTCCCTTGAAGGGAAGACTAGCTAGTAAAGTGTGGTGTCCTGCAGTAAGCATTTCTCTTCCCTTGAAGGGAAGACTAGCTAGTAAAGTGTGGTGTCCTGCAGTAAGCACTTCTCTTCCCTTGAAGGGAAGACAAGCTAGTAAAGTGTGGTGTCCTGCAGTAAGCACTTCTCTTCCCTTGAAGGGAAGACTAGCTAGTAAAGTGTGGTGTCCTGCAATAACCACTTCTCTTCCCATGAAGGGAAGACTAGCTAGTAAAGTGTGGTGTCCTGCAATAAGCACTTCTCTTCCCTTGAAGGGAAGTCTAACTAGTAAAGTGTGGTGTCCTGCAATAACCACTTCTCTTCCCTTGAAGGGAAGACTGGCTAGTAAAGTGTGGTGTCCTGCAGTAAGCATTTCTCTTCCCTTGAAGGGAAGACTGGCTAGTAAAGTGTGGTGTCCTGCAATAAGCACTTCTCTTCCCTTGAAGGGAAGACTAGCTAGTAAAGTGTGGTGTCCTGCAGTAAGCATTTCTCTCCCCTTGAAGGGAAGACTGACTAGTAAAGTGTGGTGTCCTGCAGTAAGCATTTCTCTCTCCTTGAAGGGAAGACTAGCTAGTAAAGTGTGGTGTCCTGCAATAAGCACTTCTCTTCCCTTGAAGGGAAGTCTAACTCGTAAAGTGTGGTGTCCTGCAATAAGCACTTCTCTTCCCTTGAAGGGAAGTCTAACTAGTAAAGTGTGGTGTCCTGCAGTAAGCATTTCTCTCTCCTTGAAGGGAAGACTATCTAGTAAAGTGTGGTGTCCTGCAATAAGCACTTCTCTTCCCTTGAAGGGAAGTCTAGCTAGTAAAGTGTGGTGTCCTGCAATAAGCACTTCTCTTCCCTTGAAGGGAAGACTGGCCAGTAATGTGTGGTGTCCTGCAATGAGCACTTCGCTTCCCTTGAAGGGAAGTCTGTCCAGAAAAGTGTGGTGTCCTGCAATAAGCACTTCTCTTCCCTTGAAGGGAAGACTGGCTAGTAAAGTGTGGAGTCCTGCAATAAGTACTTCTTTTCCCTTGAAGGGAAGTCTATCCAGAAAAGGTTGGTGGCCTGAACTAAGCATTTCTCTCCCCTTGAAGGGAAGACTGGCTAGTAAAGTGTGGTGTCCTGCAATAAGCACTTCTCTTCCCTTGAAGGGAAGTCTGGCTAGTAAAGTGTGGTGTCCTGCAATAAGCACTTCTCTTCCCTTGAAGGGAAGACTAGCTAGTAAAGTGTGGTGTCCTGCAGTGAGCATTTCTCTTCCCTTGAAGGGAAGACTAGCTAGTAAAGTGTGGTGTCCTGCAATAAGCACTTCTCTTCCCTTGAAGGGAAGACTGGCTAGTAAAGTGTGGTGTCCTGCAATAAGCACTTCTCTTCCCTTGAAGGGAAGACTAGCTAGTAAAGTGTGGTGTCCTGCAGTAAGCACTTCTCTTCCCTTGAAGGGAAGACAAGCTAGTAAAGTGTGGTGTCCTGCAGTAAGCACTTCTCTTCCCTTGAAGGGAAGACTAGCTAGTAAAGTGTGGTGTTCTGCAATAAGCATTTCTCTTCCCTTGAAGGGAAGACTGGCTAGTAAAGTGAGGTGTCCTGCAGTAAGCATTTCTCTCCCATTGAAGGGAAGACTGGCTAGTAAAGTGTGGTGTCCTGCAATAAGCACTTCTCTTCCCTTGATGGGAAGACTAGCTAGTAAAGTGTGGTGTCCTGCAATAAGCACTTCTCTTCCCTTGAAGGGAAGTCTAGCTAGTAAAGTGTGGTGTCCTGCAATAACCACTTCTCTTCCCTTGAAGGGAAGACTGGCTAGTAAATTGTGGTGTCCTGCAATAAGCACTTCTCTTCCCTTGAAGGGAAGTCTGGCTAGTAAAGTGTGGTGTCCTGCAATATGCACTTCTCTTCCCTTGAAGGGAAGACTGGCCAGTAATGTGTGGTGTCCTGCAATAAGCACTTCTCTTCCCTTGAAGGGAAGTCTGGCTAGTAAAGTGTGGTGTCCTGCAATATGCACTTCTCTTCCCTTGAAGGGAAGACTGGCCAGTAATGTGTGGTGTCCTGCAATAAGCACTTCGCTTCCCTTGAAGGGAAGTCTGTCCAGAAAAGTGTGGTGTCCTGCAATAAGCACGTCGCTTCCCTTGAAGGGAAGTCTGGCCAGTAAAGTGTGGTGTCCTGCAATAAGCACTTCTCTTCCCTTGAAGGGAAGACTGGCTAGTAAAGTGTGGTGTCCTGCAATAAGCACTTCTCTTCCCTTGAAGGGAAGACTAGCTAGTAAAGTGTGGTGTCCTGCAATAAGCATTTCTCTTCCCTTGAAGGGAAGACTAGCTAGTAAAGTGTGGTGTCCTGCAGTAAGCATTTCTCTTCCCTTGAAGGGAAGACTAGCTAGTAAAGTGTGGTGTCCTGCAGTAAGCACTTCTCTTCCCTTGAAGGGAAGACAAGCTAGTAAAGTGTGGTGTCCTGCAGTAAGCACTTCTCTTCCCTTGAAGGGAAGACTAGCTAGTAAAGTGTGGTGTCCTGCAATAACCACTTCTCTTCCCATGAAGGGAAGACTAGCTAGTAAAGTGTGGTGTCCTGCAATAAGCACTTCTCTTCCCTTGAAGGGAAGTCTAACTAGTAAAGTGTGGTGTCCTGCAATAACCACTTCTCTTCCCTTGAAGGGAAGACTGGCTAGTAAAGTGTGGTGTCCTGCAGTAAGCATTTCTCTTCCCTTGAAGGGAAGACTGGCTAGTAAAGTGTGGTGTCCTGCAATAAGCACTTCTCTTCCCTTGAAGGGAAGACTAGCTAGTAAAGTGTGGTGTCCTGCAGTAAGCATTTCTCTCCCCTTGAAGGGAAGACTGACTAGTAAAGTGTGGTGTCCTGTAGTAAGCATTTCTCTCTCCTTGAAGGGAAGACTAGTTAGTAAAGTGTGGTGTCCTGCAATAAGCACTTCTCTTCCCTTGAAGGGAAGTCTAGCTAGTAAAGTGTGGTGTCCTGCAATAAGCACTTCTCTTCCCTTGAAGGGAAGACTGGCCAGTAATGTGTGGTGTCCTGCAATAAGCACTTCGCTTCCCTTGAAGGGACGTCTGTCCAGAAAAGTATGGTGTCCTGCAATAACCACTTCTCTTCCCTTGAAGGGAAGACTGGCTAGTAAAGTGTGGTGTCCTGCAATAAGCACTTCTCTTCCCTTGAAGGGAAGTCTGGCTAGTAAAGTGTGGAGTCCTGCAATAAGCACTTCTCTTCCCTTGAAGGGTAGACTTGCTAGTAAAGTGTGGTGTCCTGCAGTAAGCATTTCTCTTCCCTTGAAGGGAAGACTAGCTAGTAAAGTGTGGTGTCCTGCAGTAAGCACTTCTCTTCCCTTGAAGGGAAGACAAGCTAGTAAAGTGTGGTGTCCTGCAGTAAGCACTTCTCTTCCCTTGAAGGGAAGACTAGCTAGTAAAGTGTGGTGTCCTGCAGTAAGCATTTCTCTTCCCTTGAAGGGAAGACTAGCTAGTAAAGTGTGGTGTCCTGCAATAAGCACTTCTCTTCCCTTGAAGGGAAGACTAGCTAGTAAAGTGTGGTGTCCTGCAGTAAGCATTTCTCTCCCCTTGAAGGGAAGACTGGCTAGTAAAGTGTGGTGTCCTGCAGTAAGCATTTCTCTCCCCTTGAAGGGAAGACTGGCTAGTAAAGTGTGGTGTCCTGCAGTAAGCATTTCTCTCTCCTTGAAGGGAAGACTGGCTAGTAAAGTGTGGTGTCCTGCAGTAAGCATTTCTCTCCCCTTGAAGGGAAGACTAGCTAGTAAAGTGTGGTGTCCTGCAATAAGCACTTCTCTTCCCTTGAAGGGAAGTCTGGCTAGTAAAGTGTGGTGTCCTGCAGTAAGCATTTCTCTCCCCTTGAAGGGAAGACTGGCTAGTAAATTGTGGTGTCCTGCAGTAAGCATTTCTCTCGCTTTGAAGGGAAGACTGGCCAGTAAAGTGTGGTGTCCTGCAGTAAGCATTTCTCTCCCCTTGAAGGGAAGACTGGCTAGTAAAGTGTGGTGTCCTGCAATAAGCATTTCTCTCGCCTTGAAGGGAAGTCTGTCCAGAAAAGTGTGGTGTCCTGCAATAAGCACTTCTCTTACCTTGAAGGGAAGTCTGGCTAGTAAAGTGTGGTGTCCTGCAATAAGCACTTCGCTTCACTTGAAGGGAAGTCTGTCCAGAAAAGTGTGGAGTCCTGCAATAAGTACTTCTCTTCCCTTGAAGGGAAGTCTGGCTAGTAAAGTGTGGTGTCCTGCAGTAAGCATTTCTCTCTCCTTGAAGGGAAGACTAGCTAGTAAAGTGTGGTGTCCTGCAATAAGCACTTCACTTCCCTTGAAGGGAAGTCTGGCTAGTAAAGTGTGGTGTCCTGCAGTAAGCATTTCTCTCTCCTTGAAGGGAAGACTAGCTAGTAAAGTGTGGTGTCCTGCAATAAGCACTTCTCTTCCCTTGAAGGGAAGTCTAACTAGTAAAGTGTGGTGTCCTGCAATAACCACTTCTCTTCCCTTGAAGGGAAGACTGGCTAGTAAAGTGTGGTGTCCTGCAGTAAGCATTTCTCTTCTCTTAAAGGGAAGACTGGCTAGTAAAGTGTGGTGTCCTGCAATAAGCACTTCTCTTCCCTTGAAGGGAAGACTAGCTAGTAAAGTGTGGTGTCCTGCAGTAAGCATTTCTCTCCCCTTGAAGGGAAGACTGGCTAGTAAAGTGTTGTGTCCTGCAATAAGCATTTCTCTCTCCTTGAAGGGAAGACTAGCTAGTAAAGTGTGGTGTCCTGCAATAAGCACTTCTCTTCCCTTGAAGGGAAGTCTAGCTAGTAAAGTGTGGTGTCCTGCAATAAGCACTTCTCTTCCCTTGAAGGGAAGACTGGCCAGTAATGTGTGGTGTCCTGCAATGAGCACTTCGCTTCCCTTGAAGGGAAGTCTGGCTAGTAAAGTGTGGTGTCCTGCAATAAGCACTTCTCTTCCCTTGAAGGGAAGACTGGCTAGTAAAGTGTGGAGTCCTGCAATAAGTACTTCTTTTCCCTTGAAGGGAAGTCTATCCAGAAAAGGTTGGTGGCCTGAACTAAGCATTTCTCTCCCCTTGAAGGGAAGAATGGCTAGTAAAGTGTGGTGTCCTGCAATAAGCACTTCTCTTCCCTTGAAGGGAAGTCTGGCTAGTAAAGTGTGGTGTCCTGCAATAAGCACTTCTCTTCCCTTGAAGGGAAGACTAGCTAGTAAAGTGTGGTGTCCTGCAGTAAGCATTTCTCTTCCCTTGAAGGGAAGACTAGCTAGTAAAGTGTGGTGTCCTGCAATAAGCACTTCTCTTCCGTTGAAGGGAAGACTGCCTAGTAAAGTGTGGTGTCCTGCAGTAAGCACTTCTCTTCCCTTGAAGGGAAGACAAGCTAGTAAAGTGTGGTGTCCTGCAGTAAGCACTTATCTTCCCTTGAAGGGAAGACTGGCTAGTAAAGTGTGGTGTCCTGCATTAAGCACTTCTCTTCCCTGGAAGGGAAGACTGGCTAGTAAAGTGTGGTGTCCTGCATTAAGCATTTCTCTTCCCTTGAAGGGAAGAGTAGCTAGTAAAGTGAGGTGTCCTGCATTAAGCATTTCTCTTCCCTTGAAGGGAAGACTAGCTAGTAAAGTGTGGTGTCCTGCATTAAGCATTTCTCTTCCCTTGAAGGGAAGACTGGCTAGTAAAGTGAGGTGTCCTGCATTAAGCATTTCTCTTCCCTTGAAGGGAAGACTAGCTAGTAAAGTGTGTTGTCCTGCAATAAGCACTTCTCTTCCCTTGAAGGGAAGACTAGCTAGTAAAGTGAGGTGTCCTGCATTAAGCATTTCTCTCCCCTTGAAGGGAAGACTAGCTAGTAAAGTGAGGTGTCCTGCAATAAGCACTTCTCTTCCCTTGAAGGGAAGACTGGCTAGTAAAGTGAGGTGTCCTGCAGTAAGCATTTCTCTCCCATTGAAGGGAAGACTGGCTAGTAAAGTGTGGTGTCCTGCAATAAGCACTTCTCTTCCCTTGAAGGGAAGTCTAGCTAGTAAAGTGTGGTGTCCTGCAATAACCACTTCTCTTCCCTTGAAGGGAAGACTAGCTAGTAAAGTGTGGTGTCCTGCAATAACCACTTCTCTTCCCTTGAAGGGAAGATTGGCTAGTAAAGTGTGGTGTCCTGCAATAAGCACTTCTCTTCCCTTGAAGGGAAGTCTGGCTAATAAAGTGTGGTGTCCTGCAGTAAGCATTTCTCTCTCCTTGAAGGGAAGACTAGCTAGTAAAGTGTGGTGTCCTGCAATAAGCACTTCTTTTCCCTTGAAGGGAAGTCTAGCTAGTAAAGTGTGGTGTCCTGCAATAACCACTTCTCTTCCCTTGAAGGGAAGACTGGCTAGTAAAGTGTGGTGTCCTGCAATAACCACTTCTCTTCCCTTGAAGGGAAGACTGGCTAGTAAAGTGTGGTGTCCTGCAATAAGCACTTCTCTTCCCTTGAAGGGAAGTCTGGCTAGTAAAGTGTGGTGTCCTGCAATAAGCACTTCGCTTCCCTTGAAGGGAAGTCTGTCCAGAAAAGTGTGGTGTCCTGCAATAAGCACGTCGCTTCCCTTGAAGGGAAGTCTGGCCAGTAAAGTGTGGTGTCCTGCAATAAGCACTTCTCTTCCCTTGAAGGGAAGACTGGCTAGTAAAGTGTGGTGTCCTGCAATAAGCACTTCTCTTCCCTTGAAGGGAAGACTAGCTAGTAAAGTGTGGTGTCCTGCAATAAGCATTTTCCTTCCCTTGAAGGGAAGACTAGCTAGTAAAGTGTGGTGTCCTGCAGTAAGCATTTCTCTTCCCTTGAAGGGAAGACTAGCTAGTAAAGTGTGGTGTCCTGCAGTAAGCATTTCTCTTCCCTTGAAGGGAAGACTAGCTAGTAAAGTGTGGTGTCCTGCAGTAAGCACTTCTCTTCCCTTGAAGGGAAGACTAGCTAGTAAAGTGTGGTGTCCTGCAATAAGCACTTCTCTTCCCTTGAAGGGAAGACTAGCTAGTAAAGTGTGGTGTCCTGCAGTAAGCACTTCTCTTCCCTTGAAGGGAAGACTAGCTAGTAAAGTGTGGTGTCCTGCAGTAAGCACTTCTCTTCCCTTGAAGGGAAGACTAGCTAGTAAAGTGTGGTGTCCTGCAGTAAGCACTTCTCTTCCCTTGAAGGGAAGACAAGCTAGTAAAGTGTGGTGTCCTGCAGTAAGCACTTCTCTTCCCTTGAAGGGAAGACTAGCTAGTAAAGTGTGGTGTCCTGCAGTAAGCACTTCTCTTCCCTTGAAGGGAAGACTAGCTAGTAAAGTGTGGTGTCCTGCAGTAAGCACTTCTCTTCCCTTGAAGGGAAGACTAGCTAGTAAAGTGTGGTGTCCTGCAGTAAGCACTTCTCTTCCCTTGAAGGGAAGACTAGCTAGTAAAGTGTGGTGTCCTGCAATAAGCACTTCTCTCCCCTTGAAGGGAAGACTAGCTAGTAAAGTGTGGTGTCCTACAATAAGCACTTCTCTTCCCTTGAAGGGAAGACTGGCTAGTAAAGTGTGGTGTCCTGCAGTAAGCATTTCTCTCCCCTTGAAGGGAAGACTGGCTAGTAAAGTGTGGTGTCCTGCAGTAAGCATTTCTCTCCCCTTGAAGGGAAGACTGGCTAGTAAAGTGTGGTGTCCTGCAGTAAGCATTTCTCTCTCCTTGAAGGGAAGACTGGCTAGTTAAGTGTGGTGTCCTGCAGTAAGCATTTCTCTCTCCTTGAAGGGAAGACTGGCTAGTAAAGTGTGGTGTCCTGCAATAAGCACTTCTCTTCCCTTGAAGGGAAGACTGGCTAGTAAAGTGAGGTGTCCTGCATTAAGCATTTCTCTTCCCTTGAAGGGAAGACTAGCTAGTAAATTGTGGTGTCCTGCAGTAAGCATTTCTCTCGCCTTGAAGGGAAGACTGGCTAGTAAATTGTGGTGTCCTGCAGTAAGCATTTCTCTCCCCTTGAAGGGAAGACTGGCTAGTAAATTGTGGTGTCCTGCAGTAAGCATTTCTCTCCCCTTGAAGGGAAGACTGGCTAGTAAAGTGTGGTGTCCTGCAATAAGCATTTCTCTCGCCTTGAAGGGAAGTCTGTCCAGAAAAGTGTGGTGTCCTGCAATAAGCACTTCTCTTCCCTTGAAGGGAAGTCTGGCTAGTAAAGTGTGGTGTCCTGCAATAAGCACTTCGCTTCCCTTGAAGGGAAGTCTGTCCAGAAAAGTGTGGAGTCCTGCAATAAGTACTTCTCTTCCCTTGAAGGGAAGTCTATCCAGAAAAGTTTGGTGGCCTGAACTAAGCAATTCTCTCCCCTTGAAGGGAAGACTGGCTAGTAAAGTGTGGTGTCCTGCAGTAAGCACTTCTCTTCCCTTGAAGGGAAGACTAGCTAGTAAAGTGTGGTGTCCTGCAGTAAGCACTTCTCTTCCCTTGAAGGGAAGACTGGCTAGTAAATTGTGGTGTCCTGCAGTAAGCATTTCTCTCCCCTTGAAGGGAAGACTGGCTAGTAAATTGTGGTGTCCTGCAGTAAGCATTTCTCTCGCCTTGAAGGGAAGACTGGCTAGTAAAGTGTGGTGTCCTGCAGTAAGCATTTCTCTCCCCTTGAAGGGAAGACTGGCTAGTAAATTGTGGTGTCCTGCAGTAAGCATTTCTCTCCCCTTGAAGGGAAGACTGGCTAGTAAAGTGTGGTGTCCTGCAATAAGCATTTCTCTCGCCTTGAAGGGAAGTCTGTCCAGAAAAGTGTGGAGTCCTGCAATAAGTACTTCTCTTCCCTTGAAGGGAAGTCTATCCAGAAAAGTTTGGTGGCCTGAACTAAGCAATTCTCTCCCCTTGAAGGGATGACTGGCCAGTGAAGTGTGAAGGCTGGCAATAATTGGTCCCCTCCCTCTGAAGGCAGTGCTTTCCTCTTTCATCTTTACAGCAGAACTTCCAGGCATCCCTTCTTCGACACCTGCATTCACTTTCTATTCAATCCATCCAGCAAGTGGACTGCAGAGAAATGGCCAGGGAAGTCTTGGTCCTTGATTTCAGAGGTGCAGCACACCATCATCCTGGGACAGAGGAGTGAAAATCTACATTTTATTTTTTAATTTATTGCACTTATATACCGCTCCCATAGCAAGGGCTCTCTGGGCGGTTTACAAAAATTCTAAAATTAAGGTAAAAACGAGTATACAAAATTTAAATTCTAAAACACAGAACATACCCACATAAAGAATTAAAAACTGCAAATCAACAAATGAAAGGAGAAAAAGCACAAAAACAAGTGCAATCAAAGCCAGTGTAATATATTGCTTTGAGAGTTGGACTGACTTACCTCGAAGGATTTTTTTTGAGGATAATATGGAGACGAAGACGACGATGTAAGATGCCTCGCATTCCTTGAAAGAGTTAAAAAGCAAAGCCCACCCCATTAAGGGGAGTGAGGGGGGGACACTGGCCAGTAAAGTGTGGTGTCCTGCAATAAGCATTTCTCTCCCCTTGAAGGGAAGACTGGCTAGTAAAGTGAGGTGTCCTGCAATAAGCATTTCTCTCCCCTTGAAGGGAAGACTAGCTAGTAAAGTGTGGTGTCCTGCAGTAAGCACTTCTCTTCCCTTGAAGGGAAGACAAGCTAGTAAAGTGTGGTGTCCTGCAGTAAGCACTTCTCTTCCCTTGAAGGGAAGACTAGCTAGTAAAGTGTGGTGTCCTGCAGTAAGCATTTCTCTTCCCTTGAAGGGAAGACTAGCTAGTAAAGTGTGGTGTCCTGCAATAAGCACTTCTCTTCCCTTGAAGGGAAGACTAGCTAGTAAAGTGTGGTGTCCTGCAGTAAGCATTTCTCTCCCCTTGAAGGGAAGACTGGCTAGTAAAGTGTGGTGTCCTGCAGTAAGCATTTCTCTCCCCTTGAAGGGAAGACTGGCTAGTAAAGTGTGGTGTCCTGCAGTAAGCATTTCTCTCTCCTTGAAGGGAAGACTGGCTAGTAAAGTGTGGTGTCCTGCAGTAAGCATTTCTCTCCCCTTGAAGGGAAGACTAGCTAGTAAAGTGTGGTGTCCTGCAATAAGCACTTCTCTTCCCTTGAAGGGAAGTCTGGCTAGTAAAGTGTGGTGTCCTGCAGTAAGCATTTCTCTCCCCTTGAAGGGAAGACTGGCTAGTAAATTGTGGTGTCCTGCAGTAAGCATTTCTCTCGCCTTGAAGGGAAGACTGGCCAGTAAAGTGTGGTGTCCTGCAGTAAGCATTTCTCTCCCCTTGAAGGGAAGACTGGCTAGTAAAGTGAGGTGTCCTGCAATAAGCATTTCTCTCCCCTTGAAGGGAAGACTAGCTAGTAAAGTGTGGTGTCCTGCAGTAAGCACTTCTCTTCCCTTGAAGGGAAGACAAGCTAGTAAAGTGTGGTGTCCTGCAGTAAGCACTTCTCTTCCCTTGAAGGGAAGACTAGCTAGTAAAGTGTGGTGTCCTGCAGTAAGCATTTCTCTTCCCTTGAAGGGAAGACTAGCTAGTAAAGTGTGGTGTCCTGCAATAAGCACTTCTCTTCCCTTGAAGGGAAGACTAGCTAGTAAAGTGTGGTGTCCTGCAGTAAGCATTTCTCTCCCCTTGAAGGGAAGACTGGCTAGTAAAGTGTGGTGTCCTGCAGTAAGCATTTCTCTCCCCTTGAAGGGAAGACTGGCTAGTAAAGTGTGGTGTCCTGCAGTAAGCATTTCTCTCTCCTTGAAGGGAAGACTGGCTAGTAAAGTGTGGTGTCCTGCAGTAAGCATTTCTCTCCCCTTGAAGGGAAGACTAGCTAGTAAAGTGTGGTGTCCTGCAATAAGCACTTCTCTTCCCTTGAAGGGAAGTCTGGCTAGTAAAGTGTGGTGTCCTGCAGTAAGCATTTCTCTCCCCTTGAAGGGAAGACTGGCTAGTAAATTGTGGTGTCCTGCAGTAAGCATTTCTCTCGCCTTGAAGGGAAGACTGGCCAGTAAAGTGTGGTGTCCTGCAGTAAGCATTTCTCTCCCCTTGAAGGGAAGACTGGCTAGTAAAGTGTGGTGTCCTGCAATAAGCATTTCTCTCGCCTTGAAGGGAAGTCTGTCCAGAAAAGTGTGGTGTCCTGCAATAAGCACTTCTCTTACCTTGAAGGGAAGTCTGGCTAGTAAAGTGTGGTGTCCTGCAATAAGCACTTCGCTTCACTTGAAGGGAAGTCTGTCCAGAAAAGTGTGGAGTCCTGCAATAAGTACTTCTCTTCCCTTGAAGGGAAGTCTGGCTAGTAAAGTGTGGTGTCCTGCAGTAAGCATTTCTCTCTCCTTGAAGGGAAGACTAGCTAGTAAAGTGTGGTGTCCTGCAATAAGCACTTCACTTCCCTTGAAGGGAAGTCTGGCTAGTAAAGTGTGGTGTCCTGCAGTAAGCATTTCTCTCTCCTTGAAGGGAAGACTAGCTAGTAAAGTGTGGTGTCCTGCAATAAGCACTTCTCTTCCCTTGAAGGGAAGTCTAACTAGTAAAGTGTGGTGTCCTGCAATAACCACTTCTCTTCCCTTGAAGGGAAGACTGGCTAGTAAAGTGTGGTGTCCTGCAGTAAGCATTTCTCTTCTCTTAAAGGGAAGACTGGCTAGTAAAGTGTGGTGTCCTGCAATAAGCACTTCTCTTCCCTTGAAGGGAAGACTAGCTAGTAAAGTGTGGTGTCCTGCAGTAAGCATTTCTCTCCCCTTGAAGGGAAGACTGGCTAGTAAAGTGTTGTGTCCTGCAATAAGCATTTCTCTCTCCTTGAAGGGAAGACTAGCTAGTAAAGTGTGGTGTCCTGCAATAAGCACTTCTCTTCCCTTGAAGGGAAGTCTAGCTAGTAAAGTGTGGTGTCCTGCAATAAGCACTTCTCTTCCCTTGAAGGGAAGAATGGCCAGTAATGTGTGGTGTCCTGCAATGAGCACTTCGCTTCCCTTGAAGGGAAGTCTGGCTAGTAAAGTGTGGTGTCCTGCAATAAGCACTTCTCTTCCCTTGAAGGGAAGACTGGCTAGTAAAGTGTGGAGTCCTGCAATAAGTACTTCTTTTCCCTTGAAGGGAAGTCAATCCAGAAAAGGTTGGTGGCCTGAACTAAGCATTTCTCTCCCCTTGAAGGGAAGAATGGCTAGTAAAGTGTGGTGTCCTGCAATAAGCACTTCTCTTCCCTTGAAGGGAAGTCTGGCTAGTAAAGTGTGGTGTCCTGCAATAAGCACTTCTCTTCCCTTGAAGGGAAGACTAGCTAGTAAAGTGTGGTGTCCTGCAGTAAGCATTTCTCTTCCCTTGAAGGGAAGACTAGCTAGTAAAGTGTGGTGTCCTGCAATAAGCACTTCTCTTCCGTTGAAGGGAAGACTGCCTAGTAAAGTGTGGTGTCCTGCAGTAAGCACTTCTCTTCCCTTGAAGGGAAGACAAGCTAGTAAAGTGTGGTGTCCTGCAGTAAGCACTTATCTTCCCTTGAAGGGAAGACTGGCTAGTAAAGTGTGGTGTCCTGCATTAAGCACTTCTCTTCCCTTGAAGGGAAGACTGGCTAGTAAAGTGTGGTGTCCTGCATTAAGCACTTCTCTTCCCTTGAAGGGAAGACTGGCTAGTAAAGTGTGGTGTCCTGCATTAAGCATTTCTCTTCCCTTGAAGGGAAGAGTAGCTAGTAAAGTGAGGTGTCCTGCATTAAGCATTTCTCTTCCCTTGAAGGGAAGACTAGCTAGTAAAGTGTGGTGTCCTGCATTAAGCATTTCTCTTCCCTTGAAGGGAAGACTGGCTAGTAAAGTGAGGTGTCCTGCATTAAGCATTTCTCTTCCCTTGAAGGGAAGACTAGCTAGTAAAGTGTGTTGTCCTGCAATAAGCACTTCTCTTCCCTTGAAGGGAAGACTAGCTAGTAAAGTGTGGTGTCCTGCATTAAGCACTTCTCTTCCCTTGAAGGGAAGACTGGCTAGTAAAGTGTGGTGTCCTGCATTAAGCACTTCTCTTCCCTTGAAGGGAAGACTGGCTAGTAAAGTGTGGTGTCCTGCATTAAGCATTTCTCTTCCCTTGAAGGGAAGAGTAGCTAGTAAAGTGAGGTGTCCTGCATTAAGCATTTCTCTTCCCTTGAAGGGAAGACTAGCTAGTAAAGTGTGGTGTCCTGCATTAAGCATTTCTCTTCCCTTGAAGGGAAGACTGGCTAGTAAAGTGAGGTGTCCTGCATTAAGCATTTCTCTTCCCTTGAAGGGAAGACTAGCTAGTAAAGTGTGTTGTCCTGCAATAAGCACTTCTCTTCCCTTGAAGGGAAGACTAGCTAGTAAAGTGAGGTGTCCTGCATTAAGCATTTCTCTCCCCTTGAAGGGAAGACTAGCTAGTAAAGTGAGGTGTCCTGCAATAAGCACTTCTCTTCCCTTGAAGGGAAGACTGGCTAGTAAAGTGAGGTGTCCTGCAGTAAGCATTTCTCTCCCATTGAAGGGAAGACTAGCTAGTAAAGTGTGGTGTCCTGCAATAAGCACTTCTCTTCCCTTGAAGGGAAGTCTAGCTAGTAAAGTGTGGTGTCCTGCAATAACCACTTCTCTTCCCTTGAAGGGAAGACTAGCTAGTAAAGTGTGGTGTCCTGCAATAACCACTTCTCTTCCCTTGAAGGGAAGATTGGCTAGTAAAGTGTGGTGTCCTGCAATAAGCACTTCTCTTCCCTTGAAGGGAAGTCTGGCTAATAAAGTGTGGTGTCCTGCAGTAAGCATTTCTCTCTCCTTGAAGGGAAGACTAGCTAGTAAAGTGTGGTGTCCTGCAATAAGCACTTCTTTTCCCTTGAAGGGAAGTCTAGCTAGTAAAGTGTGGTGTCCTGCAATAACCACTTCTCTTCCCTTGAAGGGAAGACTGGCTAGTAAAGTGTGGTGTCCTGCAATAACCACTTCTCTTCCCTTGAAGGGAAGACTGGCTAGTAAAGTGTGGTGTCCTGCAATAAGCACTTCTCTTCCCTTGAAGGGAAGTCTAGCTAGTAAAGTGTGGTGTCCTGCAATAACCACTTCGCTTCCCTTGAAGGGAAGTCTGTCCAGAAAAGTGTGGTGTCCTGCAATAAGCACGTCGCTTCCCTTGAAGGGAAGTCTGGCCAGTAAAGTGTGGTGTCCTGCAATAAGCACTTCTCTTCCCTTGAAGGGAAGACTGGCTAGTAAAGTGTGGTGTCCTGCAATAAGCACTTCTCTTCCCTTGAAGGGAAGACTAGCTAGTAAAGTGTGGTGTCCTGCAATAAGCATTTTCCTTCCATTGAAGGGAAGACTAGCTAGTAAAGTGTGGTGTCCTGCAGTAAGCATTTCTCTTCCCTTGAAGGGAAGACTAGCTAGTAAAGTGTGGTGTCCTGCAGTAAGCATTTCTCTTCCCTTGAAGGGAAGACTAGCTAGTAAAGTGTGGTGTCCTGCAGTAAGCACTTCTCTTCCCTTGAAGGGAAGACTAGCTAGTAAAGTGTGGTGTCCTGCAATAAGCACTTCTCTTCCCTTGAAGGGAAGACTAGCTAGTAAAGTGTGGTGTCCTGCAGTAAGCACTTCTCTTCCCTTGAAGGGAAGACTAGCTAGTAAAGTGTGGTGTCCTGCAGTAAGCACTTCTCTTCCCTTGAAGGGAAGACTAGCTAGTAAAGTGTGGTGTCCTGCAGTAAGCACTTCTCTTCCCTTGAAGGGAAGACAAGCTAGTAAAGTGTGGTGTCCTGCAGTAAGCACTTCTCTTCCCTTGAAGGGAAGACTAGCTAGTAAAGTGTGGTGTCCTGCAGTAAGCACTTCTCTTCCCTTGAAGGGAAGACTAGCTAGTAAAGTGTGGTGTCCTGCAATAAGCACTTCTCTTCCCTTGAAGGGAAGACTAGCTAGTAAAGTGTGGTGTCCTGCAGTAAGCACTTCTCTTCCCTTGAAGGGAAGACTAGCTAGTAAAGTGTGGTGTCCTGCAGTACGCACTTCTCTTCCCTTGAAGGGAAGACTAGCTAGTAAAGTGTGGTGTCCTGCAATAAGCACTTCTCTCCCCTTGAAGGGAAGACTAGCTAGTAAAGTGTGGTGTCCTACAATAAGCACTTCTCTTCCCTTGAAGGGAAGACTGGCTAGTAAAGTGTGGTGTCCTGCAGTAAGCATTTCTCTCCCCTTGAAGGGAAGACTGGCTAGTAAAGTGTGGTGTCCTGCAGTAAGCATTTCTCTCCCCTTGAAGGGAAGACTGGCTAGTAAAGTGTGGTGTCCTGCAGTAAGCATTTCTCTCTCCTTGAAGGGAAGACTGGCTAGTTAAGTGTGGTGTCCTGCAGTAAGCATTTCTCTCTCCTTGAAGGGAAGACTAGCTAGTAAAGTGTGGTGTCCTGCAATAAGCACTTCTCTTCCCTTGAAGGGAAGACTGGCTAGTAAAGTGTGGTGTCCTGCAGTAAGCATTTCTCTCCCCTTGAAGGGAAGACTGGCTAGTAAATTGTGGTGTCCTGCAGTAAGCATTTCTCTCCCCTTGAAGGGAAGACTGGCTAGTAAATTGTGGTGTCCTGCAGTAAGCATTTCTCTCGCCTTGAAGGGAAGACTGGCTAGTAAATTGTGGTGTCCTGCAGTAAGCATTTCTCTCCCCTTGAAGGGAAGACTGGCTAGTAAATTGTGGTGTCCTGCAGTAAGCATTTCTCTCCCCTTGAAGGGAAGACTGGCTAGTAAAGTGTGGTGTCCTGCAATAAGCATTTCTCTCGCCTTGAAGGGAAGTCTGTCCAGAAAAGTGTGGTGTCCTGCAATAAGCACTTCTCTTCCCTTGAAGGGAAGTCTGGCTAGTAAAGTGTGGTGTCCTGCAATAAGCACTTCGCTTCCCTTGAAGGGAAGTCTGTCCAGAAAAGTGTGGAGTCCTGCAATAAGTACTTCTCTTCCCTTGAAGGGAAGTCTATCCAGAAAAGTTTGGTGGCCTGAACTAAGCAATTCTCTCCCCTTGAAGGGAAGACTGACTAGTAAAGTGTGGTGTCCTGCAGTAAGCACTTCTCTTCCCTTGAAGGGAAGACTAGCTAGTAAAGTGTGGTGTCCTGCAGTAAGCACTTCTCTTCCCTTGAAGGGAAGACTGGCTAGTAAATTGTGGTGTCCTGCAGTAAGCATTTCTCTCCCCTTGAAGGGAAGACTGGCTAGTAAATTGTGGTGTCCTGCAGTAAGCATTTCTCTCGCCTTGAAGGGAAGACTGGCTAGTAAAGTGTGGTGTCCTGCAGTAAGCATTTCTCTCCCCTTGAAGGGAAGACTGGCTAGTAAATTGTGGTGTCCTGCAGTAAGCATTTCTCTCCCCTTGAAGGGAAGACTGGCTAGTAAAGTGTGGTGTCCTGCAATAAGCATTTCTCTCGCCTTGAAGGGAAGTCTGTCCAGAAAAGTGTGGAGTCCTGCAATAAGTACTTCTCTTCCCTTGAAGGGAAGTCTATCCAGAAAAGTTTGGTGGCCTGAACTAAGCAATTCTCTCCCCTTGAAGGGATGACTGGCCAGTGAAGTGTGAAGGCTGGCAATAATTGGTCCCCTCCCTCTGAAGGCAGTGCTTTCCTCTTTCATCTTTACAGCAGAACTTCCAGGCATCCCTTCTTCGACACCTGCATTCACTTTCTATTCAATCCATCCAGCAAGTGGACTGCAGAGAAATGGCCAGGGAAGTCTTGGTCCTTGATTTCAGAGGTGCAGCACACCATCATCCTGGGACAGAGGAGTGAAAATCTACATTTTATTTTTTAATTTATTGCACTTATATACCGCTCCCATAGCAAGGGCTCTCTGGGCGGTTTACAAAAATTCTAAAATTAAGGTAAAAACGAGTATACAAAATTTAAATTCTAAAACACAGAACATACCCACATAAAGAATTAAAAACTGCAAATCAACAAATGAAAGGAGAAAAAGCACAAAAACAAGTGCAATCAAAGCCAGTGTAATATATTGCTTTGAGAGTTGGACTGACTTACCTCGAAGGATTTTTTTTGAGGATAATATGGAGACGAAGACGACGATGTAAGATGCCTCGCATTCCTTGAAAGAGTTAAAAAGCAAAGCCCACCCCATTAAGGGGAGTGAGGGGGGGACACTGGCCAGTAAAGTGTGGTGTCCTGCAATAAGCATTTCTCTCCCCTTGAAGGGAAGACTGGCTAGTAAAGTGAGGTGTCCTGCAATAAGCATTTCTCTCCCCTTGAAGGGAAGACTAGCTAGTAAAGTGTGGTGTCCTGCAGTAAGCATTTCTCTCCCCTTGAAGGGAAGACTAGCTAGTAAAGTGTGGTGTCCTGCAGTAAGCATTTCTCTCCCCTTGAAGGGAAGACTAGCTAGTAAAGTGTGGTGTCCTGCAGTAAGCATTTCTCTCCCCTTGAAGGGAAGACTAGCTAGTAAAGTGTGGTGTCCTGCAGTAAGCATTTCTCTCCCCTTGAAGGGAAGACTGGCTAGTAAAGTGTGGTGTCCTGCAGTAAGCATTTCTCTCCCCTTGAAGGGAAGACTGGCTAGTAAATTGTGGTGTCCTGCAGTAAGCATTTCTCTCCCCTTGAAGGGAAGTCTGTCCAGAAAAGTATGGTGTCCTGCAGTAAGCATTTCTCTCCCCTTGAAGGGAAGTCTGTCCAGAAAAGTATGGTGTCCTGCAATAAACACTTCTCTTCCCTTGAAGGGAAGTCTGTCCAGAAAAGTATGGTGTCCTGCAATAAGCACTTCTCTTCCCTTGAAAGGAAGTCTGTCCAGAAATGTATGGTGTCCTGCAATAAGCACTTCTCCTCCCTTGAAGGGAAGACTGGCTAGTAAAGTGTGGTGTCCTGCAATAAGTACTTCTCTACCCTTGAAGGGAAGACTGGCTAGTAAAGTGTGGTGTCCTGCAATAAGTACTTCTCTACCCTTGAAGGGAAGTCTGGCTAGTAAAGTGTGGTGTCCTGCAATAAGTACTTCTCTTCCCTTGAAGGGAAGTCTGTCCAGACAAGTGTGGTGTCCTGCAATAAGTACTTCTCTACCCTTGAAGGGAAGACTAGCTAGTAAAGTGTGGTGTCCTGCAGTAAGCATTTCTCTCCCCTTGAAGGGAAGACTAGCTAGTAAAGTGTGGTGTCCTGCAGTAAGCATTTCTCTCCCCTTGAAGGGAAGACTGGCTAGTAAAGTGTGGTGTCCTGCAGTAAGCATTTCTCTCCCCTTGAAGGGAAGACTGGCTAGTAAAGTGTGGTGTCCTGCAGTAAGCATTTCTCTCCCCTTGAAGGGAAGACTAGCTAGTAAAGTGTGGTGTCCTGCAGTAAGCATTTCTCTCCCCTTGAAGGGAAGACTGGCTAGTAAAGTGTGGTGTCCTGCAGTAAGCATTTCTCTCCCCTTGAAGGGAAGACTGGCTAGTAAAGTGTGGTGTCCTGCAGTAAGCATTTCTCTCCCCTTGAAGGGAAGACTGGCTTGTAAAGTGTGGTTTCCTGCTATAAGCATTTCTCTCCACTAGAAGGGAAGACTGGCTAGTAAAGTGTGGTGTCCTGCAATAAGCATTTCTCTCCCCTAGAAGGGAAGACTGGCTAGTAAAGTTTGTTGTCCTGCAGTAAGCATTGATCTCCCCTTGAAGGGAAGACTGGCTAGTAAAGTGTGGTTTCCTGCTATAAGCATTTCTCTCCCCTTGAAGGGAAGACTGGCTAGTAAAGTGTGGTGTCCTGCAGTAAGCATTTCTCTCCCCTTGAAGGGAAGACTGGCTAGTAAATTGTGGTGTCCTGCAGTAAGCATTTCTCTCGCCTTGAAGGGAAGACTGGCCAGTAAAGTGTGGTGTCCTGCAGTAAGCATTTCTCTCCCCTTGAAGGGAAGACTGGCTAGTAAAGTGTGGTGTCCTGCAATAAGCATTTCTCTCGCCTTGAAGGGAAGTCTGTCCAGAAAAGTGTGGTGTCCTGCAATAAGCACTTCTCTTCCCTTGAAGGGAAGTCTGTCTAGTAAAGTGTGGTGTCCTGCAGTAAGCATTTCTCTCTCCTTGAAGGGAAGACTAGCTAGTAAAGTGTGGTGTCCTGCAATAAGCACTTCTCTTACCTTGAAGGGAAGTCTGGCTAGTAAAGTGTGGTGTCCTGCAATAAGCACTTCGCTTCACTTGAAGGGAAGTCTGTCCAGAAAAGTGTGGAGTCCTGCAATAAGTACTTCTCTTCCCTTGAAGGGAAGTCTGGCTAGTAAAGTGTGGTGTCCTGCAGTAAGCATTTCTCTCTCCTTGAAGGGAAGACTGGCTAGTAAAGTGTGGTGTCCTGCAGTAAGCATTTCTCTCCCCTTGAAGGGAAGACTTGCTAGTAAAGTGTGGTTTCCTGCTATAAGCATTTCTCTCCCCTTGAAGGGAAGACTGGCTAGTAAAGTGTGGTGTCCTGCAATAAGCATTTCTCTCCCCTTGAAGGGAAGACTGGCTAGTAAATTGTGGTGTCCTGCAGTAAGCATTTCTCTCGCCTTGAAGGGAAGACTGGCCAGTAAAGTGTGGTGTCCTGCAGTAAGCATTTCTCTCCCCTTGAAGGGAAGACTGGCTAGTAAAGTGTGGTGTCCTGCAATAAGCATTTCTCTCGCCTTGAAGGGAAGTCTGTCCAGAAAAGTGTGGTGTCCTGCAATAAGCACTTCTCTTCCCTTGAAGGGAAGTCTGTCTAGTAAAGTGTGGTGTCCTGCAGTAAGCATTTCTCTCTCCTTGAAGGGAAGACTAGCTAGTAAAGTGTGGTGTCCTGCAATAAGCACTTCTCTTACCTTGAAGGGAAGTCTGGCTAGTAAAGTGTGGTGTCCTGCAATAAGCACTTCGCTTCACTTGAAGGGAAGTCTGTCCAGAAAAGTGTGGAGTCCTGCAATAAGTACTTCTCTTCCCTTGAAGGGAAGTCTGGCTAGTAAAGTGTGGTGTCCTGCAGTAAGCATTTCTCTCTCCTTGAAGGGAAGACTGGCTAGTAAAGTGTGGTGTCCTGCAGTAAGCATTTCTCTCCCCTTGAAGGGAAGACTTGCTAGTAAAGTGTGGTTTCCTGCTATAAGCATTTCTCTCTCCTTGAAGGGAAGTCTGGCTAGTAAAGTGTGGTGTCCTGCAGTAAGCATTTCTCTCTCCTTGAAGGGAAGACTGGCTAGTAAAGTGTGGTGTCCTGCAGTAAGCATTTCTCTCCCCTTGAAGGGAAGACTGGCTAGTAAAGTGTGGTGTCCTGCAGTAAGCATTTCTCTCCCCTTGAAGGGAAGACTGGCTAGTAAATTGTGGTGTCCTGCAGTAAGCATTTCTCTCGCCTTGAAGGGAAGACTGGCCAGTAAAGTGTGGTGTCCTGCAGTAAGCATTTCTCTCCCCTTGAAGGGAAGACTGGCTAGTAAAGTGTGGTGTCCTGCAATAAGCATTTCTCTCGCCTTGAAGGGAAGTCTGTCCAGAAAAGTGTGGTGTCCTGCAATAAGCACTTCTCTTACCTTGAAGGGAAGTCTGGCTAGTAAAGTGTGGTGTCCTGCAGTAAGCATTTCTCTCGCCTTGAAGGGAAGTCTGTCCAGAAAAGTGTGGTGTCCTGCAATAAGCACTTCTCTTACCTTGAAGGGAAGTCTGTCCAGAAAAGTGTGGAGTCCTGCAATAAGTACTTCTCTTCCCTTGAAGGGAAGTCTGGCTAGTAAAGTGTGGTGTCCTGCAGTAAGCATTTCTCTCTCCTTGAAGGGAAGACTAGCTAGTAAAGTGTGGTGTCCTGCAATAAGCACTTCACTTCCCTTGAAGGGAAGTCTGGCTAGTAAAGTGTGGTGTCCTGCAGTAAGCATTTCTCTCTCCTTGAAGGGAAGACTAGCTAGTAAAGTGTGGTGTCCTGCAATAAGCACTTCTCTTCCCTTGAAGGGAAGTCTAACTAGTAAAGTGTGGTGTCCTGCAATAACCACTTCTCTTCCCTTGAAGGGAAGACTGGCTAGTAAAGTGTGGTGTCCTGCAGTAAGCATTTCTCTTCTCTTAAAGGGAAGACTGGCTAGTAAAGTGTGGTGTCCTGCAATAAGCACTTCTCTTCCCTTGAAGGGAAGACTAGCTAGTAAAGTGTGGTGTCCTGCAGTAAGCATTTCTCTCCCCTTGAAGGGAAGACTGGCTAGTAAAGTGTTGTGTCCTGCAATAAGCATTTCTCTCTCCTTGAAGGGAAGACTAGCTAGTAAAGTGTGATGTCCTGCAATAAGCACTTCTCTTCCCTTGAAGGGAAGTCTAGCTAGTAAAGTGTGGTGTCCTGCAATAAGCACTTCTCTTCCCTTGAAGGGAAGACTGGCCAGTAATGTGTGGTGTCCTGCAATGAGCACTTCGCTTCCCTTGAAGGGAAGTCTGGCTAGTAAAGTGTGGTGTCCTGCAATAAGCACTTCTCTTCCCTTGAAGGGAAGACTGGCTAGTAAAGTGTGGAGTCCTGCAATAAGTACTTCTTTTCCCTTGAAGGGAAGTCTATCCAGAAAAGGTTGGTGGCCTGAACTAAGCATTTCTCTCCCCTTGAAGGGAAGAATGGCTAGTAAAGTGTGGTGTCCTGCAATAAGCACTTCTCTTCCCTTGAAGGGAAGTCTGGCTAGTAAAGTGTGGTGTCCTGCAATAAGCACTTCTCTTCCCTTGAAGGGAAGACTAGCTAGTAAAGTGTGGTGTCCTGCAGTAAGCATTTCTCTTCCCTTGAAGGGAAGACTAGCTAGTAAAGTGTGGTGTCCTGCAATAAGCACTTCTCTTCCGTTGAAGGGAAGACTGCCTAGTAAAGTGTGGTGTCCTGCAGTAAGCACTTCTCTTCCCTTGAAGGGAAGACAAGCTAGTAAAGTGTGGTGTCCTGCAGTAAGCACTTATCTTCCCTTGAAGGGAAGACTGGCTAGTAAAGTGTGGTGTCCTGCATTAAGCACTTCTCTTCCCTTGAAGGGAAGACTGGCTAGTAAAGTGTGGTGTCCTGCATTAAGCACTTCTCTTCCCTTGAAGGGAAGACTGGCTAGTAAAGTGTGGTGTCCTGCATTAAGCATTTCTCTTCCCTTGAAGGGAAGAGTAGCTAGTAAAGTGAGGTGTCCTGCATTAAGCATTTCTCTTCCCTTGAAGGGAAGACTAGCTGGTAAAGTGTGGTGTCCTGCAATAACCACTTCTCTTCCCTTGAAGGGAAGACTGGCTAGTAAAGTGTGGTGTCCTGCAATAACCACTTCTCTTCCCTTGAAGGGAAGACTGGCTAGTAAAGTGTGGTGTCCTGCAATAAGCACTTCTCTTCCCTTGAAGGGAAGTCTGGCTAGTAAAGTGTGGTGTCCTGCAATATGCACTTCTCTTCCCTTGAAGGGAAGACTGGCCAGTAATGTGTGGTGTCCTGCAATAAGCACTTCGCTTCCCTTGAAGGGAAGTCTGTCCAGAAAAGTGTGGTGTCCTGCAATAAGCACGTCGCTTCCCTTGAAGGGAAGTCTGGCCAGTAAAGTGTGGTGTCCTGCAATAAGCACTTCTCTTCCCTTGAAGGGAAGACTGGCTAGTAAAGTGTGGTGTCCTGCAATAAGCACTTCTCTTCCCTTGAAGGGAAGACTAGCTAGTAAAGTGTGGTGTCCTGCAATAAGCATTTTCGTTCCCTTGAAGGGAAGACTAGCTAGTAAAGTGTGGTGTCCTGCAGTAAGCATTTCTCTTCCCTTGAAGGGAAGACTAGCTAGTAAAGTGTGGTGTCCTGCAGTAAGCATTTCTCTTCCCTTGAAGGGAAGACTAGCTAGTAAAGTGTGGTGTCCTGCAGTAAGCACTTCTCTTCCCTTGAAGGGAAGACTAGCTAGTAAAGTGTGGTGTCCTGCAATAAGCACTTCTCTTCCCTTGAAGGGAAGACTAGCTAGTAAAGTGTGGTGTCCTGCAGTAAGCACTTCTCTTCCCTTGAAGGGAAGACTAGCTAGTAAAGTGTGGTGTCCTGCAGTAAGCACTTCTCTTCCCTTGAAGGGAAGACTAGCTAGTAAAGTGTGGTGTCCTGCAGTAAGCACTTCTCTTCCCTTGAAGGGAAGACAAGCTAGTAAAGTGTGGTGTCCTGCAGTAAGCATTTCTCTTCCCTTGAAGGGAAGACTAGCTAGTAAAGTGTGGTGTCCTGCAGTAAGCACTTCTCTTCCCTTGAAGGGAAGACTAGCTAGTAAAGTGTGGTGTCCTGCAATAAGCACTTCTCTTCCCTTGAAGGGAAGACTAGCTAGTAAAGTGTGGTGTCCTGCAGTAAGCACTTCTCTTCCCTTGAAGGGAAGACTAGCTAGTAAAGTGTGGTGTCCTGCAGTAAGCACTTCTCTTCCCTTGAAGGGAAGACTAGCTAGTAAAGTGTGGTGTCCTGCAATAAGCACTTCTCTCCCCTTGAAGGGAAGACTAGCTAGTAAAGTGTGGTGTCCTACAATAAGCACTTCTCTTCCCTTGAAGGGAAGACTGGCTAGTAAAGTGTGGTGTCCTGCAGTAAGCATTTCTCTCCCCTTGAAGGGAAGACTGGCTAGTAAAGTGTGGTGTCCTGCAGTAAGCATTTCTCTCCCCTTGAAGGGAAGACTGGCTAGTAAAGTGTGGTGTCCTGCAGTAAGCATTTCTCTCTCCTTGAAGGGAAGACTGGCTAGTTAAGTGTGGTGTCCTGCAGTAAGCATTTCTCTCTCCTTGAAGGGAAGACTAGCTAGTAAAGTGTGGTGTCCTGCAATAAGCACTTCTCTTCCCTTGAAGGGAAGACTGGCTAGTAAAGTGTGGTGTCCTGCAGTAAGCATTTCTCTCCCCTTGAAGGGAAGACTGGCTAGTAAATTGTGGTGTCCTGCAGTAAGCATTTCTCTCCCCTTGAAGGGAAGACTGGCTAGTAAATTGTGGTGTCCTGCAGTAAGCATTTCTCTCGCCTTGAAGGGAAGACTGGCTAGTAAATTGTGGTGTCCTGCAGTAAGCATTTCTCTCCCCTTGAAGGGAAGACTGGCTAGTAAATTGTGGTGTCCTGCAGTAAGCATTTCTCTCCCCTTGAAGGGAAGACTGGCTAGTAAAGTGTGGTGTCCTGCAATAAGCATTTCTCTCGCCTTGAAGGGAAGTCTGTCCAGAAAAGTGTGGTGTCCTGCAATAAGCACTTCTCTTCCCTTGAAGGGAAGTCTGGCTAGTAAAGTGTGGTGTCCTGCAATAAGCACTTCGCTTCCCTTGAAGGGAAGTCTGTCCAGAAAAGTGTGGAGTCCTGCAATAAGTACTTCTCTTCCCTTGAAGGGAAGTCTATCCAGAAAAGTTTGGTGGCCTGAACTAAGCAATTCTCTCCCCTTGAAGGGAAGACTGGCTAGTAAAGTGTGGTGTCCTGCAGTAAGCACTTCTCTTCCCTTGAAGGGAAGACTAGCTAGTAAAGTGTGGTGTCCTGCAGTAAGCACTTCTCTTCCCTTGAAGGGAAGACTGGCTAGTAAATTGTGGTGTCCTGCAGTAAGCATTTCTCTCCCCTTGAAGGGAAGACTGGCTAGTAAATTGTGGTGTCCTGCAGTAAGCATTTCTCTCGCCTTGAAGGGAAGACTGGCTAGTAAAGTGTGGTGTCCTGCAGTAAGCATTTCTCTCCCCTTGAAGGGAAGACTGGCTAGTAAAGTGTGGTGTCCTGCAATAAGCATTTCTCTCGCCTTGAAGGGAAGTCTGTCCAGAAAAGTGTGGAGTCCTGCAATAAGTACTTCTCTTCCCTTGAAGGGAAGTCTATCCAGAAAAGTTTGGTGGCCTGAACTAAGCAATTCTCTCCCCTTGAAGGGATGACTGGCCAGTGAAGTGTGAAGGCTGGCAATAATTGGTCCCCTCCCTCTGAAGGCAGTGCTTTCCTCTTTCATCTTTACAGCAGAACTTCCAGGCATCCCTTCTTCGACACCTGCATTCACTTTCTATTCAATCCATCCAGCAAGTGGACTGCAGAGAAATGGCCAGGGAAGTCTTGGTCCTTGATTTCAGAGGTGCAGCACACCATCATCCTGGGACAGAGGAGTGAAAATCTACATTTTATTTTTTAATTTATTGCACTTATATACCGCTCCCATAGCAAGGGCTCTCTGGGCGGTTTACAAAAATTCTAAAATTAAGGTAAAAACGAGTATACAAAATTTAAATTCTAAAACACAGAACATACCCACATAAAGAATTAAAAACTGCAAATCAACAAATGAAAGGAGAAAAAGCACAAAAACAAGTGCAATCAAAGCCAGTGTAATATATTGCTTTGAGAGTTGGACTGACTTACCTCGAAGGATTTTTTTTGAGGATAATATGGAGACGAAGACGACGATGTAAGATGCCTCGCATTCCTTGAAAGAGTTAAAAAGCAAAGCCCACCCCATTAAGGGGAGTGAGGGGGGGACACTGGCCAGTAAAGTGTGGTGTCCTGCAATAAGCATTTCTCTCCCCTTGAAGGGAAGACTGGCTAGTAAAGTGAGGTGTCCTGCAATAAGCATTTCTCTCCCCTTGAAGGGAAGACTAGCTAGTAAAGTGTGGTGTCCTGCAGTAAGCATTTCTCTCCCCTTGAAGGGAAGACTAGCTAGTAAAGTGTGGTGTCCTGCAGTAAGCATTTCTCTCGCCTTGAAGGGAAGACTAGCTAGTAAAGTGTGGTGTCCTGCAGTAAGCATTTCTCTCCCCTTGAAGGGAAGACTGGCTAGTAAAGTGAGGTGTCCTGCAGTAAGCATTTCTCTCCCCTTGAAAGGAACTCTGGCTAGTAAAGTGTGGTGTCCGGCAATAAGCATTTCTCTCCCC
Source organism: Elgaria multicarinata webbii (assembly GCF_023053635.1). NCBI lineage: Eukaryota > Metazoa > Chordata > Lepidosauria > Squamata > Anguidae > Elgaria > Elgaria multicarinata. Next base: position 6,820,768 of record NC_086184.1, read on the forward strand.
TTGAAGGGAAGACTGGCTAGTAAAGTGTGGTGTCCAGTAATAAGCACTTCTCTCCCCTCGGAGGGAAGACTGGCTGGCAAAGTGTGGTGTCCTGAAATAAGCACTTCTCTCCCCTTGAAGGGAGCATTGGCTAGTAAAGTGTGGTGTCCTGAAATAAGCATTTCTCTCCCCTTGAAGGGAAGACTGGCTACTGAAGTGTGAATGGTCGCAATAAATGGTCCCCTCCCTCTGAAGGCAGCGCTTTCCTCTTACGTCTTTACAGCAAAACTTCCAGGCATCTTTTCTTCGGCACCTGCATTCACTTTCTAGTCAATCCGTCCAGCAAGTGGACATCAGAGAAATGGCCAGGGAAGTCTTGGTCCTTGATTTCAGAGGTGCAGTAGACTATCATCCTGGGACAGAGAAGTGAAAATCTACAGTTTATTTTTTTATTTATTGCACTTCTATACCCCTCCCATACCTAGGGCTTTCTGGGCGGTTTACACAAATTCTAAAATTAAGATAAAAACAAGTATACCAAATTTAGAATTCTAAAACACAGAACATACACACATAAAGCATTAAAAACCATTAATCAACAAATGAGAAGGAAACACAACACAAAAACAAGTGCAATCAAAGCTAGTGTAATATATTGCTTAGAGAGTTGGATCCAGTAAAGTGTGAAGTCCAGGAATAAGCACTTCTCTCTCCTCAAAGGGGAGTCTGGCTGGAATTAAGTGTTAAGGCCAGCAATAAGTTTTGCTTTCCTCTTAAAAGGGAGTCTGGCCAGTAACTGCGAACGCCGGAAATAAGGGGTCCCCTCCCTTTGAAGGCAGTGCTTTCCTCTCACATTGTTATATCAAAACTTCTAGGTAGCCCTTCTTTGGGAGCTGCATTGATTTTCCATTCAATCCATGTATATAAGATGAAGAGGAGAATGACAATGATGCAAGCCACCTTGTTTTCCCTGCAAGAAGAAAAAAGCATATATACGTATGTAAACACATAATTCAATACAGCAGTGTCAAAACATTCAGCTCCATTTTCAGACATTGGAGGTTTTATACCTCATAGCTCAACCACCAGTTAAAATATCTTGACCATATACCAATATGTGCTCATTATATTGTCTTAATAATAATGCATAACTTGTTAAACTAGAAATACGTTAATTCTTCATTTTAAAACTTCATGGTATTAACCCAGAGCAACAACAACAAAAGTTTAAATCTTATATCACATATCTAAAGCGGAAAGAGTTATAATCATATATATTCTCATGCTTTTTCTAATACTATATTAAACTTTTAAAAAAAATCTCTTAAGATATTTTTCTTTGCTTCCAACAATTTATCAATAATTTAGTAAGGCTAATTTGACAGCTTGATAATAGAATACAAGATAAGAAAAACCCATATCCCCTCTTCCTGTATTGTTATAACTTTCCTATCTTATATAAAATTTCAGCTACCAGCCTTTGTTTCTTCCTGATTAAAGGGATTTTTAGTGCATCAGAGAATACTACTATTTACTTTGGGGTTTTCAAAAGACGGTATTAATTCTTAAGGAATAGAGACACTGTTGCTACTAACTATAAGCCTTAATGACTCATTTTACCTCAGGACTTATTCCCAAACCTTAACCTTAGATATACACCCACATCTAGCTCTAGCTCTTGGATAGTCTTCTTTTGACTCCCAAAGCAGCTCCTGTTGTATTTCTGGCTGCTTGGACAATTTATTTGAGGTTTTGCTGCCTGCTTGTTTAACCCTCTTCTGGCAAGATCTCAGGGCCTAAGGAACTCTCTGCCACTGCAACTCCAAGTTCTACAAGTGGACCCTTCCCCCACCCCCCGCCACCAAATCTCTTTAGAATTTCCTGTTATAAGAGGCTTTGGCATAAGAGAGTCTCCAAAACTAGAGCCATGACGAACTATTAAACAATCCTATGCATGTTTAGCCAAAAAAAGAAAAAAAGTCATAAAACTCCCAGTGATAATTCTTAAGGACACTGTCCCTTTTATAAGCCTCTTAAAGACTATAGGCCGGATCCACACTACTGCTTTAATGCGCTTTATAACAGTTATAAAGCGCTTAAAGCACTATAAAACTGTTATAAAGCGCTTTAAAGCAATAGTGTAGATCCGGCCTATGTTTACCTCAGGAAAAAAATCCCTAAACCTTTACTCTAGCTCAATATACCCATAGTAGTCTTCTTCTGAATCTCAAAACTTCTCATATTGTATTTCTGGCAGCTTGGACCATTTATCTGGGTGTTTGCTGCTGCCTGCGTGTATAACCTTTTACCTCAGGAAAAAACACCCCTAAACCTTTAGCCAAATACACCCCATAACAGTCTTCTTCTGAATCCCAAAGCTTCTCCTATTGTATTTCTGGCTGCTTGAGCCATTTATCTCGGCGTTTGCCGCTGCCTGCTTGTATAACCTTTCTTTTACCACAGGAAAAAACCACCCCCTAAACCTTTAGCCAAATATACTCCATAACAAGATTCTTCTGAATCCCAAAGCTTCTCCTATTGTATTTCTGGCTGCTTGAGCCATTTATCTGGGCGTTTGCCGCTGCCTGCTTGTATAACCTTTCTTTTACCACAGGAAAAAACCACCCCCTAAACCTTTAGCCAAATACACCCCATAACAGTCTTCTTCTGAATCCCAAAGCTTCTCCTATTGTATTTCTGGCTGCTTGAGCCATTTATCTGGGCGTTTGCCGCTGCCTGCTTGTATAACCTTTCTTTTACCACAGGAAAAAACCACCCCCTAAACCTTTAGCCAAATATACTCCATAACAAGATTCTTCTGAATCCCAAAGCTTCTCCTATTGTATTTCTGGCTGCTTGAGCCATTTATCTGGGCGTTTGCCGCTGCCTGCTTGTATAACTTTTCTTTTACCACAGGAAAAAACCACCCCCTAAACTTTTAGCCAAATACACCCATAACAGTCTTCTTCTGAATCCCAAAGCTTCTCCTATTGTATTTCTGGCTGCTTGAGCCATTTATCTGGGCGTTTGCCGCTGCCTGCTTGTATAACCTTTCTTTTACCACAGGAAAAAACCACCCCCTAAACCTTTAGCCAAATATACTCCATAACAAGATTCTTCTGAATCCCAAAGCTTCTCCTATTGTATTTCTGGCTGCTTGAGCCATTTATCTGGGCGTTTGCCACTGCCTGCTTGTATAACCTTTCTTTTACCACAGGAAAAAAACCACCCCCTAAACCTTTAGCCAAATATACTCCATAACAAGATTCTTCTGAATCCCAAAGCTTCTCCTATTGTATTTCTGGCTGCTTGAGCCATTTATCTGGGCGTTTGCCGCTGCCTGCTTGTAAAACCTTTCTTTTACCACAGGAAAAAACCACCCCCTAAACCTTTAGCCAAATATACTCCATAACAAGATTCTTCTGAATCCCAAAGCTTCTCCTATTGTATTTCTGGCTGCTTGAGCCATTTATCTGGGCGTTTGCCGCTGCCTGCTTGTATAACCTTTCTTTTACCACAGGAAAAAACCACCCCCTAAACCTTTAGCCAAATATACTCCATAACAAGATTCTTCTGAATCCCAAAGCTTCTCCTATTGTATTTCTGGCTGCTTGAGCCATTTATCTGGGCGTTTGCCGCTGCCTGCTTGTATAACCTTTCTTTTACCACAGGAAAAAACCACCCCCTAAACCTTTAGCCAAATATACTCCATAACAAGATTCTTCTGAATCCCAAAGCTTCTCCTATTGTATTTCTGGCTGCTTGAGCCATTTATCTGGGTGTTTGCTGCTGCCTGCGTGCATAACCTTTTACCTCAGGAAAAAACACCCCTAAACCTTTAGCCAAATACACCCCATAACAGTCTTCTTCTGAATCCCAAAGTTTCTCCTATTGTATTTCTGGCTGCTCATGCCATTTATAGGGGCGTTTGCTGCTGCCTGCTTGTATAAGCTTCTTTTAGGGCAGCTTTCTGGCATAATACAGCCACCCTACACCTGACCTTCACTAACTTATGGTGACCATATGAAAAGGAGGACAGGGCTCCTGTGTCTTTAACAGGAATATAGAAAAGGGAATTTCAGCAGGTGTCAATTAAAGAGGGTGAAATTCTCTCTTCATCACAACAGTTAAAGCTGCAGAAGCCCTTCCCTCTTTTGTATCTGGCCACTCTACTATAGCTAGTATAGCTTTAACTGTTGTGATGAAGAGGGAATTTCTCTCACTTCAATTGACACCTGCTGCAATTCCCTTTTCTACATTCCTGTTAAAGATACAGGAGCCCGGTCCTCCTTTTCATATGGTCACCCTACCCATAGTTATCCCACAGGAATAGCTTAATATTCGAGGGGAATATTCAACAGAACCCTTAGTTCCATATTCAAGCCTCGGCTGTTGAGTTTCTCCTCAGTTTTATTTCTGAAACTTCACCTATCAAAGAACACCCCTTCCCTCTCGCTGTCTAATCTCAGACTGACTGACACCAAATGTCTTTTCCCGCTCTTTCCCACCTCATGGGAACGCCCAGCCAATCAGAACTGAATTTACCTGATCCAAGCCCCACCCAGAAATATTCAAATTATTTGTTTCTCTCTTCCCCCACTTCAGAACATCAATAAATAATTACTATAACAGGCTTTTGACAGAATATATATATATATATATATATATATATATATATATATATTTCCAAAAGAAAGTCAACCAGAAGTATGAAAAAGAAAAGAAGTAAATAAAAAAGGGGAATATATTGAATTTAAATAAAATTATCCTTTTAAACATCTTTTAAACGCCTCCTGAAGACATGCCTTTTTTACACAGGCTTTCCCTGTTTTTTTAATGTAGCTAGTTTTATACTGCCTTTTTTAACTTCTTAATGATTTAAAATTATACTTGTTATAGTTTATGTTTTTTAATTGTGCATTGTTCAGAGAGGTTCAGCTGATGGGCAGTATAAAAATGTAATAAATAAATAAATTTAACCTCTATTCATATTTTTCACTTAGCATTACAGACCAAACTATATGAGGAGTTCATGGGCTGCTTAGAAGTTTCCGTTTATCATTCTTCTCTATATCAAACTAATATTTAGTCTCTTTTCCATAATCTGAGGAAAGGGTTTGGCATATACTACTGTGCATGATCCTGCTCAGTATATAAAATAAAATCCTGTCATGTTTTATAAAAGTCAGGTATTTCGACTTTGGCTAATTTTATGGCATTTTTTTTTCTGTCATAGCTACGTGCTATAATTTCATATACCATGATTTCAATGTATTCCTACTTTGGGCTATGAGCCTGTTGATTTGAAGATGGTCCCTAAAAGGATTTCCTAAGACCATTTGGAATGAACCAAAGTGTTTCAATGACCACTCAATGTCCTTCATTTTAGTATGTCCCCAGTCAAGCCAGCCCGTCAACATGAAAGGAAACTGCATTCCAGCATCTGAGGAAGGCACATAAAAGGCACTCCTCCATTTAGCTGGTTCTGGCATTTAAAAACATTGGACAAGGAGCAAAGGATGGTTCTAATGGGACAAATGTCATCTCAGCTTTAATGTCATGCGGATGGGGAAGTCGTTTTTGTGGGAGAAGTGACACAGAGCTAAGCCGGATCTACACTACTGCTTTAAAGTGCTTTATAACAGTTATAAAGCGCTTTAACTGCTTTAAAGCACTTTAAAACTGATATAAAGTGCTTTAAAGCAATAGTGTAGATCCGGCCTAGTCTCATGGCTGCTCCTTAAGCTATTTGCTGAGCCCCAGCATCTTGCTCCTCACAGAGGCCAACCTTACCAAACGACTTCAGGAAGACCCCAAACAGGGCATGATAATACAATAGTCCTCTTCTGCTGTTGCTCCCCAGCAAATGGTATGCAGAAGCATGTATCCTATTTAGGATCAGGGTGCTGTTCTCACGCTAAAAGCCATATTTACCATTGCCTGCTTCATGTAGCAGTGATGTAAATAACCTGAAGAAGTATTTTCTTGACATATAAGCAGTAAATTATGCTCATATGTATATATACACGTATCACTAGAATTTTAGGGGGGAAATAAACAGATTGGAATAACATTTCAGAACTTTTTTTTTTTGCTGTCACAGCAAGTCTCTGCAAAGCTTGATTCCATTTTCGTGCACGTTTGTATGCATTTTCCTGCACATTTTGTCTGAATGCATTTTCCCTAGTATACCCATTTCTGGCAAGCAATTTTCCCTAATGCACACTTTTTTGTACACTTTTATTTTATTTTTAGAGAACTACAAAACACTGAAGGATGACTGCATTCTGGTTCTGAATTAGTTCAAGAAGTTCATATTAAGCTGAACTAAGCTAATTTCTTTCTTACCTGCGATCATAAAGTAGTTAGGGTCTATGAACTTCAACATCCTGTTTACTTATTGTGACTTCACATCTCTTGAGTGTGGAGTCTTGTGTGAAACCAGAAGAATGCCTTGCTTTCCTGCACCCTCTTTATCTGCTTGATCTGTAACCTGACCAACCAGTGTGTCTTTGACCACATCTTCTTCCTCTGGTCATAAGCTGTTCTGAAACAGCATGCAACACACCCTGTTCTTGACTCTATCATCTGTTTCTGGCCTGTTGGACTTCAATCTGCCTTCACCAAAACTGGGCTTCCAGTGGTAATCTTCTTCCAAGCTTTGACGAGACTTGATGGAGCTCAATGGGTGGGTACAATGCAGGCAGAACGCATAGAGACACTCTGCCTCCCTCAAGGGGGGCCTTGGCAATATACAGGCCCTCCTGCTAACTCTTCCCCACTCATCATCATCATGACTGTTTTGCTAGCGCTGTTGTACTGATTGCACCATACTCCCAGAATCTTGCAACAAAGAGTCTTGTGTATGGGACATGTGCTCTCAAAGCTCGGAAACAAACAACAGACTGCCATGAGCCATCGTGTCTGTTCTTAATTGTTAATCATATTGCCTCCAAACTGTCAGCTAAAGAGCAATTGCATCAGCTCCAAATTGGAAACAGCATGCCAAAAACGCTGCCTTTAATATTTAAAATTCCGTGGGGTGTGAAGTTTAGAGCTGCCACTTGCAAAGGGGAAGCCATGAGCCTCACAGTGCAGTCTGAGCAAAAGCCCTGTTCAATGGAATGGGTCCGAACCATCAAGGCTATGGCAGGATCAGGTGGTTCTTCAACTGCTGAAGGACATGGCTGTGCATAGGCTACAGCATACAGAGATTGCCTTTCCTCAAAGCTCAGCCTCTTCCTGACATCATTAGAGGCCTTTTCATGCCCAGTTGCATAAATCCTCATTTCCCCAGTCATGGCCAATGTGGAGGACAAAGACGAGCCGGCATCTCTGCTTAGGCCTCATCTAGAGTATTGCGTTCAGTTCTGGGCTCCACAATTCAAGAAGGACGCAGACAAGCTGGAGCGTATACAGAGGAGGGCAACCAGGATGATCAGGGGTCTGGAAACAAAGCCCTATGAAGAGAGACGGAAACAACTGGGCATGTTTAGCCTGGAGAAGAGAAGATTGAGGGGAGACATGAGAGCACTCTTCAAATACTTGAAAGGTTGTGACACAGAGGAGGGCCAGGATCTCTTCTCGATCCTCCCAGAGTGCAGGACACGGAATAACGGGCTCAAGTTAAAGGAAGCCAGATTCCAGCTGGACATCAGGAAAAACTTCCTGACTGTTAGAGCAGTACGACAATGGAATCAGTTGCCTGGTGAGGTTGTGGCCTCTCCCACACTAGAGGCCTTCAAGAGGCAGCTGGACAACCATTTGTCAGGGATGCTTTAGGGTGGATTCCTGCATTGAGCAGGGGGTTGGACTCGATGGCCTTGTAGGCCCCTTCCAACTCTGCTATTCTATGATACTATGATTCTATGATTCTCATGTGGGTTCCTCCAGCTCTCGAGGCAATATGGATTTACACTTACTTACATTGAGTGTTTCTTCTATTTTGCTGCCTGTTCACCCAGTCTAGGAAAGTTCTTCTGGGTCAGACAGCCTGGCTGAATGAGACCAAAGTGCCACCTAGTTCAATATCTTGCTTGGTTCCAATGGTGGCCAGCCATATGCCTCCTGGAAGCCTAAGATACAGAGTGTTTGCTGCTACTGGAAGGGAATCTTGTTTCTGAGATGAGGCCCATCTGTTCTTAGAGGCACACATTCTGTCTCTACCTGGCAGGCAAGCCCGAGGAAGCAAAATCATATTTTGCAATGAGATATTTAGTAGACTTTCCAAAGACTTTCTCACTTAGTTAAATTTGCCATGTCATATTGAGCCATACTTCCCTTCCAGTTTTATAAAGCAAGGCAAATTCCAACTATATGTCAAGGAAAAAAACGAAATTTTCCAACCAGTGTCAATTATGCAAACATTTACGCATACTTGCTTGCTAGATTACAGCCCCCTTCCAGTTGGATGCGTTGCAATATGATTCTTTGTAGGGAAATGTACGAAAGCCTGATTTGTTAGAACACTCCAGACTTACCTACGACACCTGTTACCCTGGTTCATTCAACAGTCCCACATGGCCTTACATTGTGCAAATCTGACGGTCAAATGTTTAATTCATCTGAAGGGATTGCAATACTGATTTTGTTGATGAGGTAGTGCAAAGATCACATTGTAACCAACATTTAAGTCTAAGAGAAAGATAGTTTTATAAAAATGTATGAGTAAAATCGCTATTGGGCATAATAACCCAGTGCACTGTTACATTAAAATGTCATTGGGAGCAGCCTGCACACCGGAAGGTAGGGATATATGAGAATTCCGTATTTGTATGCAAAATATATGAGCCCTGTTTGAAGCTCCAAATGCAGTCATGATCACCAAAAATGCTTGCAAATTGTTGGACATAAGCTCATGTTCGGTATGCACAACTCTCCCAGTTGGATTGGCATACTTTTCCTAATTTGCACATATTTCCCTCTGCACCTGAAAGCCCCTCTTTAGTCTGCAGAGGAAAGATGCACAAATTAGGAAACTTCAGGGAAATGGTGCAAATTTCATGTTCAATCACTGTTCAATTAACACAAGTCTCCTGTTTGTGCAGTGCAATCAGCAAACAGTAACCCAAACAGGAGTCAACAGCAAGATGATGTTCAGAGAATCCTAGAGATCACTTGTTCACCCATCCCTACTGGAAGGTTGGAGATAAGGAAAGTGATGGTTCCCTCCATATTAGACACAGAAGAGCCGTATCTGGTCAGCAATGTTCAGGCACACCACAGTGCCCAAGCAATGAGAATGCCCCTGAACTGTTGTTGAACTTCCCCATAGTTTGGACTTCATCTCCCATCAGTCCCAGCTCGTATGGCAAATCGTCAGGATTGCTGGATGCTGTGGTCCAAAACATCTGGACTGCTCCAAGTTGGGGAATTCTGGTCTGCCCATCTGGCAATGCTTATCAGAACAGATCTGTATGGGTATGATTGTGTGCATTGCCTTTTCTGGGCTTTCCAGACAGAGTTCCTAATAAAATATATATTTATATATTTATGCATGCACACATCATGCACACATGCATCAAATTGGTGTATATTGTGATGCAAATTGGTGCCCTGCTCAACTGCAATCAACCTTCTGGTTTAGACACAGTCAACCCAGCTCCTCACTGTCCCGCTGCCTACTCAGCTCAGCTTTCATTTGCAAGCCGAGCCACAGTCTTTTCCTGAAATCCAGGAGCTTTTTGTAAGTTTTTTATTATTATTCTCTCCACTAGAAAGTTGCACAAGGTTCAGGTGTAATTCATGCAATTTGCCCAACTTGCAACTGCAATTTGCACAACTTTCTATGGTTGAGGAAGTGAGTCAAGGCTCGGTGGGGGAGGCAAGCTTGGTGAACTCCACCCCTGGATTGATTCCTCCAACAACATCTCTAGTAATGCTGCACATATCTGGCAAACACACATGTCTCTGTCATGTCTAACCCTACTGCCCCTGTTTTGGGAGAAGGTGTTTCAGGTAATCAATCAGAATCAGATTCAGAACTAGAAGAGGTGGCACCAGACACCAGCCAGCCTGTACCAGTGGAGGAGGAAGCCCTCACAGGCGTTTCCTGAGCTGGGAGTCAGCCTTCTCCAGAGCTTATCTCTTCAAGGCCAAATCCTACACACTCAGTGGGAAGTGAGGTTTCTTCCGGAGGTGAGCGTCTCGACAAGCTAGCTGACACTAGGATCCGCCGGAAGCTGAAACGCACGGCGCAGAAGGAAGGTGTGAGAAAGTTGGTTAGATTACGCCAGAACGTGCCTCCGCACCAGGCTCCCTGAAGTTACAGGTGTTTGGGAAGTGGCTTCCTATTCTTCTTGAATGGACAATTGTCTTGCTTAGTTTGCATAGTTCTGCCTAGGGGGACGTTTCCAAGAGGTGAGACTCTCTTCAGGTAGAAGAGACGTTTGTTGCTTAATAAAAGCTTTGTGGATTACTTAGCAAGCCTTGTTGTTTGCCTCCCATCGAAAACAGGAATTTTCTGAGAAACACAACAGTCTCTTTCCCAGGCCCATAGAGCTTCCACTTGGGATGGCAAATGATGTTCTTTGCAGCACTACTCAATAAAATGTCCAAACACGCCAAACCATTGGCGGAGAATCCCTCTATCTGTCACTTTGCATGACAGAACAGCAACAAAACCTACCAGAAACACAGATCACAACAGACCCTGGTAATTATGGGCCGAGTATGACAAAGCTCCAACCACTGCAAAATGGTAGTACTCTGCAGTTGCAGAGCAATCCAGCTTCATGTAAGCTGGTATAATTTGTTTCTAATGACGGGTTCCCTTGAAAAAGAGATGGGCTTTTTGTTGTTTTTAAAGCTGATTCTGTGCTCTCTGTCCCAGTGTAATGCTTCGGTCAGTGTTATCATGATGTTAAATTGTGCATTCCAGTGGCTGCTTTGCCTGGAGGTAGGAGAGGGTCATAAGTCCCACCTCTCTCTACTTTCCTAGAGCTGATGTAGTCAAAGCCAGGACATCCTCCTTCACTTCCTAAATAGCAGAAAGTCTAATTACAGGCTGCTTCAAAGCGGGTCCCGGAGAGTTTAAGGGGATGACAAAATATTTGGTTTCTGCAAATTAACGAGCAGGAGTGTGCATGCTTCCTTTGTATGTCAATTAGCAGCATATGGAGACCGGCTTGCAGAACAACATAACTATAAAGGAATGGGAGGGTATTGTCGTTGTGCTTTCTCTTCTCGCTGATTAGCTAAATATAGGACATGATCTGATTTTGCAGAGTTCCCTACACAGATTGTTTGAACACCTGTAACTGGGCTGGGATTTAGGAAAGCAGGTCTATATTGTCTTGCCTAAGATGGTGCGTCTCCACAACGGCAAAATATTTACAGCAAAATGTGTTGTTACTGTTGCAGTTTCTTGTTGTTTAAAAATATAAGCTTTCACTTACGTTTTACCAACTGAAACAAAGAGAGAGAGAGAGAGAGAGAGAGAGAGCAGGATGGATAATGTTGAGGTATGCTTCACATCAGTCCTAAACCCCGAATCCAAGTTGAAGCAGGCCGAATCTGGTTTGGGAATGGATTAGGCCACCTTGGCCTGAGCAGACAAAGTGCTTCAAGCTGATTCAGCCCAGGAGCCAACTGTAGGGTGACCATATTTGGGAAACCAAAAAAGAGGACACCTAGTGTGTGTGTGGGGAAGCAGCTTTCTGAGTCCTGCAGAAGTACGTTATTCCCCCGCCACCTTAAAGAACCCGATTGGAGTGGAGGAGGGGAAAGGATTTCATTCTGCACCACCACCATCCACTCCAATGGGGGCCTTTTCTATAATGTCCACGAATGACCCACTTTCCCCTTTAAGACCTCAATTGGAGCTCGGGGTGGGGGAATGATGTGCCTCAAGAAAGCATGTCACTCCCTCCTGCCATGCTAATGGCAGCCTTAAAGAGGAAGGTGTGTCATTCCAGGACATTATTGAAAATTATAGAAAATCCCCCCTGACACCATGGAAAGAACAAAAACCAGGACAAATCCGGGGAAATCCTGACAGTTGGTCACCCTAGCCAACTGCTTCCCCCTTACCTGAAGCCTGAACAGATGCCAGTGAGTTGTCCATCCTCCCTAAGGGTTGCTCTGACCTGCCACAGATCTACTGTTGTTAAACACTGCTATCAGAAGGCCTCACGCCCTGGAAACTGCAACTGATTCAGATTCAAAACAGAATCTGAAGTGGGCCAGGGGGTTCTGAAACACCTCGAGTTGAATGGGGCCAATTTGGAAGCTCTGAATCAGCCTCCAAGACAAATTGTGGGGTGCACAGCCTTAAATAATTGGCATCTTAAGAGGTGGGGACTTTAAAGCTGCTTCTTTTGACAGGTTGGGGCCAAATGTGTTTTAGGGCTGTAGAGAAGCAGTGACTTAGCCATGATCTTGCAGAACTGACACAGTAATATTAAAGAAATGCCCTCCTAACTTTTTTCTCCTGAATTAACATGTTTGGAATACATTTCATTTAACTTAATGGAGAGTACTTTTGATTAGACATGCACAAGACGGGATTGTTAAATCTCTTGTTTCCCCCTCCTCCTGCAAAAAAAAAAAGGGGGGGGAAGACTACATAGTATTCATTTGTTTGTTTTACTTTGTTTTTGGACCGTGGGCTGCCTTTTGGAATAAATCTCTCTTCTTCCCTCCTTTTTTGCAGGGGGGCAGGTTGCAAGACATTCTTATAGCATTCTTATTCTGAAAAAGAAAAGATATCAAGGCAGTCCCTTCATGAGAAGCCTAAAGGCTCAAGACTAGGGAAACATGCACGCATTGGGCCTTCCTAATCCTCTCAATCATAGGGTAGCAGCAGCCAAAGTGGTATCCCTGGGTGATAAAACTTGGGAACGTTCCCTGGGTTCCAGCTGAATCCAGCTTTTCCATTATCCCTTGCAAGGACGTCCATGTGAATTTGACCCTCCTTGCATTAAAAGAAGGTCCAGTTGCCACCTGTTGATGAAGGGTAGGTGGGACTATGCCGTGTGCTGTCACAAGAATCACAGCTGTCCAATTCTTATGGAGAATGGTGGAGGAATGGACATAATAGGCCAAGGATGTTCTAAGGTTCCCCTGTGCTGGTGAATCCTACACTGCATTTGTAGATAAGTGTCCTGAATAGTGATGAATGACTGGCAATTTCAGTTTCTCTTCATTTCTCCCCCTCCCCCCACAATCTTAAATGTAGTTCACATTTGCACGACCATGTATATGCATGTGCATTTCTCCTAAGATATACATGTTGCATGCAATTTGCCCCAATAGACACATTTTGGGAAGCCTCTTTCCCCCCCAATAGAATGCATTTTCACTGCTATGACCATTTGCATGTGCATTGTAAAATGTGGCGCAAATTTCAAAGGATAGTTGAGTTTTTGCTTGAGGAGGAGTTTAAAAAAATTGGATGAGTTGGCGTTAAAATGTGAACTGAACAAATTTCTCATCTCTGGTCCTGACCCTGTGAAAGAAGCATTTGGGAAAGCAGAAGCCTGTGCCAATGTAAAGGAACTTCCCTAAACATGTCTTGTTCGGACATCTGTGCTCAAAGAATCTCAAATGTCCTTGGCCTTGCGTTTCTTTTTCAGTTTTTATTTTTTTAACTTAGCTCTTATCATAGCTTGTTGGTATGTTAAAGCTTTGGTTCATGCTGCTTCCTCTTTCAACCATTTGCACCCTCCTTGACACGGGTTTATATCTGCATGATGTTTTCTGATATTTGTCTTCTGTTCTACTGGCTGCAGATAATTTTCCCACAGACAGATTTTAAAGCAGGGCCTCATATGCCCACAAAACCGGGGCGTCGTTCATTTGCTCGCTCTGTATTCTGCATGCCTCATCCCTTGGCTGTCTTGAACAGATATTCAGGTTATCTCCATGGCATGTGTGCTAATGTTCCCTTTAACGTGCTGAGAAGCTTCCCACAGCTAACGTCAAGCAAAAGCTCTTTGAGCATTATTTATAAGCGAAAAGAATAACCAGGCAGAGATGGTACTCTTTTTGATGTTCATCTCTAATAGACTTCCATTGGAGCTTGTCCCATCTTAGCTGTTTTGCTCTTCTTCTTCTTCTTCTTCTTTTTACCACCTCCCCCTTTTATTCTTTATATTATGAACATTTTTGGTTTTTCTATCAGAAACTTCGAAGAGCTATCCAAAGGCAGGTGCCAAATGCTCCTGTTTTTATAAAAGAAATAGATGTTGCTATCCTGAACAAAGTCGGTAAAGGATATATTTTACTAGATGTATTGAAATTTGTAGGTCTGTAAGAAACTCTGTTATACCAGTGGCCACCAGATTATTCCTCCATCCAGCCCATCTGCAAGCAGGTCCCTCTAGGGTTCTTCACATCACCACTTTCTTGGTCCTTTTAACTGGAAATAGTACTGTGCCAATTTTCCGATTTATTTATTTTCGACGATTTGTTGGGGGGTGAAGGGTGAAATAGAATTTGCAGATGACACAAAATTGTGTGGGATAGCGAATACCATGGAAGACAGAAACAAACTTCAAAGTGATCTTGATAGGCTGGAGTGCTGGGCTGAAAACAACAGGATGAAATTTAATAGGGATAAATGCCAAGTTCTACATTTAGGAAATAGAAACCAAAGGCACAGTTACAAGATGGGGGATACTTGGCTCAGCAATAATACAAATGAGAAGGATCTTGAAATTGTTGTAGATCACAAGCTGAATAGGAGCCAACAGTGCAATATGGCTGCAAGAAAGGCAAATGCTATTTTCGGCTGCATTAACAGAAGCATAGCTTCCAAATCGTTTGAGGTACTTGTTCCTCTCTATTCAGCCCTGGTTAGGCCTCATCTAGAGTACTGCGTCCAGTTTTGGGCTCCACAATTCAAGAAGGACGCAGACAAGCTGGAGTGTGTTCAGAGGAGGGCAACCGGGATGATCAGGGGTCTGGAAACAAAGCCCTATGAAGAGAGACTGAAAGAACTGGGCATGTTTAGCCTGGAGAAGAGAAGATTGAGGGGAGACATGATAGCACTCTTCAAATACTTAAAAAGTTGTCACACAGAGGCGGGCCAGGATCTCCCCTCCTCTCCCCCAGACTTTACTGTAGGTCTAGCTAAGGCCTAAGTCACTACCAGTCCAGACCTCATCACCATATATGTGAGTTGGGATCCCCCCCACCTTTGAAAAAGGCAAAATCCAAGTTGGGCATAATTAGAAAATGAATCAGAAATTGAACTGTCGGCATAATGTTCTGATATACAATATTTAGTGTCCTACAATATTAAATAATAGAGTATAAATTGCAACCCTTTTCTGGGTAACAAGCGCTGTTAGAGAGTTTCGGCTATGGGGCGGTATATAAATGTAATAAATAAATGAATAAATATAAATAAATATTATATCCCCCTTTCCATCGGCAATTGATAGTACTTTTCAAATAGCTAAAGGCTTAGGTTTTCATTCTAATCCTCAGCTTTCATTGGTCATTCTCTATAATCAGTGATGAAAGTGCAAAAGCTGGGTTGCAGTTAAACCTCAAAAAAACCAAGATTATGGCAACCAGCTTGATTGATAACTGGCAAATAGAGGGAGAAAACGTGGAGGCAGTGACAGACTTTGTATTTCTGAGCGCAAAGATTACTGCAGACGCTGACTGCAGCCAGGAAATCAGAAGACGTTTACTTCTTGGGAGGAGAGCAATGACAAATCTTGATAAAACAGTTAAGAGCAGAGACACCACACTGACAACAAAGGTCCGCATAGTTAAAGCAATGGTATTCCCCGTAGTAACCTATGGCTGCAAGAGCTGGACCATAAGGAAAGCTGAGCGAAGGAAGATAGATGCTTTTGAACTGTGGTGTTGGAGGAAAATTCTGAGAGTGCCTTGGACTGCAAGAAGATCCAACCAGTCCATACTCCAGGAAATAAAGCCAGACTGCTCACTTGAGGGAATGGTATTAAAGGCAAAACTGAAGTACTTTGGCCACATAATGAGAAGACAGGACACCGTGGAGAAGAGGCTGATGCTAGGGAAAGTGGAAGGCAAAAGGAAGAGGGGCCGACCAAGGGCAAGATGGATGGATGATATTCTGGAGGTGACAGACTTGACCTTGGGGGAGCTGGGGGTGGCGACAGCCGACAGAAAGCTCTGGCATGGGCTGGTCCATGAAGTCACAAAGAGTCGGAAGCGACTGAACGAATAAACAACAAAAATCTTGTCTCTGAAAAAAGAAACAGTGCATTTCAGATAATAAAGATCAGTAGAACATCCCTCCATGTCTTCATGTAATCTTTGTTAAGGGCCGTTTAGGCTAATCATAACGACACACATCATAATACATTGTAGCAATGAGTTCCATAAATTGACTGAGGGATGCAGTTCTTCCTTTAGTTTGTATTGCTGAACAGTTGTTGTTTTAATTGGATGGCTTTCACATTTCAAAAGTGAATAAATTCCCCCTTCCCTTCTGCTCTCTCCGTGATCATAAATGAACCATAGTCTACTGCAACTTTCTAGAACCAGCCAACCCTGTTCTTTCATTATTTATTTATTTATTTATTTAAAACATTTATATCCCACTCTATATCGTTAAGTTCTCAGAGCGGCATACAGATAAAAACATACAGTATAAAACAATAAATATGCACAGTTAAAAACAAATTAAACAAATTATCACATTCTTATTTAAGCATCATGGAAGGTTCCCACCCCTTTCCCTTCCAAGCTGAGTCAGAAATAAAATTTCTTCTCCCTTTGTTATGCCATGAAATCTTCCCTTTCTAATGAGTATATGAACCAGTCATTTCTCTCTTAATAGGCCACTTACTGCATTTGATGGAGGAGATAATTAAATGTGACAGATCTTCACATACATCTAACTTAAAACTAGCACGCCAGGATTATAAAAGCCATAACATCCCCACTGATGAAACACAATGGAACACGAGCAAAACACGTTACAATTTATCTGAAAACAAAGGCACAAATGTGCAGGCAAACATGGTTAATACACTCCGTCAGCCTTTAAAGTGCAGATAGACCAAAGGCAGTAGTGTAGCAAATAGAAACCTTCGAGCTGTGAAGAAATTAACTCGAGCCTACCCCTGCGTGGTGATAAGACCTCTGCCTTGAGTCGGAGAAGGGAAAGACAAATTTCTGTTGCTCTTAAAGGAGAAGATTCATTTATTTAGAGTACTTTAGGTATTAGGCTGGTCACTTAAAAAGAGGATGCACAAAATTAGAGAAGGCAGTAGTTGATATGAATGATAGCAACCAATGAGTGCCGAAGGAACACAACTACTATAGTAGTTGAATCCAGTGGGGCCTACTCCTAGATTAGATGACCACTCAAAAGGTTCTCATTACTTTTGTATAAAAGAAATGATCAGCACCATCTTAGACTTCAAAGCCTTCTGAGATTTTTAGCAGGCTTGTCAACAATTCGAAGTATGCAGAAAAGGAATTCAGCAGCTTCAGTGTTCGATTAAAAAAACCCACAAAAACATGTTCCCCTCTCAGTGTTGCTTTATTTGCCCAGCTGCATTCCTTGATTTACTTTCAGCCAGTTTAAATATGGTAACAATTTGTATTTCCTTCCCCCTCGATGGCAAGGATATGTCTTTATATATATATATATCGTGCCATGAAGTCATGCAAATAGTTCTTTTTATAAAGATGGTTTGATGAGACAATCAAGTGTATTGTTCAGAGGTGAACACACACCTGTAAGATGCTGGTTCTTGTTTTGTTTTTCCGTGAGTCCCAAAGGAATTCAGAGGGGTGGGGGAATCTAAGAGGTTTATGTTCAGTGTGTGGTCTTTGCAGGAAATACTGCTATCTGGAATGTAAATTGTTTATTAAAGGGGCATTGGAAAATGCATCAACACCGGTATTTTATTTATATATTTATTACATTTGCCTACTGCCCAATTGGAAGATGCCCTCTGGAATGTTTACAATCATAATGAACACACACATGCACACGCAGAGCAATCAAATAACAACCGTATTAAAAAAATGCAATGCAAATGAATGAATGGCATCTTTATTGCTAAAAGCAATAACCCATCACAATTCGACGTAATTAAAACAAGTAAAGAGATAAGCTAAAATAAATAAGTTAAATAAGTTAAAAATGGATAACATAAAGTAAAATAAAAATAATGAACACAAATGGAATGTAAAGGAAAAAATCACATTAACATACATTAAGAACTCGCGAGTAGGGAACTAGATCGGTACGTATACCAGAACGAAATCTCCAGGTGGGGAGCATCTCGGGAGTGGAGCATGGCTCTCACCCGTAGCACATTGCCTGTTCGTGGGGAACCCGGTGCTGAATCTTTCATAGACAACCTGATTCTGGGTCAATGCAAATATCAAATCTTAAAACATTAACAGAGCAATCCTGTGTTCCCTGAGAGGAGGGATCATAGGATATGGCGGACTCCTGCCCCCAGCAGTAGACACAGTTCCAACCTGATGGTGGTGAGGGGATGTGAGTGAGGATTTGTTCCCCTTGACCCCAGTCCTGCTCGAGGCTCATGGAACTGTAAGCCGGTGAATAAAACCACATTCTCTGTGGAGGGTATCTTTAAATGAAATAGAAAATAGTTTTGGGAACTACTAGCTTGAGGCTACTCCCACCCGGTATGGTAGCACGTGGCGATGATAAGGTTACTTTTCTGAAGAATAAGATTGTTTATCTGCAGAAATCGTACAAGATGAAATGGGATAAGTTTATCGGATTCCTGTCATAACAAGAACATAACTTCTTTTGTATATCAAAAACACATGAGCCCAGTAAGGAGTTATTCCATTTAATGTATAGGAATTCTGTTATGTGTAAATGCAATTTGTTTGTTTATGATATATAACTTTGAGTGCTAATATAACTGGCTACTTTGCTTTAAATAGGGTGACCATATGAAAAGGAGGACAGGGCTCCTGTAAATTTAACAGTTGTATTGAAAAGGGAATTTCTGCAGGTGTCATTTGTATATAGGGAGAACCTGGTGAAATGTCCTCTTCATCACACCAGTTAAAGCTGCAGTTGCCCTGCCCTCTTTTAAATCTGGTCACTCTAGTATGGCTCCTGCAGCTTTAACGGTTGTGATGAAGAGGGAATTTCACCAGGTTCTCCATATATACAGATGACATCTGCTGAAACTCCCTTTTCAATACAACTGTTAAAGATACAGGAGCCCTGTCCTCCTTTTCATATGGTCACCCTACTTTAAATAATTTCTGCTTTAAATACTTTTGCAACTTTAATTCGTATTGGGTATAATAATTTATATACTGTATTCTAGGAGCGTACACAGGCATCTCATGTTCTTTTGTTAAGTGTTTAACTGTATTCTGTGTATGGAGTTGGGTACTTTTGGGCTCTGTTCTTATTCATATTTTTCCAACTGCAGCCCATCTTTTTGTGTTTTGTCCGACAGGATCCACCATCATCCCAATTCCTGTTTTTTCCCCAAACAACGCAACACCACTAGTGACTCAGAATAGGGCGACTAATTCTACCCATTTGGTGATGACTTTTTTGTTATTTATTTGTTCAGTCGTTTCCGACTCTTCGTGACTTCATGGACCAGCCCACGCCAGAGCTTTCTGTCGGCCGTCGCCACCCCCAGCTCCCCCAAGGTCAAGTCTGTCACCTCCAGAATATCATCCATCCATCTTGCCCTTGGACAGCCCCTCTTCCTTTTGCCTTCCACTTTCCCTAGCATCAGCCTCTTCTCCAGGGTATCCTGTCTTCTCATTATGTGTCCAAAGTACTTCAGTTTTGCCTTTAATACCATTCCCTCAAGTGAGCAGTCTGGCTTTATTTCCTGGAGTATGGACTGGTTGGATCTTCTTGCAGTCCAAGGCACTCTCAGAATTTTCCTCCAACACCACAGTTCAAAAGCATCTATCTTCCTTCGCTCAGCTTTCCTTATGGTCCAGCTCTCGACAGCGCCCATGTTTTCTTTGAACTGGGATCCTCCAATTCCTTCCTCCAGACTAGGAGCCATTTTGATTTCCAAAGCATTGTTCTGGCCTGAAGAGTTCAAGCACCAGCTCCTTATTATGGTGAGGGACAAGGTTCAATAAAATGAAATGACCAACCAGCATGCAGCTAGAATCAAGTCAGTGAGAGCTTAAAACTCTAATTTTGCGCTGTTTCATATTCATGCCCTTTTAATTTAATGGGATATTGGGGAAGGAAGGGAGACAAGAAAGCAACCAAAAAGCTGGGTGGGGAGGCAGAAAAAGCTATTTCCTTCATCAAGGTGTTCATTCCACCCTCCCTCCCTCCTTCCTTTCGGAATACTGATAAGTGAAAGCTAATGTGTTGCTATAAAAGAAATCTGGTGGTCTGTTGTTCTCCCGCAGAATACATTACTTAAATTCTCAGTGCGAATTTATGTCTTGTTCCTCAAATGCAGCTTGGCACTTAGCAGGGAAAATGAATCTTAAATATTTTGAAAGTATATCACAGCTAGGGTGACCATATGAAAAGGAGGGCCGGGCTCTTGTGTCTTTAACAGTTGTTCAGAAAAAGGAATTTCAGCAGTTGTCATTTGTATCTATGGAAAACCTGGTGAAATTCCCTCTTCATCACAACCGTTAAAGCTGCAGGAGCTATACTAGAGCGACCAGATTTAAAAGAGGGCAGGCACCTGCAGCTTTAACTGTTGTGATGAAGAGGGAATTTCACCAGGTTCCTCGTAGATACAAATGACACCTGCAGAAATTCTCTTTTCAACACAACTGTTAAAGATACAGGAACCCTGTCCTCCTTTGCATACGGTCACCCTATCTCAGCCCCTCACCAACATCTAGACTAGGGGAGTTGGTGTTCTAATAAAAACTTGCAGGAAATGGGTGGGAGCTTGCATCTGAAAAGCAGGAGGGTTGAATGTCTTTCTTTCTATCTAAGGGCCGAATTTCATTTTGGGGGAAAATGGGGGGAGGGCAAAAATACAAAAAGACCAGCATATTTTAGCTTAAAGTTCTTACTACCAGAAATTAAGCCTAGGGAGAGGTGTCCCATGCTTTTACAATAGGGGAAATTATTATTAATAATAATTTATTATATTAAGTTTAATTATTAAGTAGCAGGAACTAAATCTCTTTCTCTCTGCAACACCATGGAAGCGTGCCAGAAAAGGGAGTGGCCAACCCACCTGCTTCCATGGCATTGCTTTCTGTTGAACAACAGCACCACCACTGCTGGAGTGTGGAATTACAGCTACCAGATCAGCCTACACAATGGGACAGTGGGCTTCCATCTGGACCATCAGCTCTGGGCTGGCTCTCCAGCTTGCGAAATTGTCACTCAACTCCTGCTTGATTGCCTTCCTACCTCCTGGTTTGATAATCTGCAAGACCATTGGAGTAGTGGTAAATGTTTCAGTGCAGGCACTTATCACCCATAGCTATGTCCCCAAGGATAGTCCAGAAAGGCAGGCAGCTGTGTTGATGTGTGTGTGTGTGTGTGTGTGTGTGTGTGTGTGTGTGTGTGTGTGTGTGTATTATACACATATTTTGAAATGCTAATGGTGTTAATTGACCATCCAAGTGCAAGTCAAAATACTTCGTGTTACAACAGGGACAGGTAACAACAATACAGTGTTCAGGAGAAAGGCCACCACCCCATTGCAGCTAATTGGGATGACTGCAGCTAAACTCAGAGGAACCAGGGAAGATGATGTCAAGAAGTCTCTGCACCTCGATC
Organism: Elgaria multicarinata webbii; assembly: GCF_023053635.1. Lineage (NCBI taxonomy): Eukaryota > Metazoa > Chordata > Lepidosauria > Squamata > Anguidae > Elgaria > Elgaria multicarinata. The sequence continues at coordinate 6,842,432 of NC_086184.1, forward strand.
CGCTGAGCCTTAGATCCATTGCAACACTAACATCATTATTTTGCAAAGTCACATGGATGTCTGCAAGAGAGTTAGCTTCACCTTGAGACTCAACGTCTTGAGGACTTTCATAGCATCCCACTTGCCGTTCTTCCTCGAGGCCACAACTGGATGATGAACGCTCCCATGGGCTTTTCTTGTTGTAATTGCTATAACAGCACATCCCTTCTTTATGATCCCTTCTGCTGGAAGGCTGCTTCTCCGTATGCTCCTTTTGGCTCTTTTATTATTCCACTTTAGATCTATGGCTAGTGATTTCTTCCTCCAAATCTGCTTCCCCCCCCCCCAATCTCTCTCTCTCTCTCTTTCTTTTGGCTTATGTTTTTAATAGTGTGACTCCTTCCAGACCTTTAAAATGAATTAGTGTTGGAGCTCAGTGATTGATTTTTATTCCTGACATCAATTTAGATGAACAGAGCGACCTACTCAAGAGTGTGTTCTCTCACACTTCTTCCCCACCCCCCAAAAAAATCTTCTTTCTAAGTCTTTTCTTCTTTTTCTTCCAAAGAGAATATTAAGAGAGACTTTTGAAGCTTGTCACTGGGATTGGGAAAGTGAAAAGATGCAAGAGTCCCTTAGATCAAATGGAAAAGGTGCATGCTAAAGAGCTGAATTCCAGCTACTACACGATGTTGGTAGTGTGTCTTACACACACACAGAGAGAGAGAGAGAGAGAGATGGTGGGAGAGTGAGAATAGGAAAATGTTCACTGCATCTTTTATTTTACAGTCAGAGGAGACTCGTCAACTTGACAGTCTCTTAGCATTCAAGAAAGCTACCAAGACTGATCTCTTCCAGCAAGCCTATCCAGTGGAATTTTAGGATTTTTTTATAATCTTTTTAGGATGTAGAAAACGTGGAGGCAGTGACAGACTTTGTATTTCTGGGCGCAAAGGTTACTGAAGACACTGACTGCAGCCAGGAAATCAGAAGACGTTTACTTCTTGGGAGGAGAGCAATGACAAATCTTGATAAAATAGTTAAGAGAAGAGATACCACACTGACAACAAAGGTCCGCATAGTTAAAGCAATGGTATTCCCTGTAGTAACCTATGGCTGCGAGAGCTGGACCATAAGGAAAGCTGAGCGAAGGGAGATAGATGCTTTTGAACTGTGGTGTTGGAGGAAAATTCTGAGAGTGCCGTGGACTGCAAGAAGATCCAACCAGTCCATACTCCAGGAAATAAAGCCAGACTGCTCACTTGAGGGAATGGTATTAAAGGCAAAACTGAAGTACTTTGGCCACATCATGAGAAGACAGGACCCCCTGGAGAAGAGGCTGATGCTAGGGAAAGTGGAAGGCAAAAGGAAGAGGGGCCGACCAAGGCCAAGATGGATGGATGATATTCTGGAGGTGACAGACTTGACCTTGGGGGAGCTAGGGATGGTGACAGCCGACAGAAAGCTCTGGCATGGGCTGGTCCATGAAGTCACGAAGAGTCAGAAACGACTGAACGAATAAACAACAAATTATGTTTTAATTCAGTTTCATGTATTTTATATTTACTATTGTTCCCTACCTCGATCAAAATGAAGAGGCAGGTAAGAAATTATTATTATTATTATTATTATTATTATTATTATTATTATTATTATTATTCAGAAGTCATTGATATTTTGAACTTTATTTGGAACACAGGAAACTGCTTTATACTCTGTGGTATGCTGGATTAAATAGACCTTTGGTCTGATCAAGAATGCTCCATCTAGCCTGATAGTGTCAACACTGACTGGCAGTGGCTCTCCAGAATTTCAGGCAAGAGGGTTGTTGTTGTTACAAACCCTAACTGGAGATGCTGGGGAGTTGAACCTGAGACCTTCTGCCTGCAAAGCAAGTGTTCTACCACTGAGCTATGGCACTTCCCATAATGGAACCAAACGGATATGTGAGATTAGGCTTAGTTCTGTAATTTTAACTCAGAGGAGACAGGGCATTCAGATGGTTCCCATTCAGCCTCTTTTGTGTTTGAAGGTGGTGGGATGCTCTGTTCAAACTGAGATTGGCCAGTTGAGATACTTGGACCTCTTTTTCTGGTTGAGCACATGCCAGGGTTGGGGAGATCAGTTTCCAAAGCTCACCAGGCTCCCACCGGCCTGGAGGAGTCAAGATCTAATTTCAGTCTCCTGGCTTAATGGCTGCATAAAACCCAACACATTATATCTTCTATTCTGCCTAAAGGAGTGCAATTGTCCCTCCAATCTTAGCAAGGATAAAACAAAGATATAATTGTCTTCCTTCTTAACTTCCAGATTCTCTGAGAATATGTTTTGTGGAAGCAGATACTGTACAATGCTGCAAGGGGCTGCCACTCCCACCACCCACCAAATTGTCAGCTAAGGTTAGTTGTTAACAGTCCCACCACAGAACCCTTGGGCTGCCGAGAAGACATGCCTAGGAGACAGCACTTGATGACCGAAGAAGGAGTGAGAGTCATGCCTGTGCTTTTGAGCACCAGGAACGCAGGAAGGATGGAGGATGTTACACATGTAAGCCTTGGCAAACGTCTTGGTAAACCCGTTTACTAACAGGGACTGGCCGGCAAGATCACATTACGCCAGTCCTTTTACAACTTCATTGACTGCCAGTCCAGGTTCGGGCCCAATTCAAAGTGCTGGTATCGACATTTAAAGCCCTAAACAGTTTGGGGCCAGGTTATTTGAAGGAGCGCCTCCTACCATATGTACCTGCTCGGACCTTAAGATCATCTACAGGGGCCCTTCTATGTGAGCCCCTGCCAGAGGAAGTGAGGCAGGTGGCTACTAGGAGGAGGGCTTTCTCTGCTGTGGCAACCCGGCTGTGGAATGAGCTCCCCAGAGAGGTCCGCCTGGCGCCTACACTGTACTCCTTTCATTGCCAGCTGAAGACCTTTTTATTCTCTCAGTATTTTAACACTTAATTTTAACTTAAATTTAAATTTTACTGTTCTAATTCTGTATTTTAATCTTATATCAATTTTGCTGCGTGGTTTTATCCTGGTTGTGCTTTTTATACTGTATTTTTTTTTGTATTTGTGCTTTTAACCTGTTGGTTGTTTTATTATGGTTTTAATTTTTGTGAACCGCCCAGAGAGCTTCGGCTATTGGGCGGTATAAAAATGTAATATTTATTTATTTATTTATTTATTTATTACATTTTTATACCGCCCAATAGCCGAAGCTCTCTGGGCGGTTCACAAAAATTAAAATCATCATAAAACAACCAACAAGTTAAAAATACAAATACAAAATACATAAATAAATAAAATGTCAGCAGGAGAGCAGTGACTGAAAAGACGAATGGGCTCAGAGGTGAATCATACATCTATAAGCTGTTATTATCTCCTGAGTACATACCTCAGTACCTCAGTACCTCATACTGTGTGCTGAGTGCGGACACCAAGAAAATAAAGGAGCAGACGAAGAGTGACAAAAGGCAAGAGTGTCTACCAGGGAAGGATCTACCCTACAGCTTTAAAAAAAGTTTATAACAGTTTTGACAACTGTTAGGGTCCATGGCACACTCCATATACAGTTTTCAAAATGTTTTCAAAGTGTTTTATCTTGCTTGGTGTAGATTTGGCCCAGGAGCAAGGTTGCTGGGAACTTTTGGGAGACAGGAAGTAAGAGAAATCATCTTAGTGCTGAGGCAATGGGGTGAATGCTTTCTCAAGTATCAGTATGTCTATCCCCTCTAAAGACTAATCTGTCTCCCAAGTGTCCAAATTGTGCCCCTTGGGCTCTCAAAAGAGACACACTTGGCTCCAACCACTTTCCTCCAACCACTGATCATTTGGTGGTTTTCTGGTTCTTATGTGGTTTCTTCACCCCATTCCAAATGTTGGAAATGACCCCGCTAAGCCTTAGCTACTGGCAGAAAAAAGCTACAAGAGCATTGTGGAACAAGAGCAAATATCACACACATGGAAGCAGAGGGGGAAAGTGTGGAGGCCATGGCTTCCCAAAGAATGGATACTACGCAGTGGCATATTTCAGTAGTCAGTAGAACAGTTTGCAAATGAAGGCCATTGACTGGATTCTCACTTTGCTGTGATAATAATGTGACCTTCGTTCAGGGAATTTGGAGCCAATATTCATTTCCTCTCCCTTCCCAAGTACACAGCTGTTTTCCATGCCCTCGGCTGGACCCTCTTCTGCATTGTTTCTTCCCCACCTGATTGCCCAAGACTTCCATGGCTAAGGAAGACAATCTAGTTGGATGAGTCCATTTGAATTCTTGGCAGCCAAAGAACCTCTCGGCTCTCAGACAACTCAAGAGCTTTCCAATTTCCATTGGACATCATGCTTACATTTCAAACCATCCTTAAAATGCAGATGCCATGCATTATTCAGGCTCCAGATGCACCCAAGGGCCGAGATATCTCTTCTTGTTTGCAAATGTGTCTTTAGCAGCTTTCATTGTCTTTGTAATATAGCACAGATAGATAGATAGGTAGATAGATAGATAGATAGGCATGATGGGATATCCTAGGCTGGGACATATTAGGCAGAAAGTTTGAAGTGAGTCATTGCTGTTTTATTTGTTATTTATTTATTTACTTTTTTCCTCAGGTTTTAATATTTCCAAGTCTCTGTTATTCGGCATTTATCAGAATCCGATCATTCAGAAGGGCATTACAGTACATAGGAGGGGGAAAGGTGGGTTTGCCTGGCCGCTTTCATCTGCATCGCAAGGGATTTCCAAGTGATAAAATGTTAATATGTTAAGCAATCAAAGCCAGCCTAGAGCTGGGACTTAAGCCCTTGTATAAATACTTTGCTGTACTACAGTTTCAGAAGACCCAGTGCCAAATGACTGAAGAACATCCGTGCTTTGTCCCTCCATCACTTAAAAAAATCTGTGTACTGCATTTTTATTCTCTTCTTTCATCCCACTCTCTTCTCCCCTGACCTTCGTATTCCAAGGTTGCATTTAGGAGGGAGGGAGAAATTTGTTCTGTTCCCATTTTTTTTAAATGTGAATTTACCCAATTTCTCACTTTTGAAACTCTATGCGAACCAAAGCACAGTTGTTTGATTTATTTACTTATTTATTTATTTATTGCATTTTTATACTGCCCAATAGCCAAAGCTCCCTGGGCGGTTCACAAGATTGGCACTTCTCTGAATGTAGTTATTGAAAATGACATTCAAAAGTGTATGATGCTAGGGAAATTCCTTGCTAAAAATGTATATTTAGGCAAAAATTGCATATCAAAATGTGCATTTTCAATTGGGAAAGATGCACATTTTTAATTTTATTTTTTAAAAAGGTGCATTTTCATCAATTGAAAAATACACATAATTAAATTTTTTGTTTTTTTCTGATCAAAAATGTACATTTCCGCCCATAAGCATGCCAGTACGGGCTTTTTTGGGGGTGGGTGGGATACACATATTTTGAAGTGTGCACTTTTAAACATGAACACATGTTCAGGGAAGTGCAAACATGTAACAAGAACTCCTGCTCACTTTCCCGCTTGCATTCACATTCAGGGACATTTTTGCATAATTGCTAAAATGAATTAAATCCTCCACATCCGTGCTGAATAGTTCTATCATATGTTGTGGTAACACTGGCAGAGCCCTCCACCACCATCTTACAGGAAGCCTGAAGTTTCCTGGGGACCCCACTCTTAATGACAGGTGGATTCACCTGTCAAGGATTGCTGAATCATCTTCCTTTCTTGTCTTTGTAGATCACGTTGTTATTATCAGGAGATTTGCAGGGTTTTAATTAGGGGTGTGCACGGACCCCCCGCTCCGCTTCACTTGCAGATCCGCCATTTTTCGGAGCGGGTCGCTCCGCCCCGCCCCCGCTCCGCCCACTTCCGCTCCGCTCCGCCCGGAGCTCCGGATCGGATCCGGAGCTCCGTTTTTGCCCCCCCATAGGCTTGCATTGAAAGCTAAAAAAGTAAACAACTTTTTTTCCGTTGAAGTTAGAAACCTCACGTTTGGCACCATGACACCTCATGGGCGTATACACACACACGCCAAGTTTCAAGGCAATCCCATCATCCCCTGATTTTTGGCGAATTTTTGAAAATCGGGCACCCCATTCACACCCCTTGGGATAGCTCCGTCAATTTGCATGTTACAAACCTCAAACTCGGCACCAGGGCAGCTTATCCATGTGTCCACATGCACGCCAAGTTGCAAGCAAATCCCATCATCCCCTGATTTTTGGCGCGGCTCTACCCTCTAACGCACCTCCCATAACCCTAATTCACACCCCTTTAGATAGCTCCGTCAATTTGCACGTTAGAAACCTCAAACTCAGCACCATGATAGCTTATCCACGTGTCCACATGCACGCCAAGTTTCAAGGCAATCCCATCATCCCCTGATTTTTGGGGAATTTATGAAAATTGGGCACCCCATTCACACCCCTTGGGATAGCTCCGTCAATTTGCATGTTAGAAACCTCAAACTCGGCACCAGGAGAGCTTATCCATGTGTCCACATGCACGCCAAGTTGCAAGCAAATCCCATCATCCCCTGATTTTTGGCATGGCTTAACTCACCCCAAATTGTCCCATTCTACAACTACGTCAATTTGCACGTTAGAAACCTCAAACTCAGCACCATGATAGCTTATCCACGTGTCCACATGCACGCCAAGTTTCAAGGCAATCCCATCATCCCCTGATTTTTGGGGAATTTATGAAAATCGGGCACCCCATTCACACCCCTTGGGATAGCTCCGTCAATTTGCATGTTAGAAACCTCAAACTCGGCACCAGGAGAGCTTATCCATGTGTCCACATGCACGCCAAGTTGCAAGCAAATCCCATCATCCCCTGATTTTTGGCGCGGCTTAAACTTTTTAACTCACCCCAAATCAAGTCCCATTCTACAACTACGTCAATTTGCACGTTAGAAACCTATCCTTTGGTCCCATGACAGCTTACCCATGTGTCCCCATGGACACCAAGTTTCAAGGCAATCCCATCATCCCCTGATGTTAGGGGAACTTTTGAAATTTGAACACTCCAGTATGTCAGGGATTTAAAGTTGCAATTGCAGACAGCTCAATGGGGCCAGTTCCAAGGCAATCCCAACATGCCACGAGATAACCCTAAATCTTCTGGCACATTTGAAAAAGGGATTATTGAATTTGATAAAGTCTAAGTGAGCGCAGGAAGGACTTCTCCCCTTAGTCAAAGCAAGACACATACACCATCGCTGCAAGGCGGGAAGGGGAGAATTATTATTATTATTATTATTTATTTATATAGCACCATCAATGGAAAGCAGGCAGGCAGCATGCATTGTAGTGCCGCAAGGATGGCTTGAGCACTAACGCATAGCAAACCAACCCATAAGTGGGCGCAAAGTGAGGCAAAGATGGCTGGTTGTTTCTTTCTAAGCCAGCAGTTACGCCTTGAGGGGCACAGAGGAGGACGATTGGGAGCAAACCAGGCACCAGGCGGGCAGAGAGGCAGGCAGAGTAGGCGAGGAGTCAGTCCTGGCAGATGCCCCACCACAGCAGCACCCCGGGGGAGGCGGGCAGGCAGGCAGGCAGGCTGCGGGCATTTCTGGGGGCACAAGGAAGTGATGGCTGGTTTCTAAGCCAGCATTGCAGTTAGTCACGCATTGCAAACGCAAACCATCCCAGCGAGTCGGTCACCGAGGAGGACAGGCTAGCAGAGGGGCAGGCAGAGTGACATGTCATAGATCTAGTATTGGGGAGGAGTCAGTCCCGGCAGATGCCCCAACACAGTAGCACCCTGGGTGGGCATTGGAAAACGCCATCTTGTGGGTCAATACTTCCCCCACCCCATGTCCTGCAGGGTTGCCTGCCTAACCCTTGTGGGGATGGGAGATGGAGAGCTTAGAGTGGCAGTGCCAGCAGCAGCCTTCGGCTTTCCCCTGGAACCAGTCGCCTTGCCCGCCTCTTTCCCCAGCAAGATCGCCTGGTGCTGCCTATGAAGATGCATCTTCATGCTGCTGGTTCCATAATGCCCTGTCGATGAACCCCTGCTTAGGCTGAGTTTGCAGTGGCGACAGACAGCAAAGCGGGGATCCGCTCCCAACTCAAAGTGGTCCCACACGATGCTTGTCTTTCGTTTCTGTGGTGACACCACCAATTGCCCGCCTGAGCTCTCTGGTGTTGCCACAGAAACAGGGGTGTGGGATGAGACTGGGGAGAGAGCCTCGGCCTGCTGCTGCTCCTCCTCAGCCCCCACATCCTGGAGGCCCACCGCCTCCTCCTCCTCCCCCCCCTCCACTGTGCTGAGGACCTCGTCTAGGTCCATCAGCGGGCTCGTGGGCTGAAAGGAGAATGAAGGAGTTGGGGATACTCCTCCTCCTCTAATGGCACTGCTGCCACGTGCCTCTTGCAAACGGGCACTTTTCCCATTCCCACCCTCAAAAAGAGAACGCCGGGCACAAGTTGCAGAAGAGAGTGGCTCTGCCTGCTGCTTGTCCTGCTTCTGTTTTGGAGCAGTCAGCCAAGGAGTTGCCCGTTTGAGTTTCACAGGAGGAGAGGAAGCCCTGCTGGCAGACTGAGCCTTGCTGCTTTCAGCACGCCTGCTTTCTCTTTTCATGATGACTAACAAAATATTAATACTACTAATACTATGTATAAGGTACTACTAAGAATATGTATAAGAAGAATATAATATGTTTAAATGTAGGGAAATGGGACAAGAACAATAAAATATACTACTACTAATATGTATGAGAATATACTACTAAGAATATCTACAAGAATATAATAATATGTTTTAGAATATTACTAATAAATGTAGGGAAATGGGACAAAAAGTGTGTGTATGCTTTCAAAAGAAAGCTTTCACAAAAGCAGAACAGTCAGGCTTTAATACAGGGAAGGGGGGGGCAACCAACCCAACCACACACTCCAAAATTCAAAAATAAAGTTTATATTAAATCAAAGTAAGGGGAAAACACAGGGCAAACTAAGCTACAAGTCAGAAAGAAGCAAACAAACACACACACGCGCCAAACTAAACCTATATTAAATTAATCTATCTCCAAAGCAGGAGCACTAGCTAAGTAAGTGTTCCCTCCACGAACGCCAACCCACAAAGAGACACAAAACAGAAAGTTCTCAGGGTGGGTCTGCCTTAGTCCCCCCTCCAACGCTGGGATTGGAGGAGGATGCTTTCTGAGGAGATGAATTCTCATCAGGATTGGGAGTTGAATGTGCCTGTCATCGCTTCCAAAAAAATAATAATAATAAAAAAAAAAAACCCAAACCCCGATTTTTAAAAAAATATTGCACGTGAACCACAGCACGCAGAAAGTTGAGAGTGGTCTCAAAATGACCCCCATCCACGACTCTCTGTGCACAAGAATTTTCAGAACGATAGCTTAACCCCCCCCCCCCCAGTTATCCCCGATTCTTTCCCTCAATGCAATCCTATGGGCGAAAAGCCGAAACGCCGTTTGAGCCCTGCGGTTGACCCGATTTTTTAAAAAATATTGCACGTGAACCACAGCACGCAGAAAGTTGAGAGTGGTCTCAAAATGACCCCCATCCACGACTCTCTGTGCACAAGAATTTTCAGAACGATAGCTTAACCCCCCCCCCAGTTATCCCCGATTCTTTCCCTCAATGCAATCCTATGGGCGAAAAGCCGAAACGCAGTTTGAGCCCCGCGGTTGACCCGATTTTTAAAAAAATATTGCACGTGAACCACAGCACGCAGAGAAGTGAGAGTGGTCTCAAAATGACCCCCATCCACGACTCTCTGTGCACAAGAATTTCCAGAACGATAGCTTCAAAAACAACGTAGTTATGCGCGATTATTTGCCGCAATGCAATCCTATGGCGAAATGTTTTCAAGATGGCGACCGGAGCGCTCCGACTGAACTCGGAGCTCCGAAAAATGGTCGCTTCTCTTCGCCTTGCTTCTAGGGGGTCCGCGGTCCGCTCCTACTCCGCCTCTGGGTAAGGCGGAGCAGGCCAATCCGCTACTGCTTCTACGCTCCTAATCGGAGCGGAGCACATCCCTAGTTTTAATAATCCTTCACTTCAGCATCTAAGGGCCTTTTGTCTGCCCGTCACTGATATTATGCATAGGGGTGTGCACGGACCCCCCGCTCCGCTTCACTTGCAGATCCGCCATTTTTCGGAGCGGGTCGCTCCGCCCCGTCCCCGCTCCGCCCACTTCCGCTCCGCTCCGCTCGGAGCTCCGGATCCGGATCCGGAGCTCCGTTTTTGCCCCCCCATAGGGTTGCATTGAAAGCTAAAAAAGTAAACAACTTTTTTTCCGTTGAAGTTAGAAACCTCACGTTTGGCACCATGACACCTCATGGGCGTATACACACACACGCCAAGTTTCAAGGCAATCCCATCATCCCCTGATTTTTGGCGAATTTTTGAAAATCGGGCACCCCACACACAACATCCCTGCGAGGTGGGCAGGGGAGGAGGGAGGGAAGGCAGGCAGGCATGCAGCTGGCATTTCTGGGGGCATAAGGAAGGGAGCCAAGGATAAGCCAGTAATGCATATAAAATGGAATAAATCAATCAATAAACAAAGGAGGGGTGGAATTAAAAGCAGCAGTGTTGCTCAATAAACAGCAAGAAGAATTAAAAAAAAAAGGCTATATCTGTCTTTTACCAGCAATAGGGGGACGTGCCCGGGGGAGGGGGAAGTAGCTGCCAGTTCAAGACAGCCACCAACTGCTCTGAGAAGAAGTAAAACGCTCACTTCAACTCATAACAGGCATTGCTCCACCACTGAAAAGTGACCATTCACTTCAACTCATGATAGGCATTGCTCCACCGTTTTACTCTCTTTGGAAGGCTCTATGGCCTTCCAGTGCAGGAGAGAGTGGGGGCACGTCCACGATGAGATGCCCTAGGGGAGCTCATCCCCTTGCACCACATCGATTCAGTTGTTCACCAAGGTTAGGGTGGGGAGCAGTGCTGTGTTTTCTATCTCTTATTCTTGGCTTAGTATATGATTTCAGGTTGTGTTTGTGCATTTGGTGGGGCTACTGTGTTAAAAAACACGGGGAAAAGCCCGTTCAGATGAAGAAAGAGAAGTTTCCCAGAATCCCAAGTTACCTGTTTTGCCTATGCCCTCCTCCAACTTTGGGATCATCATGACCGGGAGCTGACTCTGCCCCTCAGCCCTTTGAAAAAGGTATTTTTCCCGCCGATTTTTAAAAAACTTCTAGCCCGCGACCCGTACGATGCAGAAAGTTGAGAGTGGTCTCAAAATGACCCCCATCCACGACTCTCTGTGCACAAGAATTTTCAGAACGATAGCTTAAACCCCCCCCCCAGTTATCCCCGATTCTTTCCCTCAATGCAATCCTATGGGCGAAAAGCCGAAACGCCGTTTGAGCCCCGCGGTTGACCCGATTTTTAAAAAAATATTGCACGTGAACCACAGCACGCAGAAAGTTGAGAGTGGTCTCAAAATGACCCCCATCCACGACTCTCTGTGCACAAGAATTTTCAGAACGATAGCTTAACCCCCCCCCCAGTTATCCCCGATTCTTTCCCTCAATGCAATCCTATGGGCGAAAAGCCGAAACGCCGTTTGAGCCCCGCGGTTGACCCGATTTTTAAAAAATTATTGCACGTGAACCACAGCACGCAGAGAGGTGAGAGTGGTCTCAAAATGACCCCCATCCACGACTCTCTGTGCACAAGAATTTCCAGAACGATAGCTTCAAAAACAATGTAGTTATGCGCGATTATTTGCCGCAATGCAATCCTATGGCGAAATGTTTTCAAGATGGCGACCGGAGCGCTCCGACTGAACTCGGAGCTCCGAAAAATGGTCGCTTCTCTTCGCCTTGCTTCTAGGGGGTCCGCGGTCCGCTCCTACTCCGCCTCTGGGTAAGGCGGAGCAGGCCAATCCGCTACTGCTTCTACGCTCCTAATCGGAGCGGAGCACATCCCTAATTATGCAGGCTAGATCTGTCTTCGATAAATAATGGCCTTCTCTTGCTTATTTATCATTAGGATCCAAAAACTGCCCCTCCAAAGCAGAAGGTTATCCCACTGTGAGCAATCTTGAATTCATTAAGGGAGCAATGCCTACGTTAGTATGGAAGAAACCATCTCAGTTCCATGGAAGGAAGAGGATGGATGGATTTTATACACCCGAGCAACCACAGGTACAAAGCCAGACAAATTCAATCATCTTGAGTATTTTTGGGGAAAACAAGAAATATTTCAAATTGGGCAAAACAGCATCTCACCATTTGGAGAATTACTACCTTGAGAATAAAATTATTTCAGTTTCCTCCCTTCAAAATGATTCCCAAAAAGCCCCCACCCAATGACACTAAATTTCAGACTAAATGGCACCCTTTCTGTTCCTTTTGGATAAATTATGTTTTTAATTATGTTTTAATTAACTTGTTTTTATGTTTTAATTGCGATTTTTTAAAAAGTGTTTTACCATTCCTAGCCCCCTTGGGCATAATTTTTGGCAGGAAGGTGAGTTCTCAATTTAATGAACAAATTCATAAATAACTACGCATGTGATTTTGAAAAAAAAATAGTTACAGAATTGAATACATATTTTGCAATGATACAGTATCTTCTGCATTCAGTTGTACAATATATTATTTTATAATGTTAAAATAAATTAATAAAAAAAAACTTAAGGAAACATAATCTGGGCTTCGTTGTTTAATAACCTGCTGTGCCTCAGTGATAGATCATCTCCTTTGCATGCAGAAGGTCTCAGGTTCAATTCCTGGAATAATAATAATAATAATAATAATAATAATAATAATAATAATAATTTATTTCTTACCCGCCTCTCCGATTGGATCGAGGTGGGTAACAACAAGAAGCATAAAATACATAAAATACTGATTAAAAACATGGCATACACTGTTTAAAAACATCCCCAAAGCATCCTAAAAACATACTAAAAATATGCAGGTAGGGCAAGAAAAACTCCTGCCTGAATCACTGCTAGTCCGTGTTGGGAATATTGGGCATGATGGACCAATGGTCTCAGTATAAGGCAGATTCCTAATAAAAGGTGCTTTCATTTATAAGAACCCATGAAAATATGGAATAAAATCAACTGACTGGCAAAGAGCTGAGAGAAATCAGAGGTTCTGTGGCTGCAATTCTTTATGCTCTTCCTTGGGAGTAAGTGCCATCGAACTCAGCGGGTCTTGCTTCCAGGTAACCATGCATGCATTGGAATGGGCTGCAAGTCATACATTTGTCAGATAATTCAACAAAAGAAGATGTGAGCATGTGCTTTTTATCAGAAGAGGCGCCGGGATAAACAAATTGCCTGTGGAACCAGGCACACACATTTACAAAACATGATGAAAGTGGCACACCAAAGATGCAGCAATTGTAGATTGCTGAGAAGAGTGATGCTAAGAGTCTCTTGAAATGAGAGAAGCCAGCATTAGCAGCAGGGATGGGGGTGGGAGACCGTGTGTCATAAAGAAAGGTAGGAATATAAAACCGAACCAGAAACAAGAAACCAAACCAAACAAAGAATTGTGAAGATATCATTCGAATAGGCAGCAAGCAAATTAGGCATCATGAATATTCATGAGTTCCAAATCAGCAACATTTTAAATTAATACAAAATAGGCCCCAGCAATGAGGATTTTAGGAGAACACATTGCTAAATTAATAGCAGCCAAGAAAGAAATACATTCATGATGCAAGTGATATTTCCCCCCGCCCCCCTGGCATTTTAATGCATCTGCCCTCAGCTTTCATGCATGCTCAGAAAACAGCCCTGCAAAGTAGAGCAATGCCCCCATTTTATTTTATTTTATTTGAAAAGCTGTGCCAGATGGACAAAATCCGGGGATATTCTACGCATAGTAAGAGGGGCAGTAAGGAGGGCAGTTCCTCCCTCTCTTTATATATTGACCATTAAATGGGCCCTATGTTCTCTGGCAAGATATACATATATAGGCTCTTTCTGCCATACTCTAGGTTATCTGGATGCATATACAAAATCTATGCACGCACACAATGGCCTGGTTCAGACAACATGCAAAACCATGCGGCTTAACCACAAAATAGTTAATGGGATGCATTCCCTTAACCATTTTGTGGTTAAGCCGCATGGTTTAGCGTGTTGTCTGAACCAGGCCATTGTGAGAGCTGATGCAATCCTGATCCTCCCACCTCCATGCATTGACAGGTTTTGGCCACCGGAAAAGGTCTATTGACAAGCCCAAGACCACCCAATGATCTCTTGGTTATGTTGAGATTTCAACCCAGGCTAAAGTCCAACATGCTATAAGCTGGAATAGTGGTTAAAGTGTTGGACTGGGATTCCGGTTCTAGTCTCCACTTGGCCAAGGAGGTCAATGGGTGACTTTGGGCCAGTCACGGACTCTTTGCCTAACCGATCCCACGTGTTCTTGTGAGTATGAAATGTAAAGGAAGGAAGACTGATGTAAACTGCCTTGGATGCCTCGTAAGTGGGGGGGAAAGGTGGGTTGTAAATGTAATAATACACAAACAAATACACAAACAAACATATTCAGCCGTAGACACCCCTATTCTTTCACTCAGCAGGGAAAACTCTTCTGATCATGTACTACGACATGTCTCAGGTAGCTCTTTGTAAATGGTTCTGCTGGGAGAATGTGGGGGAAAGATTAGCTATGATGCCAAATTGAGAGCTAGTCAATAAGCAAAGTGTTCCTACCGTGCTTTTCACCCCAGAATCAGGGTGTGCAGAACCCAATCCTCTTTCCCCCCTCCCCCCCCCCACAACACTCCACACTTGCCCAGTAGAATTAAACTACCCTTTTGCTTCCCTCAGAGTCCATTGGATGTTTTGTTCAAACAAGAATCCCCCGATACACCTCAGCATTTCACTGCTGGAGGAAATCTACACGTCGTACTGAAAGCGCTTGCGTGCGCCTCCAGTGCGCCGTCAAAACGATGGTGTAGATGGAGAAAGAAGAGACAGAGGAAGAGGCGGAGGAGGAGGCGGCTGGGGAACCGGCTGCATCCTTGCCGCCGCCACCTCCCCGCTGGCCTCCTGCTGCCGGGGTAAGAGCCACCCGGGTCAGAGAGCTCGGCTTCCGCTTCAGCCGAGCTCTTCGACCTGGGCGGCTCTTACCCTGGCAGCAGGAGGCCAGCGGGGAGGCAGTGGCAAGGACGCGGCCGGTTCCCCAGCCTCCTCCTCCTCCGCCTCTTCCTCCGTCTCTTCTTTCTCTGTCTACACCATCGTTTTGACGGCGCACTGGAGGCGCACGCAAACGCCTTCAGTACGACGTGTAGATTCCCTCCAGGTGAAACTCACCAGAATTGCTAAACCCTTTAAATTCTCTGCCGCTCAAAATACAGGAGCAATTCTTTGTATGGTTCCATGGTGGAACACCTGCTTTGCATACTGAAGGACCCAGGTTCAATCTTCAGCTTCCCTTCGTACGGCTAAGGAAAATCTCCCGCCTGAAACTATAGGCAGCTGGCTGCTGGTTGTTATAGAAAACCCCTGAGTTGAAAGGACCAATGCTTTGACTGAGCATAAGGCAGCTTCCTCTTTCTTCACAGTAACTGCTTTCCCAGGAATAGAAGGTGTTAGAATGCTCATGGTCAGAGCATCGTGAGAAGCTGAGAAGGGTCTGGACAACTCAACACCTGAGAAGCTTGACAGCACCAGAGTGGGTCAGGCTTTGTGGGGAGTTAAGCATTGTTCTATCTATAGGCACTGAGAGATGTCTCTATTGCAGGGGTGGGGAACCATTTTCAGCTTGAGGGCAGAATTGGCCATGGGGCAGGCTGCCAGCGGATGCATTGCCAGCAATGGGGAGCTACTGGCATATGTGTGTCCCCCACATCATCCTCACACATGGACACACACCATTCTCTCTCTCTGGGCTCAACTACACCAAGCAGGATATTCCACTATGAAAGCAGTATATAAGAGGCAGGAGCCACACGACTGCTTTATAGCGATGTGGAAGTTCACTGACATCTGTTGGGGCCCATTGACATGGACCTTATACCATTTTCATACCACTTTCATAGTGGTATATACTGCTTGGTGTAGATGTGTCAAGGGCCCCAACAGTTGGAGTGGAATTTTTTTGGATGTTTTTAGGATGTTTTTTATTTATATATTTATTTATTGCATTTTTAATAGCCGAAGCTCTCATGTATACTATTTATTTATGTTTTATTTATTTATATATTGCATTTCCGATAGCCAAAGCTCTCATGTTATAGATCTTGTAGATCTACAACATGAATTGTTGTAGATCACAAGCTGAATATGAGCCAACAGTGCGATATGGCTGCAAGAAAGGCAAATGCTATTTTGGGCTGCATTAATAGAAGTATAGCTTCCAAATCACGTGAGGTACTGGTTCCTCTCTATTCGGCCCTGGTTAGGCCTCATCTAGAGTACTGCTGGGCTCCACAATTCAAGAAGGATACAGATAAGCTGGAGCGTGTTCAGAAGAGGGCAACCAGGATGATCAGAGGTCTAGAAACAAAGCCCTATGAAGAGAGACTGAAAGAAATGGGCATGTTTAGCCTGGAGAAGAGAAGATTGAGGGGAGACATGAGAGCACTCTTCAAATACTTAAAAGGTTGTCACACAGAGGAGGGCCAGGATCTCTTCTCGATCCTCCCAGAGTGCAGGACACGGAATAATGGGCTCAAGTTAAAGGAAGCCAGATTCCGGCTGGACATCAGGAAAAATCTCCTGACTGTTAGAGCAGTGCGACGGTGGAATCAGCTACCTAGGGAGGTTGTGGGCTCTCCCACACTAGAGGCATTCAAGAGGCAGCTGGACAACCATCTGTCAGGGATGCTTTAGGGTGGATTCCTGCATTGAGCAGGGGGTTGGACTCGATGGCCTTGTAGGCCCCTTCCAACTCTGCTATTCTATGATTCTATGATTCTATGTATACTATGTTTTTAATTCAGTTCTATGTATTTTATACTTATGGTTGTTCCCCCCATCTTGATCCAAATGGAGAGGTGGATAATAAATTATTATTATTATTGTTATTATTATTGTTATTATTATTATTATTGCACTTCAGTACCACTATGAAGCAGTAGT
Source organism: Elgaria multicarinata webbii (assembly GCF_023053635.1). Classification (NCBI taxonomy): domain Eukaryota; kingdom Metazoa; phylum Chordata; class Lepidosauria; order Squamata; family Anguidae; genus Elgaria; species Elgaria multicarinata. The sequence continues at coordinate 6,859,459 of NC_086184.1, forward strand.
GTAGATCCTTTTATATAACAATTCCATACCACGTTCATGGTGGAATATCCTGCTTCGTGTAGGTGAGCCCTCTCTCTCCCTCTCCCTCTCTCTCTCTCTCTCTCTCTCTCTCTCTCACACACACACAGAGAGAGAGATTGAGAGAGATTGAGAGAGAGAGAGAGGAATCTTTGCCTTTTCAACAGACAGTTGCACAGAACTTAGGTCTGTTTCTTGGATTATACGTGAGATATTAAGTTCGCCTTGTGGGTAGAGATGAAGGTTATCACAGCACGGCAGTAGGAAAAGACAGCTCCCTAAAATTAATGTGCTGCTTTCCTAGTCAGTTTTGGGTAGTAGGTGTACATTAGTGGATCATATTTATATGTTCTCTTTGCGAAGTGCACATATGCCAACTGATCTTGGTAAAGGAAGCGACAAACACAAGCTTAGACAAATCCCAGTTTAATTGGCAATGCTTGAGGTGACAATCTTTTTTTTCCCCCCTTTTCTTTCTCAGCCAGTCACCGTCATGACAATGTTTGAAGCCCTCTGCAAACGGAAACAGTTTTACCTCCCTGTGTCCCTCAGAGCGCTCTGTAATCCTGTTGACCATTGCAATTACAAAAATACTTTGAGGTTTTGCTTAATTATGAGTCACGTTCAAATGTCATCTGTTCAGCTTCTGGGGTGCGTTCTCTCGCGTGGACTCGGAAATCTAGCAAGCTCGTGCCAAACAGATGGTGTAGAGTCAAGCCTGTTGAAAAATAATGGAGTCAGCCTCTCCACACAATTCTTTTGAACAACAAAAAACATATATATTCCCCCAATGAGGCAAACACCAGATGCATCTTGTTTGCAAGGGAATTTAGCTCATATTAGGGATAAAAGGCTGACAGTAGTCATGAAGAGCAAAGCTTGCTACTGATTATTTTTTTTAAAAAAAAAACCCTTCATACAAATAGTCCATCAATTGCAACCAAATCTGGGGAATTAGGCCCTGTTCTTGAAATGAAAGGGATTCTCATTAAATTGTGTGTGTTATTATCTGCCAATACAGTTTTTTGCTTGCCATATTGCCAAGTGCAATATCAAACTGACTTATTTTTGAGCATATCTACTTCTTAGCCTATGAAAACATAGCATAAATCATTGGTTTTCAGTATGGATGGGGAATTCTTTCAAGGCTATTATGTGTAGATTTCTGCACCAAAAATTGAAGATTCTTTTTAAAACACACATATTTAAAAATAATATACTCATTCTTGTATGCATTGTTTGATTGGAGAGAGAAGTACAGATTTTGCACAATAATGAGTTTCAGTCCATGTATTGATGCAAATGTGCAAATTTAAATTCTCAAATGAACCAAATGTATTTCTCCTTCATTGCTGCATAGGAGGTGAACCTTGTCTCTGGTGAAATAAAGTCTGCAGGTTTTTGAAAACCTTGATTCCCAAGATCAATAACTGATTGATTGATTTCATTTCTGTACTGCCTAATAGCTGGAGTTCTCTGGGCAATTCACAAAAATTAAAACCACAAGGTAAAGCATAAAACATAAAATATGGAAGATTAAAACCGCAATATAAAATTGCAACCAGAATCAAACTAGCAGCAATGTAGAGATTTAAAGTACAGATTTAAGAAACAGATTTTAAACAGCAGATTAGACTAGGGCCTTAGTGAGGCAGGTTGAAATCCCGGGGCAATACCCGGGATCATCTCTGTGCATTCACATGACGCACAGGGGATCCCAGGATCAGGGAGGGGATGATCCCTCCCTTTCCCCGGGATCTCACCCTACCCTTTGAGTCCAGTTTATCCATGGTCCCATGCTAATCCCGAGCCCACAGAACATGTGGCCAGGCATCGTGGTTTGTCCCTGTTCCTCGTGGTTACTCACAAAGAGCTGGGACCTGTGCACGGGCCGCAGAGCTCCTCAGGAGCTCTGAGCCCATCGGGAGTGGGGGTGGGGGAGTGGGGAAATTATTATATATAAAATTTACCGTTCTGTTTTCTTTAAAAAAAGAAAATGGCAGATGCGATGTTCTCTCCCTCCAAGGTCATCACGCGCCCTGTGGAAACAGAGGAGGAGATCTTGCGATAAAAATATTGCGAGATCTTTACCCCTCTATCATGCAGGACACATAGATCTAGCTGAGGCCTAGGATGCTAAATGCTAAAATACTGGGAAAATAAAAAGGCCTTCACCTGGCATCAAAAGATGTACAATGTAGGTTCCAGGCAAACCTTTCTAGGGAGCTCATTCCAGAGCCAGGGTGCCAAAGTAGGAAAGGTCCTCATCCTGATAGCCAGCTGTCTCACTTCTTTTGACAAGGTCTCCTGAGGATGGGCCCCTGAAGATGATCTTAGGGTCCGGGCAAGTACATATGGGATGAGATGATCCTTCAGATAACCTGGCCCCAAGCCATTCAGGGCTTTGAATGTTAATGGAACCCAAGCAAGGCAAAGGGATGAAAACGGAGAAGTAGTATTTTATTTAAAAAATTACCAATGAGTTACAGACCATAAAGTCCTTCCTCAGGGTAATTCAAAACAAAAAAAAGCTATCAATTCTCTTATGGACCGACGGTCTCCTATGCTTAGCATGAGAGAATTGATAGCTTATTTTTGTTTTGGATTACCCTGTGGAAGGACTTTATGGTCTGAAATGCATTGGTATCTTTAAAAAAACAAAAAACCCACTTCTCTGTTTTTACCCCTTTGCCTTTGGCTTGTTTGGCTTCCTTCCTGGTATTCCTTCATTTTTTGGCTTTGAATGTTAATACCAGTACTTTAAATCTGGCCCGGATGGCTGGTGTAGCCTCTATCACACCACCTATGAGATTTTTTTAAAGCCCCAAATATTTCTAGATAATCTGTTTTAACAGCCTAAGACAGATAATTCTTTCCTGGAATTTGTCATTACACCTCCTAGGCAGACATTTAGTATCAGTCAACCAATGGAAGGATTGGAATCTCTGCTCTTAAATGCCATGAAATGCACATTGATGCAAAATTGCTCAACAGGGAAAAGGAGATAGACATGTAAGTTACCGTTCTTCTTCCTCTAACTTCTGTAATTTTGTGATTAACACGTACACCAAACAGATGGCAATTATTTACACTACATTTTACTGATTCAGTGACATTCAAAAGGGCCTTTTGAGTTATGTTGTATCATTTCAAATGTATAGGTTGTGCCTGTTTTCAGATACACAACTTTGAAAAGAAAGAAAGAAAATGTTAAGAGGAAAAATAAACTTTAAACACACAAACACACACACAACACAGAGACACACAATGCCACTGCCTATGTACTGCCACAGCAAAGTTTTGCATCTCTTCCCTTAGAAACGCCAGCCTCCAGAACGCTTCATTTCCATTCTCTTCTTCCACACAAACTGCTGCAGCCTTCTGGGATTTACCATGTTTATTTAAAAAGACAGCAAACATTTTCAACTATTTCTACATTGTTTAGAAAGGATGATTTACCTGGGAAGATGAAAAATCACTTTTTTTCTCTGGGTAGGGATGTACGAATTTTCTTACATCTGTTCTGTCTGAGTTTCTATGTCTTCATTCTAATGTCTTCATTCTATCGTCCACTCATTGATGGAATCAGATTGGGTGGGTGGGTGGTTTACAATAATTGCATTCCCATGGTGACCAAGGAGATCCCTGGATAGAAGGGTAGGTGGGGCTTAAACTGTGCGTTTCCGCATTTAGGAAACAAGTGGTTTAAGGCCCTGCAGGCTTCTGTGATGACAAGCTGTGACGACGACCAAGGAGGGGCCCAGACAGAAGCCTGGAGGGCCTTAAACAGTTGATTGTTTTTAAACAGCAGTTTTCCCGGAGAGAACGGGGAAATCAGGGATTTCCCCCCCAAACACATTCCCCCCCCACTGTCCAGACATGTCCAGTGAAAAGCGGACGTATGGTCACCCTATTTCACAGATCAGATTCATTGAAACCTGAACTTCTTTGAATCTGTTGTAGATGGCATCCTCATTTTTGGGATCCAAGCACCCCCATTTATTTATTTATTTTCATTTTGATATCATTCACAGACAATTTGACTTTTCCAGCATGCATGAAAGGCTAAATTCATTTCACTTTGGGAGAGAGAGATTTTAATAATTAGAATCTAAAATAGGATGGCTTTTCTCTGAATGACCACAGATCTCACATCCATTTTCTTTTTCTTTTGCAATTTGTTCTGGGCATTCTCCATTTTAAGATCAGCCTCAACCATCTCTGTCAATTTGACTGGGTTTTAAAGAAATGCAAACAGTTGGAAATGACTCTGCATTTATTTGCATAGAGTTCATCACACAAAAGCTTACACATAACTCCTCTCTCTCTCTCTCTCTCTCTCTCTCTCTCTCTCTCTCTCACACACACACACACACACACACACACACACACACACCTACCTATGTCAGGGCTCTAGAGATGCTACTCTAACACAGACCTTAGACTATGAATGCATGGCAAGTTTATGAATAAACACTTATCACTCATAAGCCTATGCCCTATGAGATTAGGCTGAAGGAACTTGGGATGTTCAGTCTGGAGAAAATAAGACTGAGGGGAGACATGTTAGCAGTGTTCAGGTACATAAAAGAGTGCTAAAGTGAAGATGCTCAAGAACTATTTCCCATAGCCACAGAAATTAGGACCTGGAATAATGGGTATAAATTACAGCTACCTAGATTTAGATTAGATATAAGGGGGGACCCTTATAGATAGTAAGACCAGTAGGAACAGTCTGCCTACAGAGGTTATGGGTTCTCTCTCTCTGGAGGTTTTTAAGAAGAGGCTGAAAAGCCAGCTCTCATGGATGGCTTAATTGGTTTTCCTGCACATTGTAGAGGGTTGGACTAAATGATCCTTGTGGTCTCTTCACACCACAGTCCTATGATTCTAGGATTCTATGAAAACTCAACATCAAGTATGAAGGGAGGGAGGGGTTTGCCCCATCTCCCAGCAGTGTAGTCAAGGACAAGCAATTTACAAAGTAGGCTGCCGTCACCCCTTATGTTGACCTCAGTCCAAGCCAGGGGACTCTCAAACTTTATAGGACATCCCTAGGGCTTAAGAAATAAGAATCCAAGCCAGCTCCTTTTGTTTCAAGCCCAAGTCATGAAACTTCAAATAGCAGCAATAGCCCAAGCAGAAGACTCTGGATTTAGTATTAACTTGGAAAGAAGCACACACAACTCTTGAGGGAGGTGATATGTTTATTTACACAGGGAAAGGGGAATACAAATGCTTACAATAATCCAGAGTAACCTTTGGAAACAGTACTTCAGGCAGAAAATAATAACAAAAAATGCTGCTCATAGATACCTCAGTATGGATCTTTGTATACAACAGGGCCTAAAAGGTGATGCTCAAAGTCCCAACCTGGAAGCAAGATGAAAGATGAAGATGAAGGCAGTGGGCAGCTACAGATCTACCCTTTTTATGGTCAAGCCTCTGACAACTCCAAGGAAATCTGTTTTAGCTGATCACAGGCTGGCTGGAACAATATTCCCAAGCCTGATGGGAATATTCCCAATATTCCAACAGGAACATAGGTGAGTTTACTCAATCCAATGAGCCTTGTTCTAATCATGGAACTAATCTTGAAATCACCCCTTTGCAATAATGCAATCAGCTCAAAAACAGACAAGCTGGAGCGTGTTCAGAGGAGGGCAACCAGGATGATCAGGGGTCTGGAAACAAAGCTCTATGAGGAGAGACTGAAAGAAATGGGCATGTTTAGTCTGGAGAAGAGAAGATTGAGGGGAGACATGATAGCACTCTTCAAATACTTAAAAGGTTGTCACACAGAGGAGGGCCAGGATCTCTTCTCGATCTTCCCCGAGTGCAGGACACGGAATAACGGGCTCAAGTGAAAGGAAGCCAGATTCCAGCTGGACATCAGGAAAAACTTCCTGACTGTTAGAGCAGTATGACAATCGATCCAGTTACCTAGGGAGGTTGTGGGCTCTCCCACACTAGAGGCCTTCAAGAGGCAACTGGACAACCATCTGTCGTGGATGCTTTAGGGTGGATTCCTGCATTGAGCAGGGGGTTGGACTCGATGGCCTTGTAGGCCCCTTCCAACTCTACTATTCTATGATTCTACCACCAAACAAAATTCTAAAGCACCCTCATGGCAGGAAAAGGAATGACTTTTTAATGGGGGAAGAAAATGGGGCATGGGGGTGGACAATTTGAGGACAGACTACAGACTACATGCATTAGCAGAGTACAGCCTTCTTGGAAGAGATTGCAATTGTGCCTAAATTCGGTGGACACCAAAAGCATATGCCCAGCCTTATGTTCCACATCTTCCACATCAGACCGAATGCATTAATTATTTTAATAAATGGCAGCAGGAATAGGAATGTTTAGCTTTCCATAATGTTTTGCCTCTTCAAAGCGCTCAATAAACATTAGCCAATCAATAATTTAACTAATAAATGATGCATATTAAAACAGTGAGGAGGAATGCACCACTGGGAAGTGTATTTCCATTTGCCTTCTAAAACTAAGCAGCTCTATTGCTCCCAGTGTTGGTGCAAACCATGTAATTATTTGAGCAGTTCAACTCCCCTATAACATTATTTAATTCTCTTCAATTGCACATGGTAATAAATGCTAACAGGGACTTCATTTGAAGCCTAATGTCTTCTGTTTAATCATGAATTGAATTTTCTCAGGAGCACACATTTGAATGGGGCCATCAAAGGGGATTCATTGGGCTAGCGAGATTTACCTGAGCTTCTTGGGAATGGCCTCACTTAGGGGCACCTGTCCCTTTTCACAGACTTTCAAAATGTGTTGGTGTTTTCCAGTGTTTTGTGTTCCACCGTTGATGTCCACTGGTCTCCCAGCCATTGCAGACATTCACAGAATTGGACATATCTGCCTTTCTGGACTTGCCCGTGGCTGAGCCAATCCTGGTCTGCTGTTGCTGAGTTTGACATTACAGGAACTTCTATCCCCTATAACCAGGTTAACGAGAATTTGGGTCCATGAGGTTGATATCCCTCCCCATTCCCTCCTCTCATTAGCCATACTCCTTTGGCCTTGATGGCTTCCTGTGTTTGAAAGGTCTGCTCTGGCCTTCAGAACAGTCAGAATTCACCATCAATGCATCCATATCCATCTGCCCACTAAGGGTGGATGAATCTGTCATTGTTGGTTTCTATCAGATTCACCCTCTCTTAAACTTAACTTCATTCCACCTTGTTTCTGCATCACTTTGCTAATGCTTCTTTTCCATTTCCATGTGCTTCTCTTCTAATAATTTTGCACATACTTTCCCCTAGCATACCTGTTTTGGAAAGCCATGTGTGCCAATATAAGGCATCATGGTTTTGTCTTAGATAATACTGCTTCCTTCTTCACCTACTCCTCCCTAAACTGCATTGTGGGTTCTCCAGGGCTTCATGGATCCCATCTCTTCCAGTGTGGTATCTGTGCATGTGTCGGGTACTGGATATAATGCTGCATCCTTGGTGTATTCCTTGCTGAATATGGTGATATCTGGCTTGCTGGATGGGATTGTGACCAAAAAGTGTGGTGGTATGTATGTGCAAGTGCATGTCCTGCTTGGGCTCAGTCAAAACATGGGGCCCAACCCAAACGCTGCAGATTAACTAAAGGCCTTGCTAGAGCAGGCATTAGCGCGGTGTGAGGCCCGGTTTCCCTCCTGTGCATCCAGATGACGCACAGGGGAATCCGGGGTCAGGCCACGCTGAAACCTGCCTTAAGCCGGCATAAGCTAATTCGGCCTGAGGCCTGAGGCCTGAGGCCGGGGCTGCGAAACGTCTAGCAGGGTCCGTGGCTTTTTGCGGCTGCTCACTTACTCGCGAGTAGCTGAGAAAAGCCACGGACTGGGCACAGCGCTCATACGAGCGCTGTGCCCATCGGGCCGGGGGGGGGATCCCGGTGGGGGGGAGAGAGGGGCAGGGGGGAAGGCTGGACCCGGCAGGAGAGAGGGGGGGTGAGGGAAGGACAGCCGGGGATGGCGGACGGGGGCAAGGGAAGGACAGCCGGGGACAGGGCATGGGGGATGGGGGATGGGGGGAGGACGGCTGAGCGGGCAGGGTGTGTGTGTCAGGAATGTAATAAACTCTAGCGCGCCATCGCCCCTCCTCCCTGCCGGCTTATCCGGCAGGTCTAGCAAGGCCCTAAGTCAGAGTACAGCATGGTGCAAATCCATGGTCAACATGGTGGAGAAAGGTGCAGTCTCAGGAACAAGGTAAAGCTGTTAGCTCCGACTCAGAAACATGGGATATTTACTAGGCAGCCGAATTATATAGAAACCCCTCCAGAATCACTTGCAAATAGCCCAACTCTCAAGGCTTCATGCTCTGAAGGAGTCCTCCTCTCTTGAGGAAACCACCCACTTCTGAGGAGTCCTAAGGCCTATACTTTGGGAATGGGAGGCATTTTGCACCTTCTGGTGTTCACTCTATGTTCTCATCTAACTCCATGAGTGATGCAGGGTCATCAGATTTCCTATCTGCAGGTCCCAAAAGGTCCACTAACCGTCTCTATCCACAGTGACATTGTGAGCTTCCAAATCGGATTGGCTCTGCAGTACTGTTCATTACATGATCCTTGATTGGCTAGGATCGCTCTTGATAGGGGAAAGAAACCCTGCTCAGGAAGAAGAAGAAGAAGAAGAAGAAGAAGAAGAAGAAGAAGAAGAAGAAGAAGAAGAAGAAGAAGAAGAAGAAGAAATCATTGAAATCAATGTGGTGATCACTAGAAGCCAACATGGATTTGTCAAGAACAAGTCCTGTCAGACAAATTTGATCTCATTTTTTGATAAGGTAACCTCCCTTGTGGACCGTGGGAATGCTGTGGATGTCATATATCTTGACTTCAGCAAAGCTTTTGACAAAGTACCACATGACATTTTGATGAACAAACTAGCTAAAAGTGGGCTAGATGGAACAACTATTAGGTGGATTCACAGTTGGCTACAGAATCGGACTCAAAGAGTACTTATCAATGGAACCTTCTCAAACTGGGGAGAGGCAACAAGTGGGGTACCGCAGGGCTCAGTCCTGGGCCCAGTGCTCTTCAACATTTTTATTAATGATTTGGACGAGGAGGTGCAGGGAACGCTGATCAAATTTGCAGATGACACAAAATTGGGTGGGATAGCTAATACCCTGGAAGACAGAAACAAACTTCAAAGTGATCTTGATAGGCTGGAGTGCTGGGCTGAAAACAACAGAATGAAATTTAATAGGAATAAATGCCGAGTTCTACATTTAAGAAATAGAAACCAAAGGCATATTTACAAGATGGGGGACACTTGGCTCAGAAATACTACAAACGAGAAAGATCTTGGAATTGTTGTAGATCACAAGCTGAATAGGAGCCAACAGTGCGATATGGCTGCAAGAAAGGCAAATGCTATTTTGGGCTGCATTAATAGAAGTATAGTTTCCAAATCACGTGAGGTACTGGTTCCTCTCTATTCAGCCCCGGTTAGGCCTCATCTAGAGTATTGTGTCCAGTTCTGGGCTCCACAATTCAAGAAGGACGCGGACAAGCTGGAGCGTGTTCAGAGGAGGGCAACCAGGATGATCAGGGGTCTGGAAACAAAGCCCTATGAAGAGAGACGGAAACAACTGGGCATGTTTAGCCTGGAGAAGAGAAGATTGAGGGGAGACATGAGAGCACTCTTCAAATACTTGAAAGGTTGTCACACAGAGGAGGGCCAGGATCTCTTCTCGATCCTCCCAGAGTGCAGGACACGGGATAACGGGCTCAAGTGAAAGGAAGCCAGATTCCAGCTGGACATCAGGAAAAACTTCCTGACTGTTAGAGCAGTACGACAATGGAATCAGTTGCCTGGTGAGGTTGTGGCCTCTCCCACACTAGAAGCATTCAAGAGGCAGCTGGACAACCATCTGTCAGGGATGCTTCAGGGTGGATTCCTGCATTGAGCAGGGGGTTGGACGATGGCCTTGTGGGCCCCTTCCAACTCTGCTATTCTATGATTCTTTGATTCTATGAAAAGAAACTGCACCTGTAAATTGAGGGAAGGGGTGAGAATTTTGGAGACGTTTCCCAGTGTGCAGGGCTTCAGCGTTTACCTTACTGTAATAGTGTGGCTGAGTTGTGGATGCTCTGAGTTGAAGGGTGGTCTTCTATGGTTATCCTGTTCTGTCATTGCAGCCTCTCCAACTGCTTGAGCTTTCTAAAAATCCCTCTAGAGGATTTGACCAGGACTTCACCCCTTGGGGCTTTCCAGTGATGCTGACTCCTGAGTGCCTGAAGAGAATGAGGTCTCCTCTTCCTCCTCCTCCTCCTACACCACCTCTTCCTCCTCCTCTTCTTGTTAAAAGGACTTTTAACAACAACAACAACAACAACAACAACAAAAACAACAAAAACAACAACAACACAAAAATGCCCTACTCAGCTTTTTCAACACAGCCACACACAGAGTCAACATTTTCCATCTGCTTTCTCCCACATTTCCAGAATCTCCTTCTGGCTTAGGCTTTAGCTAGACCAGCCTTTATCCCAGGGTGAACCCTGGGATCATTCCTGTGTATCCAGATGGCACACAGGGGATCCCAAGATCAGGGAGGGATCATCCTTCCCTGGCTCCGGGACACAGCCCTACACTTTGGGCCTGCCTAGGGTTGGTTGTGGGCTCTCCCACACTAGAGGCATTCAAGAGGCAGCTGGATAACCATCTGTCAGGGATGCTTTAGGGTGGATTCCTGCATTGAGCAGGGGGTTGGACTCGATGGCCTTGTAGGCCCCTTCCAACTCTGCTATTCTATGATTCTAGAAGAAGAAGAGGAAGAAGAAGAAGAAGAAGAAGAAGAAGAAGAAGAAGAAGAAGAAGAAGAAGAAGAAGAAGAAACAACAAACAATGGCAGTAAACAGTCTTAGGCCAGAGCTACACCAACCAGGATATAGCACTATGAAGGTGGTATGAAAGCAGTAAATAGCATGTTTCATGCGCCCCAGTAGTTGTCAGTGCTCTTCAGTATCACTATAAACCTGTAGTGTGGTTTCTGCATCTTATATACTGCTTTCATTCCATTTTCATAGTGCTCCATCCTGTTTGGTGTACATCTGGCCTCAGAAAAGGTTGTACTAAGTGGGTTTTAGGAAATATGTTTATCTCCTTTTCTTGGAAGCTCTATTTTTGTCCCCAAATATAAACGATTGAGCATTCCTCATAGCCCTAATTAATATGTATATTAAGGGGAGAAACGGCAGGCCCTTGTGACTGCGTTTCCAGAGAAACAAGGGATATTTGAGCAAGCCAATCATATTTTGCTTAAGCTCCCTTTGCAAATTATTAGTTACTTTCAGTGGAGTGATAAAAGCATCTTTAATATGCAGTAGCCTTTTCATCTTGGCCTAATTAAGGACCAAACTCAATAAATGGGCAAATGGGTACATTAATGAACCTTTTTTTTAAAAAAAAACACAGGTTTAAAACAAAACCTGCATTTCTAGGAAATCCAGTTCTGTGATATCCTGCCAAATACCCACTGCTACTGTCCCCTGTAATTATGATCAGAGAGCAAACAATCTACTGATTAGAGTTGGCCTAATGCTATTACCTGTCAAATTATTGACAAAAGGAAACAGCTAGTCAACAAAGCCTCAATTTACAATTCCAAACATGGGCGCCAACGTCACTTTCAGTCCTTGTAAACATGTCACCTGAGTTTAAGCTGTTTTCTGACTTTATGCTGACTTTGATGTTGTTTGCATCAACCTGCAAGGTGAGGATCAGTTTTGGAGATCAAGAAATGTTCACGGGTGGCCACAAAAGGAAATCACTGAATGGTAGTTGGACAAAACATTTATTCATTTGTTTATTTATGACATTTCTTATTTGCTTTTCATGATAAAATAATCCCAAAGCAGGATAGAAGCAATAAAACACAGCAAAATACAACAACAGAGTATTTTACAGAGAACTGTAACAAATAAATAACAGTTTACACAATGCAGTAAGAGGAAAAGGGAGAACATTTCATCAAATGGGTAAACAAATTGGTCTTTAGCTGATGGAATTAATAGGTCTAAGCTTGTAAGACTTAGCACCAACCATATACAGGGTCCCCAAGAACCACTGCTGTTGAAGGACCTCGTATGGCCTCTTCATGAGGAACGATGGAATTGGTGGGGAGGTGTCTCATGAGGTCATTGGCCTCGCAACTTTCATCAGTGGAGAAGACTTCTTGGCATGGGCCTAGATCAGGCATGGCCCTAGGAAGGTTGATGATAGAGCTGGTGGGGAAGTTGACGGCACTGGACATATATGAGTTCACATGTTCTCTTGGGGCCTTTCTGAATCAAATCTGAGGTGTGGACATTTGGGATTAATTTGGAGGAGCCGAGTTGGGTCAAACTGTTCCCTTCAAAATGTCCCGCTCCAAGAGATTTGGTACTACTATTAATTTTCATTAATGGTGTGCCAAAAAAATGTCTTCTACTTTTCATTCATTCTTATACTGCTCTCATTCAATCTGATAGGAAAAAAATGCTTCTGAAAAGATATTCAAAGGACAAGAAACTTGCAGAGAAATTCCCATGGGGTTCGGTTCAGGGTTCTTGCGTTTGCCTTACTCATTGGATGGCTGAAGGGTATCACATTACGCCAGTCCTTTTACAACTTCATTGGCTGCCAGTCCAGGTCCGGGCCCAATTTAAAGTGCTGGTATTGACATTCAAAGCCCTAAACGGTTTGGGTCCAGGTTATTTGAAGGAATGCCTCCTCCCATATGTGCCTGCCTTGACCATAAGATCATCTACAGGGGCCCTTCTCCGTGAGCCCCTGCCAAAGGAAGTGAGGCAGGTGGCTACTAGGAGGAGGGCCTTCTCCGCTGTGGCACCCCGGCTGTGGAATGAGCTCCCCAGAGAGGTCTGCCTGGTGCCTACACTGTACTCCTTTCATCGCCAGCTAAAGACCTTTTTATTCACTCAGTATTTTAACACTTAATTTTAACTTAAATTTAAATTTTACTATTCTAACTCTGTATTTTAATCTTATATCAATTTTGCTGCGTGTTTTTATCCTGGTTGTGCTTTTTATACTGTATTTTGTATTTGTGCTTTTAACCTGTTGGTTGTTTTATTATGGTTTTAATTTTTGTGAACCGCCCAGAGAGCTTCGGCTATTGGGCGGTATAAAAATGTAATGAATAAATAAATAATAAATAAATGTGTGAGAGTCCTGTTGTTTATCGTATAATCATTTCTCTAGTAGCCTTTAACTTCCTTGGCTTTTCTGCACTTCAATTAAAGCTCAGGGTAAAATGCCATGAAGTAATTCCTCCGTTAGAGCTTTCACAAAATTGGAGGATAGATTTGGGCACAGCACTAACTCCACCTCTTCCCTGAAGCTGGACGCAACGCTGCCCCCTCACACTTGCATTGTGGAGGATGCACCATGTACCATGGACATTTGATTGCCAGCTTGTTGTGGGAGCAGCCCCGATCCCTACCAAAAAGAACCCCTTAGGGGGAAAAAGAAGAAGCTAGGCTCCAATCCTTGCCAATGGTGTACCCTAGCTGTGAGAAACTATTAGAATACGTCCTCTTCCTTTGGAGGAATTTAGTGAAATTGTCCCACCACTCAATCTCTGTGATTCGATTGTTTTTGTCTGTCTCTTCTGCCAAGACTCTTGTTCATGCATTGGTTATTTCTCGGTTGGACTACTGCAACCTTCTTCTCACTGGCCTTCCTTCTTCTCACATCAGTCCATTGGTTTCTGTTCACCACTCTGCTGCTTAGATCATCTTCTTGGCTCGCCGCTCTGACCATGTAACTCCACTTCTGAAATCTCTTCATTGGCTTCCAATTCACTTCAGAATCCAATATAAACTTCTCCTGTTGACCTACAAAGCTTTTCACTGTCTAGCTCCTTCCTATCTCTCCTCTTCCTCTGATCGTGCTCTTCACTCCTCTGATGCCATGTTTCTCGCCCGCCCAAGGGTCTCTATTTCCCTTGCTCGGCTTCGTCCATTTTCTTCTGCTGCCCCTTATGCCTGGAACGCTCTTCCAGAACATTTGAGAACTACAAGTTCAACCACAGCTTTTAAAGCTCAGCTAAAAACTTTTCTTTTTCCTAAAGCTTTTAAAACTTCATTTTGTTCTGACTTTATACTGTTAGTTTTACCCTACCCAGTGCCTGTTTACCCTACCCTGTGCCTGTTTGCATTCTCTTCCCCTCCTTATTGTTTTATTATGATTTTATTTGAATGTAAGCCTATGCGGCAGGGTCTTGCTATTTACTGTTTTACTCTGTACAGCACCATGTACATTGATGGTGCTATATAAATAAATAATAATAATAATAATAATAATAATAATAATAATAATAACAACAACAACAAATAGATAGTGTGGGGAATTTTAAGAGACCATTTGCATGCAGCCCTAGTTTTAAGACAAACATATCCAACCTGATGGTCTATATTAGGGTGACCATATTTGGGAAACCAAAAAAGAGGACACCTAGTGTGTGTGTGGGGAAGCAGCTTTCTGAGTCCTGCAGAAAGTACGTTACTCCCCCACCACCTTAAAGAACCCGATTGGAGTGGAGGAGGGGAAAGGATTTCATTCTGCACCACCACCATCCACTCCAATTGGGGCCTTTTCTATAATGTCCACGAATGACCCACTTTCCCCTTTAAGACCTCAATTGGAGCTCAGGGTGGGAGAATGATGTGCCTCAAGAAAGCATGTCATTCCCTCCTGCCATGCTAATGGCAGCCTTAAAGGGGAAGGTGTGTCATTCCAGGACATTATTGAAAATTATAGAAAATCCCCCCTGACACCATGGAAAGAACAAAAACCAGGACAAATCCGGGGAAATCCTGACAGTTGGTCACCCTAGTCTATATATGTTTTGGACTGCCAATTTTTTTTATTGTTATTACATTTATATATTGCCCCATAGCTGAAGCTCTCTGGGCGGCTTACAATTAGTTTCCGGGTGAAGTATAAAGTGTTGGTTATCACCTTTAAAGCCCTACATGGTTTGGGTCTAGGCTACCTGCGGGATCGCCTTCTCCCATACAATCCACCCTGCACACTCAGGTCCTCTGGGAAGAATTTACTCCAGCCAACAAAAACAAGGCTGACAACTATTACCCAGAGGACCTTTTCTTCTGCCACTCCAGTTTGTGGAATGGCTTGCCGGGAGAGATTCGTCAACTTAACAGTCTTCCAGAATTTAAGAAAGCCATAAAGACTGATCTCTTCCGGCAGGCCTACCCAGTTGAATTTTAAGATGGCTTTTAATAATGTGCTGCTTTTAATAATGTATTAAATGTTTTAATTAGTTATAAGTATTTTACGGTGTTTGCATTTGTGTTGTGCCTCGCCTCAATCTAGAGGGAGAGGCAGGTAACTATTATTATTATTATTATTATTATTATTATTATTATTATTATTACATCTTCTGGCTTTCCTGATCATTGTCCATGCTGGCTAGGGCTGATTGGAGTTGTAGTTGAAAATACCTGGTGGGCGCCACATTGTTTAAGATGTAACCTACTCCTAAAACAAAGCGCCTGTAGGTAGGAGATTTTTCTATGGACAAGCAAGCATCATAGCGTAGCTTTCTTTATAATTCTCCCTCCTAGTATGAGCTCTTTCCTCTAAATCAGCCTTCCACAACTTGGCTCCATAAGTGGCATCCCAATTTAACCACCAGTCAATTGCTGTTCCTCCCCCACTCTGAATAAGGGAAATGTTTTTATCATAGCTAAATAAATAACCATAGATGCTCCTTAAAAGCTTAAGTGTTGCTTAAGTCCTGGCAAATAAATAAGGACAAATACTAGTAAGAGTGATTCATTATTGTACTCCAGTAAAAAAGCAACAATCCAGGCCGTTTCAGCCTTCATTCCTTGGCAATCAGTCGTGTGTGTGTGTAATATTCCATTTCTGTTTAAAAATAGTGTGTTCCTGGACTAAGACAAGGCTGTAAGCATGTGGAAAATTATTACATATTTGAGGATAATTTTAAATGTATGGAAATCTTGCCTGCAGGCTATTTAAAGACCAGGGGTAAAAATGAATTGGAATGAAAAGAAAACTACTTGACACTGATAATAAAATGATAGTCTTTCTGTCTGCTTTAGAAACTAACATTTCCTCACAGGACTTTGTTTCAACAGACAAGCTCCTGATTTTTGGATTTTGGCAAAAAGAGTGACAAAGTTTTGAAATGAGAAGGAATAAATTGGTGAACCCAGTTCCCATGATGTTTTTGCCCCTGGACCCTTGAGTCACCTTGGGGAGGTTCATGTCTCCTCTGTACTCTAACTCATTCAGCAGAGACATTGATATCCCCCCCCCCCGCAATTAGACCACTTAAACCTGCAATTTTGCATAAATGGGGCTATTTATGGCTGCCATTTTGTTCAAATGCCAATTTCCATCAATCAATTTCCATAAATCACCTTTTGCAAAATTAGGGTGACCATATGAAAAGGAGGACAGGGCTCTTGTATCTTTAACAGTTGTATTGAAAAGTGTATTTCAGCAGGTGTCATTTGTATATATGGGGAACCTGGTGAAATGTCCTCTTCATCACAACTGTTAAAGCTGCAGGTGTCCTGCCCTCTTTTAAATCTAGTCACTAATATAGATCCTGCACCTTTAACTGTTGTGATGAAGAGGGAATTTCACCAGGTTCTCCATATGACACCTGGTGAAATTCCCTTTTCTATGAAATTGTTAAAGATACATGAGCCCTGTCCTCCTTTTCATATGGTCACCCTAGCAAAATGGTGGACTGCTTGTAATTGGAGATCCCTGAGTTTGCCTGACTAGACATGCACCAAGACAGGTAATCACGAGGTTCCATCAAGTGGCATCTGGGGCGCTGAGCAGGAGGATGTCCACCAGACTCCTCCCCTTTCCAGAAGTCTACCCGATCCCATTTGCTGAGCCACCCAGAACTTACTGCACCCGTAAACAAGCACCAACAAGCTGCCATTTTGCACAGAAATGGCAGTTCAGGTATGTTTGGAAATTAATGCTGCAGAAACGGTGGCCATGAAAGGGTGAATCCATCCATCCCTAACACACACACACACACACACACACACACACACACACACACACACACACACACACAAACCTTTCATACATCTCTGATCTCGCTCTTTAGCCTCTGCTGTGAAGCACTGTTTTTGTGCACTCTGCTCATTGATGTACACTGAGCTAGGGGAATTATGCAAAAGGTTTCAAAATTACAATATATTCCTTTGTAAACCGCACAGAGAGCTTCAGCTATGGGGTGGTATATAAATGTAATAAATAAATATCTTGTGAACATCCTTTTTTGCAAACTTTTCCAAAGAGGTGTGAGTGTGTGTGTGTGTGTGTGTGTGTGTGTGTGTTGGGGTATGTGCGATTCTGTCAATGAGCAGATAATGGAACAAAAGACACCTTACAATCCGTGAAACACAAACTGGATGGATTTATTTATTTTTTTAAAAGAAAATGTACATTCCTAGATTCAGGCCTGGTCCACACAGAGAACTTGACATTGCTTAGTAATAAGGAGTGGATTTTCATTTCAGGCTTAAGCACTGCCGTCTCCATGCCCTGAACATATTCACTGTGAAATTGCAAAAGGTTATTGCAAACAAATTAACAAAATGGTTAAATTGTGTCGAAGAGCAATTCAGTTCTTCGTATTAAAGAGAGAGAAAGAGAGAGAGAGAGAAAGAGAACACAACCTAAGCTGAGACAACAGGGAGATTCATGAAATGGTAAAGCAATTCACATGCTGGGTAAAAAACACAACACAGTTCTCTCTTGCTCGACGGATTAACAAACCTTAGGTTCTAAACAATCTGGCCTAGTGCCTTTTCCATCATGCTAATAGTAATACCTCTCCAGTGCATCGTTAACAATTATAGCAATGTGGGTTTGGAGACAAGATCAGGTCAACACTAATGAAAATGAACGCAACCTTCTTGGCTGTGGCGTGGCAAGAGCTAATTAATCCTATTCTTAGAACCTTGCATTGGGAGAACAATGAGATGCATTGTAGCAGAAAGATCCTTCAAATAGCCGAGGGGATTTTTTGCATCACAGGCGGCTCACCTGGCAGTATCTGACTCATCCATCAATGTCCATGTATTTTCCAAGTTTACCTGCCTAAGCATATGCTCCCCCACCTCCATATTTGCACATTGTAAATAAGGATCAGTTGGATTACCTGTGGTCGCATCAGAGCTTGGAGATGGACTGGTGTGTGGCCCTGAGTAAGTCACTTACAGAGGAATGTTGTGCCTGCATATCTACATAGAAGCAAGCCATATTGAGTTCAATGGGGCCTCCTCCTCGAATCCCATGTAAATGTGTATAGTGCTGTATCCTAAGACTGGCATGTATAATCGAGACCTCAGTGGGTGAACAGGGAGGAGCTAGTCTCTACCAATTCTTTGCACTGGGGTACAAGATTCAGTATCAGGGCAGACTTGATGGCTGGGAAAAGGGAGTGGTTGTTGTGGTCTGTTAATACTCTCATTCACTCTCTCTCTCTCTCTCTCTCTCTCTCTCTCTCTCTCTCTCTCTCTCTCCAGCCTCCCAATCCATCTGACTTCTAGTCTGGAGTGTTTGCATCTTGTGTTGTGACAACAAGACAGATTGGATTTCTGCTGGTGTACCACCCAACCTGCATCAACACAGACTCCCTACCTAAACTGAGAGAGGTGGTCCCGGATGTGGTCCTCAAGACTTTCTATGACAAGCATCTGTCAGGGATGCTTTAGGGTGGATTCCTGCATTGAGCAGGGGGTTGGACTCGATGGCCTTGTAGGCCCCTTCCAACTCTGCTATTCTATGATTCTATGGTTCTATGGTTTGGGAGTATACTGACATTCGTGCTGAGGGCACCTTGTCTGTGGCAGCTCAGGACTTCCAATACCGTTGAACCCAATGGGGCTTACTCAAGTGAGTAGACATGTACTGTAAATTGTTTTCACCCTTTCCATCTGAGTGAAAGGCAACATTGTTTAATAGTTATGGAGATGAAATGGAATATACAAAATCTGAAATCTGCTAGCCTGATCCTTTTGAGTTGTTCTGAGACGTTTCACCCTCCAGTTATGTATTTTTATTAATAGTTTTACTATCGAGTTTTTAATTATCAGTTGCCAATTGCCCCTGGAGACCATATCCTGCAGCAACTGCTTCCTATGAGGGCTTGTTGTAATATACACCTGTTATTTGAAATGAACGTGCTTGTATTGTTTAAACGTGAGCCTAACAAGTTATGGTTAACAGAATGTTAGAGAGTGAGTGACAGGTGGGAGGGACTTGTGTGTGAGAAGATTCTGATGTTTTAAAAGTCAGATAGGGATAGAAGAAGATACATCTAGTGAGTGGTGTTTCAGGAATAGGATTTAGAAGGCAGGATAAGACCAATTATGGTTTAATTAATTAATAATAATAATAATAATAATAATAATAATAATAATAATAATACATAACTCTTCTTGTATTTAATACATGTTATTTGTTTATTTATAAATACAAAATCCCATGTGTTGCATTGAACCGGTTCAGATGACTCACTAAGCCATGGTGGTTAAGCATTTTGAGCTGAACATTTTGGCTTAGCATATCTTGTGAACCATGTTGAGTGAAACATTCCTAACCTCGGTGGCTACATAACCATGGCTTAAACACGCTCACTAACCATTTGCTGCAAAAGGATTAGGAGCCTAACCATGGCTTAGCATCTGAACAGGCCCTTTGTCTTATTACACTACCAGATAACAAAACCTTACTTCTCCTGTATTGTGTAGAGGAAAGTACTATTGGCTGCCTCCTTTAACCTAGAGTAAAAGGGGCTGAAGCTTTAGTGAGGACAACTGACCAAAGCAGTTTCTCAGTTTCAAGAGGTGGAAACTGGAGAGGGTGCAGGAATGCCACACTGGTCCTTAAACCACAAGGAACATCAGAATCATGGAATAGTAGAGTTGGAAGAGGCCTATAAGGCCATCGAGTCCATCCGCCTGCTCAATGCAGGAATCCACCTTAAAGCATACCTGACAGGTGGTTGTCCAGCTGCCTCTTGAAGGCCTCTAGTGTGGGAGAGCCCACAATCTCCATAGGTAACTGGTTCCATTATCATACTGCTCCAACAGTCAGGAGATTTTTCCTGATGTCCAGCCCTGGCTTCCTGTAACTTGAGCCCATTATTCCGTGTCCTGCACTCTGGGAGGATCGAGAAGAGATCCTGGCCCTCCTCTGTGTGACAACCTTTCAAGCATTTGAAGAGTGCTATCATGTCTCCCTTCAACCTTCTCTTCTCCAGGCTAAACATGCCCAGTTCTTTCAGTCTCTCTTCATAGGGCTTTGCTTCCAGACCCCTAATCATCCTGGTTGCCCTCCTCTGAACACAGATTTACAAGATGGAGGTGATAAAAGTAAGGATGGGTGAGAAATGGGCAAGATCTACATCTTGTCTCAAATCATTAAGAATGTGGTTTAAAAAGCAAGATATCAGACTATGAAAGTGGTATATGGAATGTGGGTTGTGCCCCAACAGTGCCAACATTGCCATACTGCTATAAACCAGTACTGTAGATCTAGTCATGGATAAGGCAAGGAATGTATGTCCCTAGCTGAAAGACATTCATCCTGCCCTCCTGGCTGCGAAAGTGACACTTCTGAGCATGCTCGGAAACATCATTTCCTATAAAGAAAGTCTCCAAAAATATCAACTCCCATGATTCTTGCAGGAAACAAAGTTTCTTAGAATGCTCAGAAGCATAATTTTCATGTTAGCATGACAGAACGTTTCCAGCTACTCCCATCTGCTGCTGTACCCCATCTCACCTTTGCTTGTGCAATGGGGATGTGATAAGGATGGGGTTTTAACCAATAGCCTTGTGTCAACATTCTTCTAAAGCATTTCCAAGCTTTTATGACTACTCAAATGTAATATCGGGGGGGGGGTAGTTTTTTGAGCCAGACACGGGGATCATTATACTTCCCTAACTGGGACCTTTCCAAAGTGGCAAAAACCATAAACCTTTTAATACTCACCAGAACCTCGGTGGGTGGGGGAGAGAAGTTGAGTGTGAATTCATAAGTGCACTTAAAAAGGCATCACAGCCATTTATCTTTGTCAGGAGCTCCAGCTGATGAAAAGTTGCCTTAAAATAATTTACACTATCCATCATAAAAAAAGGCCCATCAAAAAGGAAGATATAGTTTTAGCACTGAACCGTAAATTCCCAAGGACTTTTGGACAATGAACAATGAGGATCAGAGCCAACCTTTTGAGGGCGACATTCTCTACTCTCCAGAATTTAGAGCATCTGACATTAGAGCCCTTGATTGCGTCCTCATTTATTGTCCTCATTCTTCTGCAACAAGAAATTCCAATGATGGCGAGCAGAAAAATACAGAACGTGGGTCATGCCCCGCACTACCTTTGAGCACACAAGAAATATCAAACATTTTCACCCCTAGAGAATCAGAGAAGGGGCTTGGCAGGAGGAAGATGATCCACCAATAAGGCTGTGGTGAGCCTGATGGGTCCAACCAGTAAGTGTATTGCACCTTGGAAGATGTGCCATCACTTCTTTTCAACAAACAAGGAAGGCAGAAGTAAGAAATGTGAGCTGGAAGAGATTTCTTATTTACTCCAAATAGGACCCCCCTCGTACCTGGACAATGCATGGGATGTGATCATTATTTAATTTATTTATTTATTTATTGCATTTCTATACCACCCAATATCCTGGAAGATCTCTGGGCGGTTCACAAAATTTAAAACCATTCAAAAAATAAAACAACAGTATAAAGCCATAATATAAAATACAATATAAAAGCACAACTGGGATAAAATCAGTAGCGGTGCAGAAATACAAATTTAAAATACAAATTTAAAACAGCAAAGTTAAAATTAATTTATAGACTGAGAGAATAAAAAGGTCTTCAACTGGCGTCTAAAAGAATATAGTGCAGGTGCCAAGCGAACCTCCTTAGGGAGCTCATTCCACAGCCGGGGTGCCACAGCAGAGAAGGCCCTCCTCCTGGTAGCCACCTGCCTCACTTCCTTTGGCAGGGGCTCACAGAGAAGGACCCCTGAGGATGACCTTAGGGTCCGGGCAGGTACATGTGGGAGGAGGCGTTCCTTCAGATAGCCTGGCCCCCAAGCCATTTAGGGCTTTAAATGTTAATACCAACACTTTAAATGTTAATACCGGCACTCATTTGGGTGCAATGTAATGGAGATGCTAGGCTTTTGGGGCCACGTACAGAGGGTGATTGTATGTTTTTGAAGAGGCAGGCTCTTTCTTTTCAAACATTTGTAGGAATTGGAGAACCAGAAATGCTTGAGCGCAGTAAAATTTTCCAAACTTCACTTCAAAGCTCAGTTCCTCTCACTTCCATCTTCATTTGCAACCTGTTCTTTTGACTCGGCAAAACTGGGGAAGTGTGTGTTTTTCAAAAGTGTGCACTTCCTTACATACACATTCATTAAAGCATGAAAAACATAAATTTTTAACTGCACTTTTTTTAAAAAAAAATATCGTACATTTTAAAAGCTTTTACTCATTGGCTAAAGCATGAAAAATTGAACGTTTAAATGTACTTTTAAAGTGTTTTTTTTTTAAAAAAAAAAGTTCACAGTAATAAAAATGACCACATTAATTTCTGCATTTTTATAAAACGTGCATTTTAAATTTGTGTTGTTGTTTTTTAAAGTGCTTATTTTGGACAATGAGCATTGAGGAGTGGGCTGGATGGTATGGGGGCCTCCACAGAACTCTTGGACCCAGGCAGGCCCTTGTAGCTTTCCTACAGGGGAGGGCTTCTGCCATAAAATCCATCCACGGTTAGTATTGGTTCACACGACATGGTAAGCCATGTTTAGCTCAAAATGCTTGACCACTGTGGCTTAGAGTGTCATCTGAACACGGGCGTTCACTCCCCATCATTTAATTAGAAGCATAGAAGCATAGAATAGTAGAGTTGGAAGGTGCCTATCAGGCCATCGTCTGCTTAATGCAGGAATCCACCCTGACAGATGGTTGTCCAGGTGCGTCTCGAAGGCCTCTAATGTAGGAGAGCCCACCACCTCCCTAGGTCATTTGTTCCATTGTCATATTCTTTCAGGTAGACTTGAATTATCATCATCATCATCATCATCATCATCATCATCATCATCATCATCATCATCATCTTAGGCTCACAAGGTAGTAGACATGATCCCAAAGGAGGGGAAATGGGAGAAAATAATGGAGCAGCAGCTCCTTCTTTGGTGTATAGATAGCCAGTGACCAAACCCAGAGGATGCTTCTCTTCAACTCTGTAGCCCCATGACAAAACTATTGTTTATTTGACTTTTTATTGACATATACCAGTTTCCACTAATAATAATAACAACTAAACAAAGAACAATCGTACAAATGGCTCAGGAAGGGTGAGCTATTTCCAGAAATGGAAGGATTCCTAATAGCTATACAGGATCAAGTTATAGCAACCAAGAACTACCAAAAATATATCATAAAAGATAGCAATGTAACAACAGACTTATGCAGGAAATGCCATGAATTCCAAGAAACAAGAAACCATGTAACAGGAGGATGTAAGATTCTGGCAGGAATGGACTATACGGACAAACACAACACAGCTGGAAAAAAAATTCACCAACAACTGGCCAACAAATTCAACCTTTATCAAACAACCTACACCACACTATACATACTCACCTGAAACAATCTTGGAAAATGCAGATCATAAAATATACTGGGACAGAACAATTCATATTGACAAAACAATACCTTGCAACTGATCAGACATAACAGTCATAGACAAAAAAGAAAAACACACATACCTCATCAACATAGCAATAAAAAATGACAAAAATGTTGTTGAAAAGGAAGAGGAAAAGAGAGAAAAATATACAGCACTGGCCATGGAAGTCAAAGAACTATGGCAACAGGAAAAGGTCACTATTATTCCATTAGTCACATCACATACAGAAAAACTATACAGAAAACCTTCAGAAACTTGGCCTACCAAAATACATCCACATTACTGTCCAGAAAACAGTCATAATTAAAACATACTCAAATGTCAGGAAATTCCTGAATCTGTAAAAGACAGCATGACTTGACAATGCCCATCACATCCATCTAGAAAAACCACCATGAGTAAGAAAGAGACAACAACAACAACAACAACAACAGCAACAACAATAATAGGATTTTGAACCTCTTTCTATCTGCACTAGTGCTATCAATGAAAGAGTCAATGATGCATGATTTGTTCTCCAAAACAAAAGAAGAAGATCAAAACAGATCTTTTACAGCATCTGTTCAACACATCACCAAAACCCTTTTGCTTTTTATTCCCAGGAGATTAATCCATCATGCTATCAAGTGGGGTTCATTTCTACACAAAGAAGGGAGAAAGGAGGGAAGGAAACCCACATATCTTCTGGAGCTTGCCTGTTCCACAGGCTGACATGGATTTCACAGTTCCTTCAATGTGAATGATCTCCAATTGAGGAGATGACATGACCAATATATTAATGACTCGATAAGTTTCTTACTAGCCTGCTCGCCTTGCAAACCAGTCTCTCGGGATAGGAGCCAAAACACATTCCCTTTGAAGAGGGAAGGCCAAGCAAACGCAGTGGTGTGGCGATGAATATTTCATCACGTGTAAGAGTTACCTCCCTCTTCCCCTGCAGATACAAACTGACACATGAAGTAATGCAAAGCACAGAGAACAATCTGAAGGGCTGCGTACTGGTGCGTATTTCATTTCTTTAAAAATAAAACAAAAATGTTAATTGAACTAAAACTGCAACAAATGAAAGGGCAATGTGTGGAAGTGTTTCAGAAAATGCTGAAAACATTTTTGTTCTCCCCCCCCCTTTTTTTTAAAAAAAAGAAAGAAAGGCAAGAGCTTGACAATTGAGCCATAAGCAATCAAGAAATGGGACCACGAGTGCATAAAGTGGCAATGCTGCCCAGACTTAATTCACCCTAAAACTCAGGGGATGGACTGCTCCCGGGATATCCTGTGTGTCATTTACATGAACAGGGATGACCCCAGGATGATTCCAGGATAAACTTTAGGTCTAGCTAAGGCCAGATTCTTGCTGTATTAGGCTTCTTCAATTCAGAAGCATCACTGCTGGGTCAGACCCTGTCACCATCATTCTGGGAGACAATGGCCCTTTAAGGGCACAGAGAGCTTCTCAGAGGGGGTGTCTCCAATAGCAGTTCTACTCTGGTTATCCTCCAGAAGGCCTTCGCACCTTGCTGAAGCAACAACTCCCCTTTAATGGGTGAGAACCCTCCAGCAAGACTTTTTACAGTGCTCTGTCCAAGGTTCTGACAACTGTGCTACCTACCATAACTTCATCTTACCTGCTGTGATTCTCCCATACCAGACATGATCTGGCCTTATTTGCCATTGAGTTGCCCTACCAATAGGTCCCACTGTTGCACACCACTCCCTCTGGGATCTCATAAGCTCTCAGCCACAGCCTGAGTTCATCAATTTCAGTTTCTTTCAGTGGCCTGGTTCAGACAACACACTAAACCATGCTGCTTAACCACAAAATGGTGAAGGGAATGAATTAAGGTTAATGCATTCCCTTAACCATTTTGTGGTTAAGCAACATGGTTTACCATGTTGTCTGAACCAGGCCAGTGTGTAATTTGTCCATTCTTAAGTTCAGTTCATCCCTAGCATTCAGATTTTTTTTAAAAAAAGTTTGAATGAAAAGGCATAAACATTTTTGTACACTTTTCTCCTGGTGTGTGCATTTTTGCCAGCACTTTTTAAAATGATGCATTTAATGATAGTTTCCCTAATATATACATTTCTGTGGTGTTGTTCTTGCTGCTGCTGCTATTATTATTATTATAGAATTCCACCACAAAACTTGGAGAAATGTGAATTTTGAAAGGTAACTGAGTTTTGGTTTGCATAGCAGTTCAAAAGTGCAAAATGATGAATTTCAATCCCATCCCTAGTGACAATTGACACTCAAACCCAACCTGTCTCCTTTAACATTCATTTTCTCCCCAGATCAGAAGCACAGAGAGAAACTGTACCTTATTTCCTCACTCCTCAATATCTTCTTTTGTCACACTCTGTAAAAATAAGTAAAGTAGAAGGATTATTTTTGTCTAAGCCTCCTTTTCAAGACATCTCTGTCATCTGGCAGCTTCACACATTGTCTCTTTGGAGATGCCTGTGCCATGGAACAACACAGAAGAGCAAAAATCAGAAGCAGACCTGGAGTTTTGTTCCATCAGGGAAAGCTTCCAGAGAGATAGAAATCTATTAGATGGTGGAATTGTCTCCTAGGTGAATCATCCTGCTGCAAGATCCCAGGGCGAAAAGAATTGCATGCAGTAGAAAACGTTAATAAATGAAAAATATGGTCAATGGGTAGGATTATGAAGTGTTATCATGTTTTGTCTACTGTAAGTCTCATGTTTAGTCTACTGTAAAGTGCTCTACATGGGGGTCACTTGAAGACTGTTCTGAAGCTTTAATTGGTGCAAAATGCAACAGCTAAGCTATTAACGTGTATAGTTAAAAATATACTTTACTGATAAAGTCAAACAAATGAACCGCCCAGAGAGCTCCGGCTATTGGGCGGTATAAAAATGTAATAAATAAATAAATAAGTAAGTCCCAGGCAGCAGATCCAATACCCCACAATGACAACACCCAGGCGGAGGCGGGAAGGTGAGCATGCAGCACACATTTCTGGGGGCACAAGTAAGTGAGCCAAGGATTGTTTCCACTTTCCAGGCCATCAAAGCCAGCATGCAAACCAGACCTGTGAGGCGAGAACAGCACAGAGAGATGCCTTTTGCATCCCATAACTAATAGGGGGCTAGGAGGATAGAGTAAAGCTTTGTCTTTCTTGCTTCAGAGTTGATTGACTGCACTGTGATCACAAAGCCATTAGTAAACAATAATAATAATGTTAATAATAGTACTACTAGTAATATTATTAATAATAATCAACAACAATAAGAAGTTGAACCACAATGAAAGCCTGCCTGACTTCACTGAAGAGGGAAAGCCAGGAGAGCTTTGGCGATGGGGTGGTATATAAATTTAATAAATAAATAAATAAATAAATAAATAAATAAATACAGGAGGGGTGATTGTTAAGCACTGCAGCAGTGTTGCTGAATCACAACAACAATTTTTTTTTAAAGGCTATGTCTGTCTTTTACCAGTAAGAGGAAACTGGACATGCCCAGGGGGAGGGGGAACTGTGCCAATTTGACTGCTCCTGTCTAGGTACCAGTCTTTCAGAAGCTACCGCAGACTTCAACTCATGAGAGGCAGTAGTAGCTTCACTGGCTAACCTTTGAAGGGTTCTGATGACCCTCCAGGGCAGGAGTGTGCACTGGACACGTCCACATGCCCTATGGACATCATCCCCTTGCACCACCAGTTGTTCACCAAGGTTAGGGTGGGTAGCAGTGCTATGTTTCCTATCTGTTATTTATTTACTTAGTATATGATTTAAGGCTGTGTTTGTGTGTTTGGTGGGGCTACTGCTTCAAAAACACTGGAAAAAGTCAGTTCAGACAAAGAAAGAAAAGTTACCCAGTATCCCAAGTTACTAAGTATCCCATTTTGCTTATTCCCCCCCTCCAACATTGGGATTGGAGGATGCTTCATCAGGTGATCACATTTTGGAGTTGAATCTGTCTGTTATCGCTTAAAAAAAACCTTACCCCCTCCAGCTTTAAGCGATTCTAAACAAATTAATAGCAAGCAAACCGCATGATGACAAAGTCTGAACATCTCCACAAATGACCCCCAACCACCATTCTCTAAGCACAGCAAGTTTCAGGGATGTGGGTTTCAAAACAAAAATGTTATATGCTAATATTTTCCGCAATGCAATCCTATGGGGAAAAATATCCAAAATGGCGGGCGGAGCACTTCGTGAAAAGCGGATCGATTCGCTTGTGGTCGCTTCTCTTCGCTAGCCCCCTGACTCACTTCTCCTCCACCTATAATGGAGGCGACGCGCCCCCGCTTCGCTATTGCTTCTCCGAACCGAAGAGAAGCGGATCACAGCCCTAGTAGAGTCCATCGTGGCTATGTGCTACCTCCAGTTTCAGAGGCAGTAAGACTATATACATCAGTTGCTGGGGAACATGGATTGGGAGGGTGCTGTTACACTGGGTCCTGCTTGTGGGTCGCTAGTCAACAGCTGGTTGGCCGCTATGTGAACAAAATGATAGATTAGATAGACCCTTGGTCTGATCCAGCATGGCTCTTCTTATGGTCTTATGATCTAATTTGCTTGGGTATGTTCCAGTTGGTTGTGCATGCCAATCACACTGTCTGATCACGCATTATTCATGCAAGTATTAATTTGCGTACATTACAACCTGACCTGGATCCAACTAGCCATAATAATGCATGCAGTTTATGTGCATAATTCTACATAAGCAGGTGGGGGGGGGGTGAGGGGGTACGGCATCTCATAGATAGCAATTTGGTTCGGAGGGAGCATTGCACTTATCTTTGTTTTTACCGCTTTAAAGTTTCTTTGATTGACAGCTATTCAGACGGCTGCTTCTCTGGGCTATGTTTGCATGTTATTAAGAGAGAGAGAGAGAGAGAAAGAGAGAGAGAAAGAGAGAGAAGCCTACTGTATCTACCAAGACCTTGTGTTGTCTGTCACATTTGCTTTTATTTTATTCAATCAGGTACCTGTCACTTTTGCTGAAACATGACTCCCATTCTTTATGTGTTGCTTTCCCCCTTCCTAAACACCTCCATCATCTCTTGAAAATTAGCTTTCCTTAAAACATAAGCTATGGGCTTCTCTCCCTCCCTCTCTTTCTCTCTCTCTCTCTCTTTCTTTCCCAACCTGCCTTGAAATCTGCACCCGCAATCAAAACCAAGAGCAATTTGGCCACCGCTGCAACCTATCGCGGTTAGAAATTATTGAAACTAAAACATCGAACACACACACAATTTGTGAGCACAAATAGCAGTCAAAGGGAGTGCTTAAGGGCTCCTAACCTCTGATGATCAGGCTCACTCTTTGCACCAACAGGAATGGGGAGGTAAGAAATCATTTCTAGTGTTTGTACCATCAGCTGATTGCAGAACTGCAGGATGAGAATTCCGATTGAAGTTCCTTAGGAACTCAGCTCTTTTAAGTTGAACCTCTGCTGCTTTCAGATAGAAAAGAGGTGCAAGGACATTGATACATGGTAGGGTGACCATATGAAAAGGAGGGCAGGGCTCCTGTATCTTTATCAGTTGCGTACAAAAGGGGAATTTCAGCAGGTGTCCTTTGCATGCGTGCAACACCTGGTGAAATCCCCCCTTCAACACAACAGTTAAATCTGCAGGAGCCCTCTTTTGTATCTGGTCAAGAGGGCAGGGCTCCTGCAGCTTTAACTGTTGTGATGAACAGGAAAGTTCACAAAGTGTTGTATGGATTCAAATGACACCTGCTGAAATCCCCTTTTCAATACAAAGGTTAAAGGTACAGAAGCCCTGTCCTCCTTTTCATACGATCACCCTAATACAGGGCTCAGGGTGAGCCTTCCTGCCCTTTGGTCTCAGTCAGAGGAAACGGGGGCTACTCAGGTCCCCATTCCTCCACAGCTCCGCCTTTCTCCCTGACTGCGGATGTCTTTCTTCCCCGGCTGGTCCCTTCCTCTGCTTTTTCGTAAAGAGGCTTCCAGGCTCATCGATTGCTTGACTCCCTCGCCTTGTTTGTGAGAAGACCCTAACTCACAAGCAGGGTGTTCCTCACGAGAAGGCCTCCTTTTAACTCCATAAAATCAGTGGCTTGCTGCTGCCTCCACAATGGGGGCTGACATTGCCCATTTGACTCCCCTCTACACCGGCCTTCCCACTTTCTACTAGGGATGTGCTCCGCTTCTAATCGGACCGGCGAATTAGAAGCAGAGCGGGGTGCTTCGCCTCCCCGTAAGGCGGAGGCGAAGAGGATTGGGGGGCCGGCGGAGCGTGGCAAAGAGGATCAAGGTGAAGGCGGATCTTTCGCCTCGATCCAGAGCTCCGCCGGAAAGGTAAGTGGGGTTTACCGGGCCCTGCCGTTGTCGCTGTCGCCCATGCGGCAACGGCAGCAGGGCCCGGTAACGCCCCTCGCCCTCCTCTCCCTTACCTGCCTCCGTCCCCGGTCCGTCAGCTTCTTCAATTGAGCCCGCGGTTCAACTAGGAAGTCTAGGCCTTGCGGCCCAGACTTCCTGGTTGAACCGGGGGCTCAATTGAAGAAGCTGACGGACCGTGGATGGAGGCAGGTAAGGCCCCCCTCCCCCTTGGTCCCTTACCGGGCTCTGCCGCCGTCGCCGCACGGGAGGCGACGGCGGCAGGGCCCGGTAACCCCCCCGCCCTCCTCTCCCGGCCTTACCTGGCACCACTCCCCTCCACTGCGGAGCTCTGATTCGGAGCTGGAGCTCCGCAGCGAAGAGGAGCGGAGTATGGGCGGAGCGGTGCGGAGCGGGCCGATCCAAAATTTTCGGATCGGCCCGCGGGGCGGAGCGGGGGGTCCGTGCACACCCTACTTTCTACCATACTTGACATGGGTCCTGTTCAGTATCTTGGTGTATGTCATGTACCCACACCAGATGTAACTGAGTCATAGCCTTATGACCTCCCCTATGAAGGCTCCTCCTCCCTCAATCTCTACAGCAGGAGATGAGAGGGGAAGCAGGGCCATCCCATAAGCCCCACTGAAACACTACTTCCCCCTCTTACTTCCCCATCTCCTTTTCCAGTAGAAATTATAGGTCCTAGCTGCCTGCTTAAAAGAATAGAGCTATGGCAAGGAGGACATTTGGCAGTGTCCTGCATCTTGGTGTTACCCCCTGTCTCCTGTTCCCACCTGCTGAACTTCAGAAAGCACTGGAATCAGGGTCTCAGTCCACAATATAGGAGCATATGAATTGAGTCAGACCATTTATTTATTTAAGCATTTTTATGCCGCCATTCAGCCAAAAAAGGCTCTCACGGCAGCTTACAAAAGTATTTCTTGACAGTTCCTGCCCACAGGCTTACAATCTAAAAGACATGACACAAAAGGAAAGGGGACTGGGAGGGAGGAGGAGGAGGGAAAGGAAAGGATATTCAGGCACTACAATCTTAATTGCAAAGTTCAGCAGTTACAGTTGACAGTTGGCAGCAAGAGGGAGGGGGGCTCTCAGCTGGAGCTGGACCCAGGCACGGTGGAGAGGTGCCTGGCTGCTGCTTCCTCCCTCACTGGTGGCCTCTGCAGAGACAGTTGGTAGCAGGAGGGAGGGGGCTCTCAGCTGGAGCTGGACCCAGGCACGGTGGAGAGGTGCCTGGCTGCTGCTTCTTCCCTCACTGGTGGCCTCTGCAGAGACAGTTGGTAGCAGGAGGGAGGGGGCTCTCAGCTGGAGCTGGACCCAGGCATGATGGAGAGGTGCCTGGCTGCTGCTTCCTCCCTCACTGGTGGCCTCTGCAGTGACAGTTGGACCTTCTAGCTCAGTATTGTCTATTCCAGATGGATTGGACTATAATTCTCATCACCCCTATCATTGATGGTCAGGCTGGACTTCCACAGGGTAGCAGTGACACTTCAGAATGAGATCTTTCCCAGCACTTCTTGGGGACATGCCAAGGATTGGACCTCTGACATTTTGCATGCAAAGCATGTACTCTGACCCTTCGCCTTGACCATCTCCAAGTTCAGGCAGCTTCATTTGGGTTGAAGAGTTCCTTATGGTGCTCTGCTCCCAAAATGTAGCACTATTTCCTTTTCTTTCTTTTTTTAAGAAAGGAAAGCTAAAAATTCAGGGGAGGGGCCTGGATCATTCATGAGGGGACCACCCTCTCCCCCCCTCTTTCTGCTGTCACATTGGGGATTGAAAATGAAGCACCCTGAAAGGGCTTCTGTGTTCCACGTGATGAACGCTACGGCCATGTATTTGTGCTAATCAAGGCTTTTCAAGGCATGGAAAATAATCATTTGCTACCAGTCTATCCCGAAATTTAAGATCTGCATATATAACTCAAGAGGTTCAAACAGCATACTTAGTAGTTTGAACTCAGCCATAATTATATCCTTATTATCTTCGTAAGATTTACTTATCTCATTATCAGCTTCCTCCTCCATTGGAGGTCAGTCGTGTATCCTTTTTATTACCCATTTAATCCTTCTATCCACCAACTCCATTCTGATTGATTCGTTTATCACACTTCTTAGCAGGGGGATGCTTTTAACATTTCTACAAAAATAATAATACTGTGCCCCATGTTTCTTTGCACTATCCAAAAAAACCTTCCCCTAGTAGGGCCATATTGACCCCTGGCCCTGAGATTCTGCACCCCTGAGCTGTAACAATAGCTGTCACGAAGTATTAGATGTTACCCATGACAAACTGCAACGTGAATCACAGTCTTTGGGGGGGCATTTTTAATAAAGAGTTATGCTATTGAATGAAATCAAGCTACCATCCTCTGAAGGTATATGTTGTTTTATTATGGTTGTTTGTGGAAGAGCTTTCAATAGCTGCACACTGAATTTCAGGGTGATGTTGTTAGCTGTTGCAGGTTGGTTGACATTTGTGGGTTGCTGAGATGTTCTTTGTAACCTTGTGTGGCACCTCTTCTAAGGAGCAATTATTGCCTTTTGTTCCATGACAGCTAATAACCTGGCACTCAGATTTATTTTGATTAGGACTGGAAGAGGAACACATCCTAGATAAGTGTGAAATTGCATCAGATCTACACAGACGAGCATTCTGAAGTCTAAGATCCATTAAATTCCATTCTGCTCCCTGTCAATATTTTTCTTTCGTTTAGGGGAAGTGCATTAAATGAGTGTTTAATTACTCGCTCTTTGGGTCAACCTAATGATGGAGGCCTCCTGCACCTTACGAGATGGTCAGAGCCTCAGAGTAGTAGGTTTATTGCTCCCAAATGGTAGATCACTTTCAGGATCAGACTGATGCCTGGGGAGTATGAATGGAGAAGCAGGAATTGTGAAGCTCACCACAATTCTCTGAACATCACTTTGATACTCATTCACTTTGCTCCCATTTTCATTTCCCACTTGCTTTGTAGTTCATTTGAACATGAAAGGTGTGCATTTTGAATGGAAGAATGCATGCACATTTCCATGCACATTTCCATGAACATTACCCCCTGAAAGTGTACACTTTCCCCTTTCAGGGTTCCTTTTATGACCTAGACACACTGAGCAACATCTAAAGGACCTCTGCCTCCTGAAGAGTCCTGCCTTCCTTGTTTTCCCTTCCTCTACCCAGTAATGTGGGGTTTCGGCTGTAGATGAACAGTGAGTGTTTAACACAAGAGAATAATAATAATAATAATAATAATAATAATAATAATAATAATAATAATTTTCTTGCCCATCTCTTCATTTTGATCAAGGCGGGGAACAACAATAAATGATAAAATACATAATAATTAAAACATAATATACATTTTTAAAAACTTCCTAAAAAACTTCCTAAAAACATTTTTTTAAAATCTTAAAATTCCACTGGATAGGCCTGCCAGAATAGATCAGTCTTTATAGCTTTCTTGAATGCTAGTAGACTGTTAAGTTGATGAGTGTCCTCCAGCAGGCCATTCCACAGTCTGGGAGTAGCAGAAGAGAAAGTCCTCTGGGTAACAGTTGTTAATCTAGTTTTTGCTATGTGAAGTAATTTTTCCCCCCAGAGGACCTGAGTGTATGGGGCAGATTGTATGGGAGAAGGCGACCCTGCAGGTAGCCTGGACCCAAACCATGTAGGGCTTTAAAGGTAATAACCAACACTTTATACTTTGCTCAGAAACTAATTGGCAGCCAGTAAAGAGATTTTAAAACTGGTGTAATATGGTCACCCCTAGGTGTACCGGTGTCCAGCCTGGCTGCCATATTTTGAACTAGTTGAAGTTTCCGGATTAGGCACAAAGGTAGCCCTATGTACAACGCATTGCAGAAGTTGACCCTTGAAGTTACCAGCATGTGCACTACCATCTTTAGGTCTTCTAACTCTAGGGAGGTGCACAGCTGGCGTAACAGCCGAAGCTGATAGTAGGCACTCCTGGGTGTCGTATCTATCTGAGCTGTCATTTGGAGCGACGGATCCAGAAGCACCCCCAAGCTGCGAATACAGTCTTTCCGGGGGAGTGTAACCCCATCCAGAACCAGTTGACACACTTCCAAACCCAGGTTGCAGCCTTTGACAGCAGGCACCTCCATCTTGTCTGGATTCAGCTTCAGTTTGTTTTTCCTCATCCAGCCCATTACCGACTCTAAGCATTCATTCAGAGGAGACACACTATCCTTTAACTGGTAAAGTACATCAAGCAACTTACAACCAAAGGTATTTAGTCAGTAGAGTTGAATGATACAAAAGGCAGTGAAAGAAAATAAAAAGTTGCACAACTACAGGTTCTTTTACCCTAAGCTGCACATAGATTCTTCAAGCTGCATCTTTCTGCTGTTTCATTATGGTATGTTCCTTCGCTGGCTCTGGTCTTCCCTGGCTCTCTCTCTCTCTCTCTCTTTTTACCCTCTTCCCCCCCACAAATAAAGTAGTGGTTCAACTTTGAAGAAATCGAATTTAACCAGGGATAGGGTGACCATATGAAAAGGAGGACAGGGTTCCTGTATCTTTAACAATTGCATAGAAAAGGGAATTTCAACAGGTGTCCTTGTAGGCATGCAACACCTGGTGAAATTCCCAATTCATCACAACAATTAAAGCTGCAAGTGCCCTACCATCTTGTATCTGGTCAAGGGGCAGGGCTCCTGCAGCTTTAACTGTTGTGATGAAGAGGGAATTTCACCAGGTGTTGCATGCCTACAAGGACACCAGCTGAAATTCCCTTTTCTATGCAACTGTTAAAAATACAGGAGCCCTGTCCTCCTTTTCATATGGTCACCCTAACCGGGGAATGAATCTTGACTGGAGAAATGATACTCCTCCTCTCAAGGATACCCCCTCCCAACAGAAAAAAACAAACAAAACCCAGACCTCCAAGACCTGGATTTATTGCCTTACCTCAGTAGGTCTCAAACCTTCACATCCCTCATTGACTACGTGATGAAAATGTTCCTTTTTAATAAATAAATAAATAAATGCCCATTTCAATGTACACTTTTTAAAAAATCAATTTTTAAAATGTGATTGCATGTTTGGGAATGTGCAAACATTAATAATAATAATAATAATAATAATAATAATAATAATAATAATGCACTCAATTCATACTCAGGGTTGCAAATTTGGAAAACTTGGGGGCTGAAATGAAATTCTTGCACATCCCTCCCCGAGAGGCAATAGCTGAATTCAGATCTGGAATGTCTGCTCTATAAGCCAGAGCCCTGAGATGAGTTTAGGAGGGGGAGGTCGGAGAGCTGAAAATGGGGTAGGGTTAAGGTTGGATTTTGGCAGGGCAAAGGAATGAGCTGCAGCCTGAGATGTGGCAAACAGCTGTCCCTGCTCTGTTGGCCAAGCACATCTCGACCAAAGCTGCTTGAAGCTCCCACCTGCTACTGTCTCCAAAGCGTTTCATCGCCCTAATACTGAGCTAATATTTGAAATTTACAAAAACTAAGTCCAAGTCAATCCCAAGTCAATCAGGAATGATTGCAGTGGGGTGGGGGGAAGGATCTGCTCTGGCCCAAATGCATGCTTTAAAAGGTCACAGCTGGTGCAATTATCCTTGCTGAGACTTTGCATGCATTCAGCTGTGTTCTCGGAGCTGCCAAGAGCTGAAATACCATCAGAATCCTTAAATAAGTGTCACCTTGTTTTCAAAAAGGAGTTCGCTAAACCGAAGGGAGGTGGAGTAAAGGTGGAGAACAGGATGGAAAAGGGAGACGGTGGCCTGCTAAACAGAAATGATCTATCGTATCCCCACCACCACCCAATGCCGATAAGAGTATGTAAGGAACACTTCCTATGTGTTGGGAAAATAGGAAATGCTTCCTCTGCACTGGATGCCTGTCTGTATCATCGATATGTCATGTTCATTATATCACTCATGCAAGCCAGCAAGCTCCACTTCATATATTCATCATGAACACTGAACCAGCATGGGGAAAGGCAGGCATGATTGGGGACAATTTCAGTGGCAAGGATGTTGCGAGAGTCAGTTTGGGGGCTTGTGCTCAGCAGGTTTCTGCTTGCTTGGCCCCCCGGGGCCCCATGCTTGCCCAACTTCGATCACCCCACTCACACAAGTGTGGAGATCACTACTTACTCATGGTCTGCCATTTTGCGGGACATGGCTATTAAGTGGCTGGCCGGCGAGATCACATTACGCCAGTCCTTTTACAACTTCATTGGCTGCCAGTCCAAGTTCGGGCCTGATTCAAAGCCCTAAACAGTTTGGGGCCAGGTTATTTGAAGGAACGCCTCCTCCCATATGTACCTGCCCGGACCTTAAGATCATCTACAGGGGCCCTTCTCTGTGAGCCCCTGCCAAAGGAAGTGAGGCAGGTGGCTACTAGGAGGAGGGCTTTCTCCGCTGTGGCACCCCGGTTGTGGAATGAGCTCCCCAGAGAGGTCCGCCTGGCGCCTACACTGTACTCTTTTCATCGCCAGCTGAAGACCTTTTTATTCTTTCCGTATTTTAACACTTAATTTTAACTTAAATTTAAATTGTACTGTTCTAACTCTGTATTTTAATCTTATATCAATTTTGCTGCGTGGTTTTATCCAGGTTGTGCTTTTGATACTGTATTTTGTATTTGTGTTTTTATCCTGTTGGTAGTTTTATTATGGTTTTTTGTGAACCGCCCAGAGAGCTCTATGAGGAGAGACTGAAAGAACTGGGCATGTTTAGTCTGGAGAAGGGGAGATTGAGGGGAGACATGATAGCACTCTTCAAATACTTAAAAGGTTTTCACACAGAGGAGGGCTAGGATTTCTTCTCAATCATCCCAGAGTGTAGGACACGGAGTAATGGGCTCAAGTTACAGGAAGCCAGATTCTGGCTGGACATCAGGAAAAACTTTCCAGCTGTTAGAGCAGTATGGCAATGGAACCAGTTACCTAGGGAGGTTGTGGGCTCTCCCACACTAGAGGCATTCAAGAGGCAGCTGGACAGCCATCTGTCAGGGATGCTTTAAGGTGGATTCCTGCATTGAGCAGGCGGTTGGACCCAATGGCCTTACAGGCCCCTTCCAACTCTACTTTTGTATGACTCCTGACCAATGGCTGCTGAGAGTCAAAGTCCAAGACATACAGATGGCACCATGATAGAGGAAGGTTTGCCATTCCATGCCCCACACCTCATAAATGTTTTGCTTTCAGGCAGGAGTTAATTGCTGTTTCATCATTCAAGACGTGTCTGAGCAAAGGCCTGAGGACAGAGCTCAGGGCAGACAGACAAAGATAAGTGTTGTGCTTGCTTGTGAGGTTTTGCCCTGAACTGTCTTCAAGAGCTGCTACAACTCCATAAATTATTCCTGGTTATTTGGGAGGGTGTTCTCAGGGCTTGCTCTTCACAATGCAAATAATTTGCATTTCAAACGTGCCGTATAGAATGCTGTGTTGATAGATCCCAGCAGTGGATTCACAGTGTCTATATATGCACACAGGGTAACATAATCCTCATTTGGTGGATGCCATTCCTGTCAATGGGGTTGCATCAAGAGGGAGCCCAGACCAGCGTGTGAAATCTGATCCAAACGATGTGGCTTATGCACAGAAGCTGAGGGGCAGGAGGAGGAGGAGGGTACCCCATGTAATCAAGTATCACATCCAGGTCTTTAGTTATAGCCTGCCGCGGTGACGTGCCTTCTGCAAAATCGCCGAGGAAGCGTCCTGCCACGCGTGCATCAAATTGCTGCTGGGAATAAATGTGTGAGCAGACTTTGCCCTAGGAAAACCTGCAGCACCGGGGATGCAATTTGATACAGTCACGGCTCTGGATATACTATAGACACTGCAAAGCTTTGCAGACTCCAAATATGGCACTGAAGACTATCACAGCCTGTGCTCCAAATACATTAAACACGAATCCGTGTCTGTATATATATATACACTTATTTTCCACCACGGCTTTCCCATCGCAGACCCTCAAATGTTGGGATAGGGGGGAGAGGGTCAAAGGTGGCTTTGAAAGATCTGCAGCAAATAGGAAATGCGGGGAGAGATGATGATGATGATGATGATGATGATGATGATGATGATGATGATAGGACTTAACTGCAATATGCTGCTTTTAATGATTGGCACTTGTTTGACTCCACAAAATTATTGTTCTAAATGTTTTCTGCTATGGTTGCCTATTGTATTTCAATTGCAATCTGCCCTGGGGTTTGAGGTGAGACAAAGAAACAACTTATATATCTATCTTGTCCTCCTAAGTAGCTTATAGCTGAATATATACACTTATTGCCATCCATGTTATCCTCATAACAACCCTGCAAGGTAGGTTACTCATTTATTCATTTATTTATTCATTGCATTTATATCCCGCCCCATAGCCGAAGCTCGGTTTACGAAAGTTAAAAACAGTAAACATTAAAAACAAATAAACAAAATTTAAAACACACACATAAGAACCATGGAAACAACAGGTTAGGCTGAGAACTAAAGTTCAGACAGTGATCTCTATAGCGAAGTGGTGATTATTTATTTATTAATTTATTGCATTTTGCAGCCTGCTCTTCAGACCATTCTCTGTGTGTGTTTTTTCTTGAAAAACTGTGAAGGTCTTCATTTCTACACATCACTTTTCCTTCCCAAATAGAATAGATACAGAAATGGGGTTGGGAGGGGAGGGGACTGCAGTTCCTCTTACACTCACACACACACACACACACACACACTGCCACTCTTCCCACAGTTTAAAGCCACTGTGTAACAGGTAAAAATGTTTTGGCCCGTACAAATGGCCTGTCTGCCAGAGGGGGGAAACTGATGGGAGGCTAAATAGTGGGCTATAAATAGGGTGGAACTGGCTGTCCTCCAGAGCCAACGCATGCCCTGAAAGTCAGCTACTCCCTCTACTTATTGGCTGAAGCTATATTCTTCAAGAAAGACAACTTCGATGGTGTACCGAGTAATCCTAAGCACCATTAGTTATGAAGTAAATCCCCTGGAAATCAATGCATTTGTTTAGGATCAAGCTATTGATCCTAAACCTTTTTATTCTCCCAGCATTTTAACAATCTATAAATACATTTTAACTTGGTGTTTTAAATTTGTAATTTTGCATTGCTGCTGTTTTTATCTGGTTGAGCTTTTATATTGTATTTTATATTGTGGTTTTATACTG
Source organism: Elgaria multicarinata webbii (assembly GCF_023053635.1). NCBI lineage: Eukaryota > Metazoa > Chordata > Lepidosauria > Squamata > Anguidae > Elgaria > Elgaria multicarinata. The sequence goes on from NC_086184.1 coordinate 6,898,745, forward strand.
TTGTTTTATCCTTTGAATGGTTTTAATTTTTGTGAACCGCCCAGAGAGCTCCGGCTATTGGGTGGTATAGAAAGGTAATAAATAAAATAAATAAAATAAATAAATTATTATTATTATTATTATTATTATTATTATTATTTATATAGCACCATCAATGTACATGGTGCTGTACAGAGTAAAACAGTAAATAGCAAGACCCTGCCGCATAGGCTTACAATCTAATAAAATCATAGTAAAACAATAAGGAGGGGAAGAGAATGCACTTCTTTGTGGAAATGGGAGCAATAATGATTATGGCTATCATCCGACTGAAGAAATCTTAATTGATTTTTGTTTATTTTATTTACTAGCGAAAGGAACCAGTTTTGCACTATTTGAAGTAGCCCTTACTCTGATGCAGGAATGGCTCCATAGCTGTCAACGTTGGCTCTGTCCCCACACTCTCTTGCTGAAGGCACAGCCACTGGCCTTCTTAGGCACGTTCAACAGAAACCCCTGCCATGGATTCCATTCAACATTTTAAAAAAGAAGATTGAAATATAACATAGCAGCATTTTTATATAATTATCAGTTACAAATCATAGAATTACAAAATCATAGAATCATAAAATAGTATTTATTTATATTTATTTATTTAGAGTATTTTTATCCCGCACCTCAGCCAAAAAGGCTCTCGGAGCGGCTTACAATGTATCAATAAAGAAGACAGTCCCTACCCTCAGGCTTACATTCTAAAAGAAGACATGACACACAAGGAAAAGTGGATGGGGAGGGAAGAGGGAGAAAATAAAAAGAAATTAAGGAGACTCTTTAGCAGGGCTGGTGGGAAGGCCCTGCTCCGTCCTCTCATCTCCCAATGGAGGGGCAAACCAACAGCTCCTTCTTCCCCCCAAGGTGAAGATGTTAGCCCTGTGGGGGGGGGGTCCAACTGAAGCAGGCCCCGATGATGCCTGCCTGCTCCAGTCTCCCTCGCATCTGTAGTAGAGTTGGAAGGGTCCTATAAAGCCATCAAGTCCAACCCCCTGCTCAATGCAGGAATCCACCCTAAAGCATCCCTGACAGATGGTTGTCCAGCTGCCTCTTGAAGGCCTCTAGTGTGGGGGAGCCCACAATCTCCCTAAGTAAGGGGTTCCATTGTCATACTGCTCTAACAGTCAGGTAGTTTTTCCTGATGTCCAGCTGGAATGTGGCTTCCTTTAACTTGAGCCCGTTATTCCGTGTCCTGCACTCTGGGAGGATCGAGAAGAGATCCTGGCTCTCCTCTGTGTGACAACCTTTTAAGTATTTGAAGAGTGCTATCATGTCTCCCCTCAATTTTCTCTTCTCCAGGCGAAACATGCCCAGTTCTTTCAGTCTCTCTTCGTAGGGCTTTGTTTCCAGACCCCTGATCATCCTTGTTGCCCTCCTCTGAACATGCTCCATAACAAGCTTTAAATAACCATAAATGTAAAAAAACAAAAACAAAACCACCATCTCATATAAATCAATATACACTAGGATAAGGGATGCTAGTTCTACAGTTTAGGGGATTGTCTAAATGTCGCTGTTGCCCCATGGTGGCTGTGAATCAGCTGGTGTCGTTGACAGTGAATCAGCCAGCCGCTGATTCGCTGCCACCATGGATCAAAGAGATGAAGATGGTGGAGCAGAAAAGTTGGGGACTTGTCCCGACTTTTCCTGTTGGATCCAAGTCAGCTTGGGTCTTCCACTTTCTATCCTCACCCCGGTGCATGTCGGGGGCATTCCTGGTTTGAAGGTGACCTCCCATTGGTCGCCAGAAGCCAGGTGAGGGGAGTGGCCGCTGGAAAGCCAATGCTGTGGGGATTTCTTGCTGCCACACTGCAGCAGCGATACTGCCGAGTTTGGCGGCAGAGCAGTGCCAATGTGGCGTTGTGAAGGCAGGGCCAAGGAATAAACATGTAGGTGAAAGATAACACACAGGGATAAACTTATGGGAACTTATTACCCTGACAAATGGTGTGTACACTCTTACCCATACTTCTGCCAAGTGTTTACCTCCTCACTGTCCCTCCGAGGGGAAAAAAAAACACCCCTAGCTATTCATTATTCAGTTGAGATGATCTGCAATTTCCTTCAGATAACTGTTGTCGCTGCTTTCTCTTTAATATAAGCATCCGTCTCTGATCTGTGGCACTTGCTAAAACCTTTGCATGCCGATTTTTCGAAAGTCAATATGTTACCAAGCAAAATATGTTTCACTATCTACAGCACATGCGAATGAGGCATCCTCCAACCCCCCCAAAAAATCAAATTAAAAAGATAATCTTTTCTAGAGGTTGAAAAAAAATCTATATTCTGGCTGTGGGAACAGTCAAAATATTTAGGGTTAAAGGAAGGACTAAGGTTTGCTTAGCATGCTGGCATACCAGATTTGCTCTTCTCTGGAGCACCCTTTTTTCAGCTTGGTGGACTATGTTGGGGGGGGGGAGGGTATTACACACTTGCTGTTTCTGCTAGACATTTCATCAGCTTTTCTTGCCAGTAACCACAGTAGCCTTCTAGACTTCCAGAGCCAAACCAAGCCATTTCTCCGAGGCAAAAGATAAAATTCCCACCCACATTTCCACATACCGACGGCCCTCTTAACTTGGTGCCATTAGAGTGGAAGGGGGAAATACTGCAGAAAGACTGGAGAAATCACATGTTTCCTACCTCCACCAATGATGGGGGCCTTAAATGACCTGTTAATAAGGCCTTTAAGACCCCATCAGTGCAGGGGGAGGGTTAGAGAAAAATGAATTTTCTCCCATTGTCATGTCTAACCCTACTGCCCCTGTTTTGGGAGAAGATGTTTCAGGTAATCAATCAGAATCAGATTCAGAACTAGAAGACGCAGTGCCAGACACCAGCCAGCCTGTACCAGTGGGGGAGGAAGCTCTCATGGGCGATTCCCCAGCTGGGAGTCAGCCCTCTCCAGAGCTTATCTCCTCAAGGCCAAATCCTACACACTTGGTGGGAAGTGAGCCTCCTAACAAGCTAGCTGATGCTAGGGTCCACCAGAAGCTCAAACATACGGGGCGGAAGCAAGGTGTGAGAAAGTTGGAGAGATTAGGCCAGGCGCTCTGAAGTTACAGGCGTTTGAGAAGTAGCTTCTTATTCTTCTTGAGCGGACAATTGTCTTGCTTAGTTTGCATAGTTTGCCTAGGGGGACGTTTCCAAGAGGTTAGACTCACTTCAGGTAGAAGAGACGTTTATTGCTCAATAAAGGCTTTGTGGATTACTTAGCAAGCCTCATCATTTGCCTCCCATGGAAAGTAAGAGCATTCTGAGAAACACGACACCCATGGCATTAGAGTGGAGGGAGAAAACATGCCATTAACACAGCTCTGGAAAAGGGACAAAGGGCACTGGTCTGGGCAGACCTACACCCAACTGTTCTCAAAGGCCCAAGAGCAGTCAGGTGCAGGCCTGTCCTAGGGCTGGGCAGGTCTGCCTGGGCCCAGGTAGATTTTCCATCCAATGCTATTGGTGAAGGCTGCCTTTCTGATTTCCCTGATTCTTTTCATTTTGAATGCCTTCCATTCCACAGCCTTCACTCAAGTTGGCTACATTAATTGGAGACTCTAATAACTAATGATGTGTTTGTTGTGTTGCCACTGGAGAACAACTCTCTCAACGTTGCCCCTGTCAATTGAAGCCATTTCTGGAGGAGAAAGAGGGAAGAGTAAACAACCAGAACCCAGAAAATAGTATGCATGTAGCAGTGAAGTTTGGCTAAAGGCTGTTGTTGTCAAACAATGTCCTGGGATTTGGAGGGCTGTTTCAAACTGGATGGCATGACCACTACGCCACCGCCTCTGGCTAGAAGAGCATTGTGCAAAGCAGCAGTTGTGTCTTTAAAAGTCAAAGGAACCAAGTCCCAATTCTTATTTTTCTGCAAACAGTTCAAATTACTCATTGCAGCTTTTTTTGAGATGGATAAATATTCATTTGTTGTTGTTCCTCCTCTTCCTGGACTTTAGGTGATGGTGGTGATGGAGAATTTAGAAGGTGTCACGAGGAATGGCTTTGAGAACAAATGGACTTTAATTCTTTCACACGGACTCATTTCGTCGCACAGAATTGCTGAGCTATTCCTTGGAGGTGAATAGAGATTTACAGGGACTTATACCTGAATGTATGTTTATTCATAAGATGTCGAAAGTAGGCAGGCATGCCAACACGGCTGTCCTTACGGGACACAGAGCTGTCAATCTTAGGGAATGGCTGAACCGTTAGAACTTCATACGGGATTGTAACGGCGGAAACCAAATGATTTATTATAGGAAATGAAAGAACGTCCGGGTGCTTTATGAGGAAGAGCTGAAAACTTTGGATAGTAGATGCTCTGTCAGCTTTTGTAATTCTGTTCCCTTTGGGCCATCTGATAGAGGACTAACGTTTGTGTGATGTCTATCCTCCAACATTTCAGAGATGAAACCATTTATTTATTTATTTATTTATTTATTTATTATAGGGCTTTTAAATAAAAGAATATTGAACTCTACAAAGACTACACAACAAGTTCAAGAAAGAAATGACACTAAAATCAAATGCATCACTAAAGCAATAAAACAGTGGCTGGGATTTAATCTTCAGTCAGGAAATGCTTGCCTAAAAAGAAAAGTCTTCAGCCAATGCCCCAGAACAAAGTAAGGCAAGTGCATGTCTGATCTCAGTTGGAAGGGGATTCCATGGGGGATTCCATAGGATTGGGCAGGGTGGTTGTCATGGAAATGTGTGAATGGGCTGTTTTGACTGTGCCCACCCTGTTTTGATGTAAGCCCTTTCTATTAGAAATTAAGTTCTATAGCAGTTTGATGCAAACCGTAGCTGAAAATCTATTGAGCAACACTTGCTCAACCAACAAGAAGTGTAGTCAGAGTGTGAGCCTCTCAGCGAGGACAGGAAGAGTAGTAACAACCAAGGAACAGATGTTCCAGGATTACAATACCCATCTACGTATTGGTTTTCTAGTCTTGGAATTATCTGCACTTTGCACATGCATAAATGCCATGTCACAGGATGGTGTCAACACCAGCAGTGGGAGGGTGGAGTAAGATGTCTGCAAGGCAAGATAACCAAAAAAACACGAAACAGATAGAGATGTATTTCCTGTAACTATTGCAATACCCATATATGTATGATATTTTAGTCAGAGAAATGTGTAAACTCTGTACATGCCTAAATGCTTTGCTTCTCATTGGTTGTTGCATTGCAGAGCTGTATTATGATTCGTGAGAAAGTTCTGCCATTGTATATGAGGGGAACTGATCCTATAAATAATTTAACCTTTCTTGAAATTGTTGGGCAGTTCCTCAGGTCTTTTGAGACTGTCACCTTGCAGCACTGCAGGCTGCTCGTAATAAACCTTCTAAAGAGAGAGAAATTGTGTCTTCAGAGTCTGTGACCACCACTCAGCAAACCACAAGGACCTGCCCTTTCGGGTTCCACCACATGGTACACTGAAGCCTTTACTCCCAGTGACTTCCAAGCAGATCTCTGACCCTTGGGAGACCACCAGGAGCACCTCTTCAGAAGACCTCAGTGATCAGGCAGGATGATAAGGGGCAAGGTGTGTCCTCAAGTATCCCAATCCAAAGTTGTTGACGGCTTTATAGACTAATGCAAGAACCTTAAACCCAGTCCACTAGCAGACGGGCAGCAAGTGCAGAGTCTACAGCAGAGGTGTTAAGAACATACTGGTTCCCACCAAGTGTCCATCTAGTCTAGCACTCTGTTCACACAGAGGCCAACCAGCTGTCGACCGGGAACCCACAAGTAAGTCACAAGTGCAATAGTACCCTCCCACCCATGTTCCCCAGCAACTGGTGTATAAAAGCTTACTGCCTCTGGTACTGGAGATAGCATATAACCATCATGACTAGTAGCCATGGATAGCCTTCTCTTCCAGGAATCTATCCAACCCCCCTTTTAAAACCATCCAAAACTGGTGGCCACCACTACATTTTGTGTTATATGCTGATATGGAGTGGCTGCTGACAACAGCTGGGCAGTTTCATTCTGTACTAGACTGGAGCAGGCAGGGACCATCAGAGCCTGCTTCAGTTGGACCCTCACCCCCACCCCACAGGGCTAACTGCCATCTCCACCCTGTGGGGAAGAAGAAGGAGCTGTTGGTTTGCCCCTCCATTGGGAGATGAGAGGACAGAGCAGGGCCTTCCCACCAGCCTAAACACAGTCTCCTTAATTCCTTTTTATTTTCTCCCTCTTCCCTCCCCATCCACTTTTCCTTGTGTGTCATGTCTTTTTTAGAATGTAAGCCTGAGGGTAGGGACTGTCTTCTTTATTGATAAATTGTAAGCCGCTCTGAGAGCCTTTTGGCTGAGGTGCAGGATAAAAATACTCTAAATAAATAAATAAATAAATAAATACTAGCTGCAGCTTCTTTGCCAGCCTTAAGGGCAGCCTCACCTAGAGTACACTGCAGCAATTGAGGTCATCAATGCCTGCACCACCTGGGCCACCCTTGAAGGTCAACACCCCTTCAAGGAGCATGGCCACCTGGGTAAACCAGGACCCCAGTAGGGGCAAGATTTAGCCTAAGGTTCTGCATCCCTGATTTACGTGGAATCTGCTTTGAATTAACATGATGTTGTTGCTGTTGTTATTGTTGCTGCTGATAACAACAACAACCACTGTATGGCTATTGGTTTCATGAAATACACACAGGAGAATATCTACGATCAGTGTATCTCTCCCGCTGTATTATTTGGTTGTGCTTAAGATGTCTCGCAGAAATAAAACTGCAAGTAATCAAAGCAACAGGTGAAAAATAATGTTCCAGGGGCGTGTTATGGCACATTGCACAGCATACGCTGCTCCTAAGGCTTGCATTTCCAGCTGCAATTTATTGTCGACCGGCATGCTGCTAAAAGGCAGACGTGCAGATACCAATGGATCCTTTAAACACGATGAAATTTCAGCATAAATCCATTTACCTCTGCTTCGTGGCTATAGATTCCGCATCAGCTCTGCGTTTAACATCAGCAAACATCAGTCACAGGCTAACTCCCTCTTCCACGCTGACAATTGCCCACGTTGATGGCCTATTGCAGCAGATTTGTATAAACATATTTTCCCCTTTCTGGAATGAGATGCAAATTGTCTGATGCGATTGTTTGTCCCAGGTAGGGGAGGATTTAATGTGCTTGGTCAGTGCAATGCTGGAAATTTTACATTCATTTCCTCATTGCTGGAGGGCTTGTGTCTGAATGGTGCTGATGTCCCCTGATCTTAATACTTGGCTGCTATAGATGAAGTACTGCTAGCTTTAAAAATGAAATGTGGAATGTCTTAGAAGCAACAAGTTTCTCTCTGTTTTCCCTTCCATTACAACAGGCCTGTTCAATTTTGCAGAAGCTCTTGTGGGGTGTATTGCAGTGATGGGTGATGCCAAAGGCAAAAGGAAGGTGGATCTAGAGGGATGGACGAGGACTCCGGACAACCAGGTCCAAATCACAAATTAGCCATGGAGCTCTTTGGGTGACCTTCCAGTTGCTGCCTCTCAGTCTAGCCTACCTCTCTGGGTTGTTGTGCGGATAACTTTTGGACACAGGGCCAAATCAGAGGTAACCTCAAATTTGTGTTCAAGGCTATATCTTTCCTTAATTTTGCAATTTCTAGAAGTGTGAAAATGCATTTTCCCCCAAAGCTAGCATTCCCCCCCATGAATGCATTTTGTTAACGTGATTGCAAGATTGCAAACATGCAAACTTTATCCAGAAAACGTGTTTGCGTTCACATTTCAGCATGCGAACAGGGAAAAGTTCAGACGTGAAATGAATTGAAATGAAATTCTCATACATCCCTAGTAAGGATGCAAGAAGAATAGGAACATGGGGGGTGGGGGGTGGAGGAAGTCATAGGGGAATAGAAAGTTGAGGGAGCTCCTTGCCGAGAATGAATTTCAGACAAAGTCTAGTTTGGCCCAGAAAGAACTGTGTACACTGACTTCAGTTCCTTGGAGAAAAGGTGTGTTGCAAATATAATTTATAATAAAGAGATACATTCAATTCAGATTCTGCTTCAGCACAAAGAGTTAAGGACACTTTGGTGCACCTCCAACTTTCGCATTCCTTATTTGCTGAACATTAGCTGATCCAATCAAAAGTATTGCTTCGTTTGCTCTGTTTTACTTGCTTTTAGAGAGACAAACAGCATTCTGTCTATTTACTCAAAGAAGCATTATTCTCCAGCAAGGATCTATGGGTTTATTGTGGCTGCTGCATAAAAACCTGACATCTCAGAAAGGGGAGTCCTACAGCTGTTTTATACACTGTAGTAAAAGTGTTCCTTGGGAATGGTTTGTTGAATAACTGTGGAGTCTGCAGTACATCATTTTTATGGACGGTGAGGAAGATGTCATCTGAATGGCTACGCCTGGTGGAGGACGGTGGCCGGGCGTGCAGCTTGACCACAAACATGGCTTTGTGCATTAACCCATAAAGATTTCAGAGGCCATTAGATTTAAACAAACAAACGAAAATCCTGCTTTGACTCCTCTGGACAGTTTGAAATGTTTATCATTGGACTCTAATATTATATGGGCCAATGACACATAATTCTCCAAGTGTGTTCCAAGGAGGTGCCTTGCGCTTTTATCTCTGTGTGTGTATGTGTGTTTTAAAATCCATTTATTGGTAGTTTACTGTGAAATATTGGTTTCTGCTCGCATCTCAGCGGAATGGAATGGAGGTGTAGAGGCCTAAAACCTTCTGAGTTGAGAATTACACAACTACCCAATAAATTTGGTGGGGTATTTCTTCTCTTTTCTTTTTATGATGGCTGGAAATTGTGCACTATTAGGTGTGAGCGATTGGCTTTATGGGCAAAATCGCAATCCCTCTCGTCTCCTCGGTGTGGTGGGTCAGGAAAGGGTCGCATCTCCCTCAATGGCGCTGCGCATGATGCTTATGCAGGCAACAGCCGCCGAGTCAGCCGGGACAAAGAAACCATTAAAATGTGTTATGTGAAACTGCAGACGGATAATGCTCAGGAGTGAGATCAGTACAGCGAAGCTTCTTAAACACATTTCTGTTAAATCAGGCCAGGTTTGTTCAAATTACAGAGCGCCATGGCAATTTATCTGCTATGAGAGTTTTTGAGCCAAATGTTTGGAAGCTTCTTTCCAATCAAGGTGAAAACCCCTTCTTTCTTCCCTGAAGACTTCCATGGCTTCCTTGCCTATCACCCCCATACAGCTGTCACTTTCTTCCCCAAATCTTGCTAACAGTGTTCTGCCCCTCTTGATGCCAGACCCTATGTGAGTTGTTCCCATAGCTCTTTCTTCTGTTGGCTCCTTCTACCCCTTTCTCTTCTCTTTTGTAGAACCATAGAACAGTAGAGTTGGAAGGGGCCAACCCCCTGCTCAAAGCAGGAATCCACGTTAAAGCATACCTTAGCATGCCTCTAAGGTGGGAGAACCCATAACCTCCCTAGGCCATTGGTTACACTGTCATACTGCTCTAACACTCAGGAAGTTTTTCCTGACGCCCAGCCGGAATCTGGCTTCCTGTCACTTGAGCCCATTATTCCATGTCCTGCACACTGGGATGATTGAGAAGAGACCCCGGCCTTTTTGCATGAAGATCTGTACACATTTTTGTGTGTGTCTTTTCCCAAATGTATACATCCACCATGCACACCTTTGAAATGTATGCCTTCTTCTCCAATTGACTAATGCATATTTGTGCACATTTTTCATGCACATTTTCCCCCCAAATGTTTGCATTTCCCCTAAAATTCCCTCCTGCCTGCATGGGGATTCAAAAATGGGCGGGGGGAGTCTATATTGAAGCCAATGGTTTATTCTTGCCCTCATTGAAACTGGGGCTGTACACATTCTTGCAGAACAAAACAAGAGTGGGATCAACTACATGCTGCATAATTAACATAGTGTGTACTTTGACCCTTATTCTCAGCTATTGTCATGTCTAACCCTACTGCTCCTGTTTTGGGAGAAGATGTTTCAGGTAATCAATCAGACTCAGATTCAGAACTAGAAGACGCAGCACCAGACACCAGCCAGCCTGTACCAGTGGGGGAGGAAGCTCTCACGGGCGATTCCCCAGCTGGCAGTCAGCCCTCTCCAGAGCTTATCTCCTCAAGGCCAAATCCTACACACTCAGTGGGAAGTGAGGTTTCTTCCGTAGGTGAGTGTCCCAACAAGCTAGCTGATGCTAGGGTCTGCTGGAAGCTGAAACACACGGGGTGGAAGGAAGGCATGAGAAAGTCGGTTCGATTATGCCAGAACCTGCCTCTACACCAGGCTCTCTGAAGTTATGGGCATTTGGGAAGTGCTTAGTGGACAATTGTCTTGCTTAGTTCGCATAGTTTTGCCTAAGGGGACATTTTATACTGCCTAATAGCTGAAGCTCTCTGGGCGGTTCACAAAAATACAACCATAATAAAACAACCAACAGGTTAAAAACACAAATACAAAATACAGTATAAAAAGCACAACCAGGATAAAACCATGCAGCAAAATTGTTGTAAGATTAAAATACAGAGTTAGAACAGGAAAATTTAAATTTAAGTTAAAATTAAGTGTTAAAATACTGAGAGAATAAAAAGGTCTTCAGCTGGCGGCGAAAAGAGTACAGTGTAGGCGCCAGGCGGACCTCTCTGGGGAGCTCATTCACAACCACAGTGGAGAAAGCCCTCCTCCTAGTAGCCACCTGCCTCACTTCCTTTGTTAGACTCTCTTCAAGTAGAAGAGACGTTTGTTGCTTAATAAAAGCTTTGTGGATTACTTAGCAAACCTCGTTATTTGCCTCCCATCGAAAGCAGGAGTGTTCTGAGAAACACGACAGCTATCCATGGTCCTATTGCAGCTGCCATTTGCAAAAGAAAAAAGGGAGGGGAGTTTCTGCATTCATTTACTTTACTGTATTTGATGCACCAGACTCCATCTACCTGACACAACTAGTTAAAAAGAGAGGAGAAAAACCAACCTATGATGTCTTGACCTGTCTCTAGTGAGCTGGCAGCTCTCTGGATGTGGCTGATCTATCACAGGTCTCGTCCCTCCCCAGTACTTCGAATTACTCTGGGAATAAGTTTTGTGGCCCATTTACTATACACACCCACCTTCAGAAGCCAGTGCACAAGAAGCTATTGAAGAGTAGGAGATTAGGAGCTTGTGTAAAAGGGGTTTTCTGTATTTTTGAAGCTGGCCGTGAGAGTGTTCAGAGAGAAGCAGCATGCATGGAGAAAGATGTGAAAGAGCTTCACAGCTCTCTTCTCTGAGTAGACCTTGGTATACGAGTCATAGATGGAAGACGTTTGTCCTTCCCTCGCTGTGCTTTGTTTGTAGCAGCACCACAGTTTCAGGAGCCCATATTGACAAGTTTCAAAAGATTCTGAGAGTAGCCATAAAGATAATAGCAGGTCTAGAAGATCAGTCAGATGAGTAAAAGACTGCATGGATTGGATTGGAGAAAAGAAGATTAAGGGAAGATGTGTTGACAGTTTTCAAATATTCTGCAGGCAAAAAAGGCCATCAAGAAGAAATCATGTTTGTTGCATCTTCTGGGATTTCTTGTTGGAGGCTTAAGAATTCAGATATGGGGCAGTCTTAAGACCCAAAGGTACCTTATAGAATAGCATAGAATAGCATAGAACAGAGTTGGAAGGGGCCTACAAGGCCATCGAGTCCAACCCCCTGCTCAATGGAGGAATCCATCCTAAAGCATCCCTGACAGATGGTTGTCCAGCTTCCTCTTGAATGCCTCTAGTGTGGGAGAGCCCACGACCTCCCTAGGTAACTGATTCCATTGGCGTACTGCTCTAACAGTCAAGAAGTTTTTCCTGATGTCCAGCTGGAATCTGGCTTCCTTTAACTTGAGCCCGTTATTCCGTGACCTTGATCTATGGACTTCGGGAGTAAAGTAATTATAGCCATTTCCAGGAGATGGTCCTGGGAATTATTGTTCTGTTCTGTGGAAATTACATCCTGAAGTAACACAGGGCTTTATTTTATTCCCCGTGCTATTTAATATTGGCATGAAACCACTGGGGGAGGTTATCCAGGGTTGCGGACTGAGGTGCCATCTGCATAGCGATGGTGTCCTCCATTACTTCTCCTTTTCATCTAGCGCAGGTGAGGCAGTGAATATCTTGAATCAATGCATGAGCCGAATAATGAGTGGTTGAGGGCCAATAAACTAGAACTCAATAATTTGGAACTCACGATAGAGGTACTATTAGTGTGTGATTCATCTGCCCACTTGCATGCTTTTCAACCTTCTGGAAGGTTTGCACTCTCCCAAACGATCAGGTGTGCAGTTTGGTGAATTTAATTTTTTGTGAACCACCCAGAGAGCTTTGGCTATGGGGCCGTATAAAAACGTAACACATGAAAATGAAATGAAATGGTTGGGTGCTCCTGGAACCATCACTGTTACTTGAGGGCCCTGTGCCTTTTATCAGTTCAGGCTGATACACCAGCTGTGACCCTACCTGGACAGAGATAGCCTGGTTTCCATTATCCATGATCCAGTACCTTCCAGGTTGGGTTACTGCAATGCATTGTATTTGGGGCAACCTTTGAAAATGGTCCAGAAATTTCAGTTAGGGCAAAACTGAGCTGCTCTTATGGATCTATATGATCATGGGCTTTTTCAGCTACAATGGCTTGGTGTTGGTGAATCAGCAAACTATGAGCTCAACTAAATTCTCAGAATTCCATCTTGAAACTTTTTCTGACTTGAGCCTGTATCAGACTGTGAGCTTTGCTTTTGTTTCTTTTCTTTTCACACACACACACAAATTGTGCATATTTTCTTTCACATTCTTCAAGTATATATTTTTTCATGAGGATGTTTCAACGGTATTCATGCTGTCAAATGCATTTTATTTAGTCCACAAATCACATTACAAGCTTGTATGGAAAGGTATGGACATAGACTTCACAGTCCAAGTCTGTATTCAGTCTGGAAGATGCGGACTGGGAAAATCCATAACAAAAATTAAGTGAAACGAAAATCTCAAACCGATATATATTAATATTGGTATATAAAATTAATTTTTAAATAATAATAATAATGATGATGATGATGATGATGCAACTGTCTGTAAGGATTGGCAATTATGTCAGTTTTACTTTCTCTTGCATTCAAATTTTAAACTTGTCCTTGTTGATCCAATTATAGAGAAGTTTGCAATTTCTGGTAAATCCGTATCGAAACAAAATTGAATCGAAATGCTCACTCATCCCTATGTGTCTTTCTCTAGATGATAGTACAACAACAAAGAATGAGTGTGCACGTTACAGAATGACTCCCGGATTACTTTGCAATGTCTGTTATAAATGATGGCTTCAACTGTCTGTTCCCAGCCTGAGGCTCAGCTGTGTGGTGTCATATGCAAATAGGTAGTGATAATGTGTGCCTTTGCCATGCATAGCAAAATGGAATGCTTACAACAACTGTGGGCACCTTTTTAAAGAAAGCCTCATAAATAAAAACCACGCTGCACATGCATTTTGCATGGCCTGCAAGCCATGCGGGCCTTTGAACTGTTTTTGGCCCTCTCTGCTGAAAACACCTTAGATGCAACCTGCCCATCAATGAACGGGTTGGGAAGGGAACACAGTGGCAGATGGACTGGAAGGCATTAAGTTTGCTTGTTTCCTCTGCTGTTCTTCTTTAACAGCCAGCTTTTGCAGCAGCTGGACAGAAGACAAACCTCCCTTATACACAGCCCAGAGCACAAGGGCTTTGGGGGAAATCGCATGGGTTGTGATGTGAGGTTACCATATTTGTGACATAAAGGGTTTTGTTATGTGATGTGCTCTCATTAGACCCGTGTACAAACTTGCACACATTCTAATGAGATTTACACCTGCTTATAAGGAATCTTTTGACATTGGCAATAGAGCGTCTGTGGCGAAGTAAGGCGATTCTAACTCAAGAAACTTACAGCACTGAAGGGGATAACGCCACAATTTATTGAGGTTGTAACAAATACAAAGGCACAAGCTAGTTTTGGGGAAATTAGCTGAGCAAGTAGAGGCTTAGGAGCAGTTTCAAGACTGAAAAATAGACTTTTTGAGACTTAAGAGCATACACACAGAGACAGCAGGGGAAAGAGGAGAGGGAATCTTTAAAGGCATTATACCTTTCCTTGGGCTGCAGCCCTTTCCTGTAGAGTAGAACTGGGGAGCATTGCAACTCTTGGACTTAGGTGAAGAGGAAAAGAATACAGCGAGGCAAAGCACTTACCCATGGCAGCTTGCTCTCCCAAGCTGGAATGTGTAGTATGCTCTGTGTTTCTGGTTCAAGAGAGAGAGAGAGAGAGCTAGCCTGCCTCTTCCCCCAAACTTGAGGTTTTTTGTATGATCTTATCATCTACTTGCTATGGGAACAAAAGAGGGTGATTTGGGATGATGGCTGAACTTGATGCAGCCTGGAGTTCAGCAACAGGGCTGCATTAGCATGTGTATGACCAGGTATGACTCTTGCCATCCAGCATTCATATTCTGCTTAGTTTTACCCCTACCTTTGTCTCTGGGGAATGCATTTGAAGAAGTCTATCAGGAAATGGTTACTTGACCCAGGCCTTTTGTGAATGCTCTCAGTCTGTAGGTGGGGTTTGGGGTTGTTTCAAAATGGAGTCAGTACTGCTCACAGAAGCTACCTTGTAACAGTTTTTGTGTAGGGGCAGGAGGAAGGACCTATAACTCCCATTCCATGGCTCTGTGGGTGCTTCCAGTCATCTCACTTGGGTGCAGGCTTGGGGGAACACTGAGGTCTCAAGAAATACAAAACATCTTTCAGGGCAAAAAAACCCACCAAGTGGAAGGGACGCTCAAAATATTGTTAATGAATATTTGTACAAATGTATTTGTGTGTTATAGTTCTATGATGTGCAAAGCTACTCATCCTCCATTAGTTTGCAGACATGGCTGCTTTTTCTTAGGCAACTGTCAGTTCCGCTTTCTCCTTCACCCAAATTTGTTAAAATGTCAAGTTCATTTCCTCCCATATAGAACAGAAGAGCTGTTGGGATATCTAACACTGAATAATCATCCATTTGCAGAAGCAAAACTCGATGAAAGCAGATGCCCCCTCTGTGTTATCATTGCATGTTACTGGGAAGTGAGTAAGGGGGGGGGGCGGCATTAAGCTGATTAAATCAAGCTTTTGCACTAAATGATGTATTAAGCTTGGTGTACATGTTGTTGTTGCTGCTGCTTTTAGTGGACACATCATGACAATGTTAGAAAGACAAACTTCTGGAGATCATTGTGGAGTGTTGGTGGATAAATAACGAGACAGTCAACAATAGCTGGGTTTAAGCAGGGACATGTCATAGAATCATAGAATCATAGAATAGCAGAGTTGGAAGGGGCCTACAAGGCCATCGAGTCCAACCCCCTGCTCAATGCAGGAATCCACCCTAAAGCATCCCTGACAGATGGTTGTCCAGCTGCCTCTTGAATGCCTCTAGTGTGGGAGAGCCCACAACCTCCCTAGGTAGCTGATTCCATTGTCGCACTGCTCTAACAGTCAGGAAGTTTTTCCTGATGCCCAGCCGGAATCTGGCTTCCTTTAACTTGAGCCCGTTCTTCCGTGTCCTGCACTCTGGGAGGATCGAGAAGAGATCCTGGCCCTCCTCTGTGTGACAACCTTTTAAGTATTTGAAGAGTGCTATCCTGTCTCCCCTCAATCTTCTCTTCTCCAGGCTAAACATGCCCAGTTCTTTCAGTCTCTCTTCATAGGGCTTTGTTTCTAGACCTCTGATCATCCTGGTTGCCCTCTTCTGAACACGCTCCAGCTTGTCTGCGTCCTTCTTGAATTGTGGAGCCCAGAACTGGACGCAATACTCTAGATGAGGCCTAACCAGGGCCGAATAGAGAGGAACCAGTACCTCACGTGATTTGGAAGCTATACTTCTATTAATGCAGCCCAAAATAGCATTTGCCTTTCTTGCAGCCATATCGCACTGTTGGCTCATATTCAGCTTGTGATCTACAACAATTCCAAGATCTTTCTCGTTTGTAGTATTTATTTAGCGATCTGCAAAGGTGGTTGAAAACCTATCTGGCATCCAGTCTGGCCTGCTTACAGGCCCCTTATGTTGGGTGAACCATTCATGGCCCGTGGGCAGGCGCTGCACCAATCGTCTTCCCACGGGCCTCCCCTTGTGGGGTAGGGAAGCCTTCCTTTGTCACCCTCAACTCAGACCACCCGGTTCAGAGTGGGTGAGTAGGGTTGGCCCCAAAGGTAAGCCTTATCTCCCTAGCTAGGCTGCTGGGCTCAAAGCTGGGAACCTCGGACTTACCAGTCACCTTGAACAGTGCCCGTAAATGCTCACCAGTTCGGAATCCCTCTGGATTCCCGTACCTGGTGCCAAATAAATGTGACCAAATTAAAGCAGATTAACCTATTAATACTACCAAACTGTCTTACAGTGTGAAGTAGGTGAAAAAAAACCTCATGTACAATTCAGTATATGAGTAGAAAAAAATCCCTACTCAGCCCCGTAAAAGGCAACCAGCAATCCCACACTGTCTACAGGGAGGAAGGGAGGGAGCTGCGTAGCGAAAGAGGAGGTGGGAGGGGGTAAGCCTCCTTTTAAAGCCCCTACACCCCCTCCCCTCCTCAAAGCCAGGATGTGCCCTACCACTGGTAGGAGGGCATGTCTCGTTCATCCCCACCCCACCCACAAACACTTCCCCATGCCCAGGCCAGGCCGAGCGTGGCAGAACAGCCATTCATGAATGATTGAAATAGGATTGCTTCCAAAACATCTGGAATTTCTCCTTGGATTCTGGATGGATGGGTGGATGGATTGACTGATTAATTGATTTAGCATCCTTATATCCCACTCTTCTTTCAAAAGTAATCCAGAATTGCTTACAGTATTAATAAAACAACCATTAATACAATAATATTAATAAAACAAGTGGGGAGCTCACAAGCAGGACATAAGTATAATAGTGTCCTCCCACTGCGTTCTCTACAGAACATCTACTAGCCATAGGTTTAGAAAAAGCCAAAGACCTTGTTAAGCAGCATATTTGGGATATTGAACTGCAGAACGATCTAAGCCAAATCCTATATATTTACCGTTCTCCTCAAGATATACAGGGCGGTGGCCCTGCGGCCTATCTGAGCTCCCTTACATATTATAAATACAGGTGGGCGTTCACTAGGGCTCGCTATAATGCTCTCCCTTCCAAGTTCACAGAAGGCAGATATCAAGGAATTCCAGTCCCCATTCAGGTGAGATAGAGACATCCTCTCATGTGCTTTTACACTGCTCGTTCTACTCAGAGGCCTGGTCAGGCTTAATCCATCCTCTACTACAGGACCTTCTAGGTAACACCGAAGAATTTTATACCAAGTTCCTCCTTGCTGATAGAAACCCCACAGTTACCTATAAGGTAGCTAAATTCTGCCACTTGGCTATGAGGACACGTCATAACCTATTAACCTCAGAGGACTGTTAAATCTCTGGGAGATGGGAACTAAGGATCTGTACTACTTTGTATGGTTGCTGTTGCTGGATTAATGCTGTGCTGGTCTTGGACCGTAATAAAGTGATTGTGATTGATTGTGTCCTCCCACTCATGTTCCTCACCAACTGGTATACAAAGGCAGACTGCTCCTGATACTGGAGGTTTCATGTAGCCATCAAGACTATTAGCCATTGATAGCCTTCTCCACCAGGAATTTGTCCAACCCCCTTTCAAAGCCATCCAAACTCTATGGGTTTGCAAGGTCTGCTGATCCCTTTCAGGCAGTAGAGTCAGCTAACAGCTCTCAGGCTGGTACCATGGCTAGAGGGCGTCCTTGTCCCAAGAAGTCTAGTCTGGCTGGCCAAGGGCCCAGAGCGCTGGTGGTGTAGGAGATAGAGCATCAAAGGCCTTTACTCAGAGTTGAACTACACAGTCAATAGAATCAAATAGCTGGGGCTGGATTGTCTGACTTCAGACATAATCATGGAGGATCATAAGAACTTCAGAAGAGCCCTTCTGGATCACACCAAGGCCCATCTAATCCAGCGTTCTGATCACACAGTGGCCAACCAGCTGCCCATGGGACACCTACAAGTAAGACAAGTGCAACACCAGCCTCCTACTCATGTTTCCCAGCAAATGATGTACACAGGCAGACTACCTCTGATACTGGAGGTAACATATAGCCATCAGGACCAGAAGCCAATGACAGCCTTCTCTTCCATGAGTTTGCCTAAGTCCCTTTTAAATCCACCCAAGTTGGTGGCCATCACTAGTTGTTGTTTTTCTAAAGTATAAAAAAGGAATAAAAGTTTGACTTTGTTTTAACTGTAAGTGTATTACAAACCACTCCACCCAAACGTTTATCCCCTGCCACTCATAAACCCACTCCTCTCAATCTTTGACAGCGTTCTTTCCTCCCTGCTACCCACTGACAAACTTCCCCCCCTCAAAGTCTGACCTTTGAGTCTGTTACTTTTGCCCAAGGCCACCCCACTAACTGACCTGGCTGAGCACGGGATTTGAACCCAGGTCCCTCGACACCGAGATCTGCTCTAACACTCTATCCAGTATCCTGCATTGCTTCACTGTATCAATGAGAGGCATTGGTTCTGTTCCACAGGGCAGGGGAGCCCTTGAATAGGAAACCACATTTTAAAATGATGGACGTGTCTGAAAAAGTAGAGGCATCTGCCAACCCTGGGGTTAAAAGGATGTAAAAACTGGAGAAATGGTTGGTGTTGTTAAACTCACAGCAGGTGGTCTGCCTAATATATTGGATCCCATAAGTTGCAATATCCGAGTACAATGGGATCAGTTAAGAGAAGTGCATTGGAAAACTTAATGTTTCTTCGCTGCAATCGCTGTAGGATGTTGTGTTGTTACTGTTGTGGAACATACAAAGCATATCAAAAGACCAGGCTGTGGGAAACCTTTTCCCATTAATGACATTCTTTCATTGCAAAGGGGTAATTACCATAAACACTCACGCTATGCACCCTATTTACCAAAGAGGGGGAGAAGGGTTGTAGGGTTATTGGTTTTCTTTCTTCTTTTTCTCTCCCCCCCCCCCTTGTCCTTGCTGTCAGTTTTACTACAGAAAGTGCAAATTTAACAAGTATGCAATGTGCTGGTGAATCAATCGCACACTCTATTTTTTCATATCCATTAAAGCTTTGTTACTGTAAAACTCCAGACAAATGGATACTTTCTTTATTGAAGTGTCTGAGCTTGCCAAAGCCTCGTTGACTTAGAGCAGCCAAGACTGAAGGGATGTATCCTGCTCCGCTGAGAAATAAACAAACAAACAAAGCCATTGTATGCATGCCAATGGGAAATTGGTTTACATGGAACGCAAGCAGAGACGCACTCCCTTTTGTCCTCTTTGTATTAATTTCTTACTGTCTTCACATTAATTCTCTTTCCAGTCGCCCATTTATATCCATTTCCCATCCATTATTCTTCCAAAGGCATTGGTTGCTTAACAGCTGGATTACAAATGGGAGCAATTCCACCTCGGAGCAGGACCCTGGTCAAGGGCCCTATGGTGGGTCCCCTTGGGCTAATTTGCCAGTGGCATCTGGTGGCAGTAGCCAAACATGCTCTGATCAGCACCAGGGAGCAGCCACAAATTTAATTTCCAACAATTCCTAAGTGTGATGCTATTTGGGGGAAATAATAATAATAATAATAATAATAATAATAATAATAATAATATTTCTTACCCACCTCTCCATTTTGATTGACGTGGGGAACAACACTAGGTATAAAATACACAAAATACTGATTTAAAACATAGTATACATTGTTAAAACTTCCTAAAAAATACATCCTAAAAGCATCCTAAAATTCCACTGGATAGGCCTGCCGGAAGAGATCAGTCTGTATAGCTTTCTTATTTGCTAAAAGACTGTTAAGTTGACGAATCTCCTCCGGCAGGCCATTCCACAGTTTGAGAGCAGCAGAAGAGAAGGTCCTCTGGGTAATATCCATTAGCCCAGTTTTGGCTGGCTGAAGGAAATTCTTTCCAGAGGACCTGAGTGTGGGGGGCGGATTGTATGGGAGAAGGTGATCCCGCAGGTAGCCTGGACCCAAACCATGTAGGGCTTTAAAGGTAATAACCAACATTCTATACTTCGCCGAGAAACTAATTGGCAGCCAGTGAAGAGATTTTAAAACTGGTGTAATATGGTCACACCTAGATTTTCCAGTGGCCAACCTGGCTGCCATATATTGGACTAATTGATGCTTTAGGGTGGATTCCTGCATTGAGCAGGGGGTTGGACTTGATGGCCTTGTAGGCCCCTTCCAACTCTGCTGTTCTATGATTCTATGATTCTATGAAGTTTCCGGACTAGGCACAGAGGTAGCCCCATGAAGTCAAGCCTAGAAGTTACCAGCGTGTGCACTACCGTCTTTAGGTCTTCCGACTCTAGGAAGGGCCGCAGCTGGCGTATCAGCCGAAGCCCAGGTCTAGCCATGTCCTTGTGCCATGGTATGGCAAAACATAGCACTGCAGAAACAAACCTGGAACAAGGGTTATATAAGGTCAGCCAAGCCTCCATCAGCTCCCCAGATCCCCTCACCTGGCTGTTCCAGCAACAGTAACCTCCTTCTCTGGCCATTATCCAAGTTGTACCGCAAGGATCAGGCTGATGACTGAACTGAAAGAGGCCAGCGTGTTCTAGATAACCGCCCAGAGAGCTTCGGCTATTGGGCGGTATAAAAATGTAATAAATAAATAAATAAATAAATAAATAAAAATAAATAGATAATGGGACTGTTTGGCGGAGTTTGGTAGGGCTGGAGTCTCAGAGCACTTCCAGCTTTTATCAGCTCAAATTACTCATTGCAGCTATCCATGGTGCTGTCTTGCCCCATAATGCCTCATGGCCTGTGGCTGCAGCCAAAATCTCTAGTTGAAGTCCTCTGGCTCCATTGTAATCCCCTGACCCCATTCCTATTTCATTCAACAAAATATCCAGGACTTAGGGCTGTGCGAATCAGCAAAACCTCAGCTTTATGGAACGTTCCAAATTGCATCTCAAAGCTTTTTTCTGACTTGAGCCCATATCAGATTATGAGCTTTGTCATTTTTTTCCCTTTTTTGCATGAAAATCCACGTGCATTTTCTTATGTATTTCCCTAAATGGACACATCGATTGTGCACAACTTTGAAATGTATTTATATATGTATTACATTTTTATACCACCCAATAGCCAAAGCTCTCTGGGTGGTTCACAAAAATTAAAACCATTAAGAACATAATAAATCACCCAACAATCTAAAAACCCAAATACAAAAAAATATATAAAAAGCACAACCAGGATAAAACCACACAGCAGAAATTGATATAGGATTAAAACACACAATTAAAACAGCAAAGTTTAAACTAAGGTGTTAAAATACTGAGAAAATAAAAAGGTACACATTCTTCTCCTATAGAGTATACTTGTGTGCATTTCTCAAATGTACGCATACCGTTGAACACTTCTTTTTCTATCCACAAAACGTATTGCAAGCTCAGAAATGTACAGACTTTGACAGCAAATTGCATCCGGGTCTGTGTTCTGTCCAAAAGGTACAAACTGAGTAAAACCAGGGGCGGATCCACACGTCGGCCCCAGAGCGCATTTATGCGACTCTAGGACACCCCAGAAACAATAGTCTGTACTTGCCTGTAAAAAGAAACTAGGAAGAGACAGAGCCGACGCCGACGCCACCCAGCTCTCCCCGGCCGGCTCGGAGAGTTCTTTGTGAAGAAGGTGGGGGTAGAGAGCTTCTTCCGCTGTCCACCCAACCTTCTTCCGCCAAGCTCTCTGTCCCGGTCGAGGAGCCGGCCGGGGAGAGCTGGGCGGTGGCGGCGGCTCCGTCTCTTCCTAGTTTCTTTTTACAGGCAAGTACAAGCTATCGTTTCTGGGGTGCCCTAGAGTCACATAAATGCACTCTGGGGCCGACGTGAGGATCTGCCCCCTGATTCTTCTACACCGTGGGAGATCATCCAAGAGGCCTACGTGTTCACTGGTTATGCCTAAACATTTGTTTTAGTTTTATTTCTTTTTTTAGTGCAAATATCTGCTTTGGAGGTTTTCAGATCGTAAGCAGTATTGACAAGGGCATGAACAATTTAACATATGTAGAGTACATAGAAAAACAATGTTCATTATGTACCTGTACCGGCAATTGAAGCGCTATAAATATTTCATGCTGCATACTGAATCACACCGACACTTGGAGCAATTTGGCAATGTATGCGGGGCCAGAACTTGCATAATCAAGAAACACCTCTGCTTGATTTGTGCGTGATCTAAAGGACCCCAGTGAGATGCAAGGTATGCACTAGGTAAAGCTTTTAAAGAGATTTTTTTTTAAAAAAAAAAACAACTGCACAGAATATAGATCAGGGGTGAAGAACGTAAGGACTGAGGGTGAAATCTAGCACACTTGGGATCTCAATCTCCCCCGCCCCTATGTTCTCCAGATGGCCATGTCCCTCCACTGGTCTCACCCCCTTCTCCTCAACCTCTGATCATTTGGTGGTTTCCCTGCTGTTATGCAGTTCCCTCTCCCCCCCCACCGCTTAAGCTAAAATATGATGGCATCTTGCCTCATTGCCTTTGGCCCTGCTCACCAATGGAATACACCCCCCTGAGGGCTTCTTTGAAATGGAATTCAGCCCATGGAGTGAAAGAGATTCAACTCCCCTGGTCTGAAGAAGCCATGGAATTTTAGTTTGAAGTGAAATGGTTAGGAGAAGTGTTTTGAGCTTGAGGTCTTGATTGAGGAGGAGGAGGAGGAGGAGGAGGCTGTCCCATGGGACAAGACTTCTTTGCCAGAAGGCACCAAAAACTGAGAGTGGATAGGTGACGTAAGAACGTAAGAGGAGCTCTGGTGGATAGACCAAAGGTCTAATGAGTGCAACATCCTATTTACCAGGGTAGCCAACTGGATGTTCCACGACAGGGCTGGATTAAGATTATTTTGTTGCTTGAGTAGGAGGACAAGATGGAACCTCTCCACCTCCATTCCACATGTATGGATTCCATGGGATGGCCTTAATGGAGGAATGTCCTCCATTTTCTTTTTCTCCACACCACACCTAGTTTAATAAACTTCTATCATCCCCTCCCCAAACACACAGTCATATATATTTTTAACTAAAAAAGTGCCAACAAAACAGATAAAGAAAGAAATTGTAGGGTAAGTACTCCAAATCTCAGATAATTTTGTTTGAATCAAGTGATGTTGGCAATACAAATTTACACCAGCTTGAAACCAGTTTAAGTTGCTGAGTCTCAACCATCTGGGCATTATTCCTGTTTGAAAAGCTAGCTATTTCTAACAAATGAATTCTCAGCTGCTCACAAAACTACAACTACAGGTTGTTTGGGAGGCAGTTATGGCAAATAAACTGTTTTGAAAGCAATTTCAACGAGTGTATTTTATACTTGCATACCAATCTTTTGGATAGACAGTTCCTAATATAAAATAAATACAGTATTATCATTGTTTTCATTATTTTGACACGATTTATAGGGAAGATGTTCTGAAAAGGAGTCTGACACAGGCAAAACTCAGGGGGTGAGAGTAAGAATAAAACAAAAAGAGACGTGACTGCTGATAGACAAATGAAACATTTCAAAATGAGGACTGGAAGCTTGAAGTTGATGTGGACCGCTGAGAACAAGTTTAAACTCATGAAAGGAACCATGTCACATTTGTATTAATGGAAACATAAGATCAACTTAGTCTAAGGTGGCCACTTACACATCACCAAAAAAGAGGACAAAGCTGGATACCAATTTGCATAACATTTGCATATGCTAATAAATATGTATAAATGCAAATTTAGAATAACTGAACTAAATAGAAATGTAACACATCTCCCCATAGTGGGGGAAACTGAGACCAGCTGACCTGTGTACCTGTTCAGTCTGCTTTCCAGGTGCTAGCTCCTGAAGAGCAACTTCAAGTCCTCTGCTCTCTCTTAGAGTTCTTTGACTTTCAATCAGACTTGGGCTTAATCTACACCTACTGCCCTTTCGCAAGGGAGGAGGTTTTTTTTTTTAGTTTTCCTGCTTCCATGATTGCAGCTCACAAGGCATATGCAAAGGAAGTTCAAAGTTCTGGTGCTAACATTCAAAG